>NC_135581.1:30308928-30618809 GCF_965152235.1 Eretmochelys imbricata
ACTACAACACAGGATTGTGCTGAGCTAGCTTGATGTCACTCCAGCTTCCTCCATTCATGTAAGCCTACAAACTGTGTCCAAATGTGGCAGGGCAATCTCAAATTCCATGCACAAACAACGTCCCATGGGGAGCGACTCCTTCCTAGGGTCCTGTATCTAAATGATGCTTGGCACCAGCACGATGGAGCTCCCTGGATGAGAAAGAAACACGTGGATAAAGGCTTTGTTGGCTTCTGCTTGAAATGTGCAGCCCAGCCCATTGCCCACGTTCAAGTCTGCAGCCAGCCCCCAGAACATAGCCCTGCCCCTACCATATCACTGCTGCGTACCAGGCACCTAGTCACACTGCAGTATGGCTGGGACAGCGGCTAGAATGAAGTAAAGCCCTCGGCAGAACAGAATGGCCACTTGCCCATTTGTTTTCTTCACATGGTCTTACATTCCTGCCAGCCCTCCTGGCCTCGTAGCCTGGGTCTCATCACCTGGTCACACGAAAGTTTTGCTGTAATATTCCAGGAAGCACTCCAGTCCTCCGATTTTTTTTCTCTTTTTTTTCCCTGCTGCAACACTGCTTTCAGATTGCTCAGCTGGGTGGTGGCATCATGGCATGACTGGCCAATCGGCGAGGGACACCGGAGTCCGGAATTCAAACAAGGGTGTGAGCTTTGCAGGAGGATTCCCTTGCACTGGATGCAGCTGGGTTAGTAGCTGTGCATCCTGTTCTGCCTGGAGACCTAGGGCAAGAGTGACAGCCCTGGGATTCCACCCCTGCCCTTGAGGGAATGGACGCAGGCCTCCACGTGACTCCAGAAGTTGGTGCTGTGTTGCCCAAATAACTGTCAGCTGATGCGACATTCTAAAGTTAGTTGCTTAAAGACTTGATCTTGTACTTGGAGTCAGTAGGAGTTCGGGGCTGAGTAATGAATGTGGGATTGGACTCTAAAAGTACAGTATATCACATTGTGGGAGGAAAGCTCCTCCGCAATTTCAGCATGATGTTATCATAAACAAGTAGGATTGCCCCAAAATTAATGCTTTGGCATGATGGCTTCCAAATGGGCATCTTCTTTCCTATTAAATAAAGCACGCCAGTTTCAGGAACAAGCCAGAGCTCGGAGGAGAATAAGTGGCACTTTCCATTTCCAAAACGCTTTACAAATATTTATGAATCCTTCTGTGAGGTAGGTAGGATGTTATTGTCCCTATTTGATGGATGGGGAAACTGAGGCAAAGTGATGTGTCCTTGGAGGGGGAGAGAGGTGCTGTCAGAAAGGCTCAGACCTTTGGGTCTAGATCCCACCTGTGTCCAGTGAGCTGCCCATGCTGGTAATGGCCTGTTAACTGTCTGCTTGCTGACAGTCGTACAACCTGTCACAAGTTATCACTACTGCACAGGAAATGGAGAAATGGGGCCAAAAGATGAGGCTGCTGGGAGGGGGAAACCAAGCCATCAGCAGTTCTTCAGCAATGCCCATCCTATGCCGATCCCTGTGCCTCTCACTGCTTCAGGCTATCTGCGCCTTGGGAGGTTTGTGAGCAGGGAGATTGGGCAGCCAAATGAATGCAACTGGCACTTGAGTTTAATTTTGCCCCTCAACCCCTAGGCAGGTCTGCACATACACACAGATCCAGGGTGGGGGGCTTCTGGCACTGGTGTGGCTTCAGCCGTAACTCGGGGGCAGGGAATGTAAATCCTGACCCTAGCGATAGCAACCCCTGTGACCTCAGCAGCTTGGGTCTGCAACTACTGGCTAGGGTGACCAGTGAGCAAATGTGAAAATCAAGACAAAGCCCCTAATATCAGGACAGTACCAATAATATCGGGACATCTGGTCCCCCTACTCCTGGCACTAGTGCACTTCGTGTGGGCCCTACTGCATTGAGGGAGGCTGAGTCAGCATCCCATCCCGAAGCACCGATTTATTGCTCTGTGGGCTCCCAGGCCCTTAGATGCTGCTAACTGGGAGTGCTGCTAATGAGGTTGCTGTGCTTTGCTCCGAGGCTGTCGATAGCAGCTGTGTTTTGATTAGTCTGAAGCCTGCAGCACAGTGGAGATCAATTAAGACCTTTCAACAGAGAGCACTTGGAGCCTTTCCACCAGGAAACGCTGGAGCAAGAGTTGACTGAACAGTTAATTGTACTTTGTGATTCCCCTCCATCCTTCATCCTGGCTCCTGCATGGGGCTGCTCGGCACAGGCCCTCACGTGCACTCTGGTGTCACTCTCTCCTGTAAACTTATGCTCCCTGGGCAAGAGGAGGCAACAACTGGCCTCTTCTGCATGACGAGCGTGCTTGCTGCAGCCTCAAACGCTCAGAAATTCATCCTGCTGCAGCGCTGCACGCCCCCGTTCCACACGGGCAACTTCGGACCCTGCCGGAGCAAGCGTCTCTCCGCTTTTGTATGGCGGGAGGAAGGAAGGACAGAGCGGGTTTGCTCTATTGCACGTGCTGGAGGCAGGCGTGGGTTTTTCAATATGTTAATGCAGGCAATTTGTGATTGCGCTGCAGGTGATGTCAGCTGTTTCCCCCACCTCCCCCAGCCTTCCCCTGTAGGGCGCTCAGGGCCTGATCTTGTCCTCCTTACTCCCACACAGAGTGTTATTTGCCAAAGAACTGCCGTTTTGGTCAACCACAACTGTTTGGGACCTTTTCCCCAGGGGGAGAGAGGGAGAGAATGAAAACGAACATCCCCCCTATAACCTTTAGCACAGTGGGCAGGGCACTTGGGTGGGCTGTGGGACGCCCACGTTTAAATCTGTACTCTAGGCTTGAACTCAGACATCCACCTCCCAGGTGAGCACCCTCCCCACCTGGCTCTAGGTTATTCTGCTCAGTCTCTCCTGTGGATGCTGTTCTGCTTTGTATAGATACTTAAATATTAATTGGACCAAAGAGAGACTGAGAATGGTCTGTAGCCCGGTGATCAAAGCACTCCACCTACGAGATGCTAATTTCAATTTTTTCTCTTGTTCTGCCTCCTTGCCAGGGCTGGGCTGAATCTGGTTGGAGGCAGTACTGGGTTTACAATGGCTCCAGTGGCTCCATGGAGCCGGGCCCATGCTCAAAAGGGGCCCCGGCCTGCTCTGCTTGCACTGTGCCCTGAGACCCTGCTGGCTCCCCCCGCCCACCCTCTGCTCCTCTCTGCACCCTGGCCAGACCCCAGGCACCTCTGGCTCTGGGCAGTCTCTGCTTCCCACCGCCTGTGGGGCCCCGCCTGTCTTCTCGGAGCTGAGCTGCCTGGCACTGGTGCAGAAGTCGGCCAGCCTCAGCCAGGTGTGTGTGTGGGAGACCAGTGTGGGGGGCTTGGCTGGGCCCCTCCAGGCAAGTGCGTCTTGAGGGACCCTGACTGGAACAGGCCCTGGCCTGGCTGATCGCACCACTCCCAAGGGGATGGAGCGATTCCTGGCCCTGGGACCAGCCCTGGCTGCGCGGCTGACTCAGCCCGGCAGACACAGTCCCCTCCCAGCAGGGCCGGTGAGTGCGGCTGGGAGGCAGGGCTTGGGGGAGTAGGTCTGTGGGGAGTCTGGGGGTGGGTGCTGGGCTGTGACATGGTGGGGAGGATGTGTGTGTGTTGGGGCATTAGGAAGTGGGGGTTCTGTTGGGGGTGCTGGGCAGTTGTGGTGGGGCTATGGGCAGGAGTGGTGTTGTGCAGGGCGCTGTGCATTTGTGAGTGGGTCTGGGAGGGCACTGGGCATAGTGGGTTTGGAGGGGCTCTGGCAATAGGGAGTTGGGGGGTGTTGGGCGTGGGGTGCTGTGTGGCGTGGCATAGGCCCACCCATGAGGGGAAGAGGCATGCTGGCAGCACAGGGCCAGGTGGGCCACTGTGCGTCTGGCAACTGCCAGTTTGTAAATAGTGCCCTCACGTTGCGCAGAGCGAGGCCGCCCCTCCATGTCCCATTGCCCCTGGCTGGCCCCTCGCTCCCCGCGCCATGCTCCATCGCCTCCATGGGGCCCACAGATATGTTTGGCACCAGGCCCACAAAAGGTTAATCCGGCCCTGCTCTGAGGATGGGCTATAATGTGCCATCAATATGAATGGGCGGGAGAGGGATTACGTGGGTTGAGTGTCTGAGCAAACAGCCATTTTGGCCCCAGAGGTGTTACTATGCAGCATTTACATTTGCAAATGTCATTTTTATTTAATGGAGCAAAAATAAGTGTCTATAAATAATCCAGCAGACCAGGAGTAAATGGGCAACACAGACATGGCCGTTAGCGTAATGCAAGGTCACTGCTGGCTCTAGCCATCAAAGCCTGAGGCATGTCTGGTACACAGACGCTTGAAGCCTGTGAGATTCAGGTCAGTGTGCCTCCCCAAATGGGGAGGAACCCTGTGTCATGAGAGCAAAATTCAGCCCTGCATGGGAGGTGGTTGCGGGGTCGGGGGGTCTGCCAGTGCATGGGTGAGCTCCACCCACTTCCATCCATAAAGGAATGGAGCTCTTTTCTCTGGCCCCTGTATTTGTCCCACCACTGTTTCCAATTGCCACATTCCGCATTGCTGCTGTGCTTTGTTCACTTACCCCCTTGAGTAGAGGAGTCTTGGCCCTCAATCTCCTCAGCCAGACTCTCCAAGCACCACTGCACACAGCTGTCCATGGATTCCCTCTGGCTGCGGTAATCCACCAAACTCCTCGTACGGCCGGCTGAGTGACAGTTGGATGCAAAGTGCCTTGTACTGAGGCAAGAGCTCTGAATGCTCTGTTTCAATAGCTGGGCAGTTCATGGCAGGAATGGACAGCATGGGACCAAATTGGCCTGCTGCTGCCTGCATCATCTCCAGTAGTTACTGTTCATGCACAGGTACCGCACAATGACGGTCATGCAAAGCTTTTAGCATTGTTATTAGCTGCATTCCAGCAGCGCCCACGATGTGCCAGGACTCTGCAGAAATGAGTGGAGAAGTAGGAGGAGGGTCAGGGTCGGCTAAAAAGCAGGACAACAGTCCCAGTGGGGGCTCAAGGGCCTTTGAGAAGTGGGGTTAGCCCCCCTGTGCTGAATTAGCTGCCTGCCAGGTGATAGGACCAGATGATCTGCAGGCTTAAATAAAAGGCCAAGAAACATTCCATGGGGGGCAGGGCTGGCTGGCTCACTCCTGCAGGTGACCCTGGGTCAAGCAAAAGGAGCTGGGAGCAGGATCGGCAGCAGGGTCTTTGGATTTCAATCAGACTGCTTTTATTTTGAGAAATAAAGCCACCCCTGAAGATAGGGGCTGACATTGTGCTGCTGGTGGGAGCTTTATTTGCTGCACTGGATTATTATTTGTATTGTGCTGGCACCTAGGACCCCTAGTCATGGAGCAGGCCCCCATTGTGCTAGGTGCTGTACAAACACAGAACCAAAAGGTGGTCCCTGCCCCCGAAGAGCTTACAGTCTAAATAAGACAGGTGGTGATAGGTGGATACAGATAGGGGAGTACAAAGAGACCATCTTGGTCAGCATGACAGGCCGTGGTCTCAACCCACCAGCAGATGAGCCATTGCCAAGTTTTTTGTAGGCCTCATGGCAAAGGAGAATTGATGGGTTGGCCCCACCAGCTTCTATGGACTTAAGGAAAACTCTTCCCCAATCATCTTGAGCTGACTACCGAGGCCTTGTGCATGTGGAGTAGGTAGCTTGCTCCAGCCTTGCATTGGGGCTCAACTATTTACTGGTCTCTGCCAAGCGGTGGACGGGGAGATGCACAATCTGAATGCTGTGAGGATTCTAGAGAATTTGCTTCAATTGGCCTCAGTGAGTGAAAGGAGTGATCAGCTAACCCTCCAAGTGATCAGGTGTTCAACTCACTCCTCCTATGAACCAACCAAGAACCCACAATCCTCTAGCAAATGTAACAGTAGGACTGGCCTCCAGATAACGCTGGGAAATGGCACCAATGTTCTTCCCTCCCGCCACAGCCAGAGTGCAAAATAGAAAGCCCAGCCCCTAAAGACATGTCTCCCCCTCCTTCCCTGTGACGGAGAAGGAGATGCAAATGAAAAGTTCTTAGATTACTAGGGATGATCATTCTGATCACTCTGATGCTCCCGATGCAATCCTACCCAACCGGGCTACCTGTCCAGAGCCACCTGTCAATCACAGCAGCCAATCTGACCCAGGCTTCTGCCAAGTACCTGTCACTCACAAGGCAGCACAAACACCTATCCTCTCGGATCAAACTATAATACAAACATACTTTAAGTGCAAAATTCAGTTCAACTGTATTCCGGGCCGGCCTTAGGGAAATTGGCGCCCTAGGCAAACTTGTATTTTGGCCCCCCCTCACCCCCATGGGGCTCCCCAGGCTCTCCATCCTTCTGCACCTCTAACCCCAACCCTGTGACCCCTTTGCCCCTAATCTCTACACTCCCCTCTTCACCCCAACCCCTGCATCCTAACCTCTACCCTGTGTCCCCTTAACCCCTGCTTCTCTATTGCAGGTACCCCCTCCTACTCCCTTTACCCCTGCACTCCCCACCTTCACCCCTAACCTCTCTACCCTCCTCCTGCACCCACGTGAGGAAACTGACCTGGATGCACAGTGCAGCTGGCGCTGCTGCTCACTCCCCCCCTGAAACCCTGCTCCTCCCTGCACCCTGAGGGGGCTGTGAGGAGGGGAGTGAGGAGCAGCAGCAGGGCTCCCTTTACACAGGTCTCTTTCCCCACCTGGGCTGTGTAAGGGGTGGGCAGGAGAGCAGCAGCTCCTGACGTTCACCTCCCAGCACAGCCCAGGTGGGGAAAGTGACCTGGATGCACGGAGTGCTTGGTGTTGCTCCTCGATTCCCCCCACCCCCCAGAGCCCCCTAGCGGGGGCACAGAGGAATCTTGGTGGAGGAGGAGTATCTGTGTGTCACCGTTCACCCCCCACCCCCCAACACAGCGCTCCCCTGCCAGCTGGGAGCAGTTTCTGACACTACACCGGCGCCCCCTTGACCGTGGCGCCCCTGAGCGGTCGCCCAGGTAGCCCACCCCTAAGGCTGGCCCTGACCTTAATTACGGAGTTGCAACCTGTGTCTCCACAATGTGAACTGCATTTAGAACTGTGCTACTCGTGCACAGGAAGCATGTGGGTAGGCTGATGGATGGATCCTGTTGCATGAATGAATAGCAGAGCTAGCTGCGAAGCTTTTAACTAATTTTCTTGTCAAAAATTCCAGCTTGTTGAAACCAAAACTCGTCACAGGGTTGCTTGCGATGAATTTCTCAACTTGAAAAAATTTTGAGAAAAAAAGTTTCAAAGTGCCCTGTTTTTACATTTTCAAAACAAGCAAACAAAAATAATCAGTGTTCTGGCTTGAAATGACTTTTCTTTTTGAAATGTAATTATAGGACAACATTTAAAAAAAAAAATTAAAATCAAAATGAAACTTGTCGAATGACCTGAACTGAAGATGTTCAAATTTTTGGTTTGTACAAATTTCTGAAATTTTGACTTTTTGACCTGATTTGGGACAGGAAAAGAGTCTGAAATCTCAAAAACTCATCAGATAAGGAAACCATTTCCCTCCTAGCTCTAATGTGCATGTTTGTGTGTGTAATCATTGTGACCAATGTTCCCTCTAATTTTTTCCATCCATGTGCGGAATAAATTTTATGTACAACGAGGTATGTGCAGATGTGCGCCACCAGTAGAAACAACAAACCTAGATATAATATATATTTTTAAAAAGTTACCACAGGGATAATTACTCCAGCCAGGACAGGTTAGGCATTTTAGAACTCACCACTCAGAATTAAATTTAAGTGTAAGAGAAATAAAAATTATGAAATGCATCTGTTTTGGGCACTCAAGGCCTAGCAGGAATGCTCTGGAAGAACCAGGCCTACACGCAGCAAAGTAGTGAGTTATTGGCTTTATTAAAGGTAAGTGACACACCCGCAACGGGGACTCCAAGCGTTGCTGTCATGGAGGCAGAGAGCCCAGCGCACAGGAACAATGCCTGGGACGGAGTCTGACGAAGGGGTGGACAACAAGCAATATAAAACACTACACATTAACATATGATAAATATATAATTAGGTGCTTTCCTAAGGGGGTTTCCTTTAACTGGCAAAGGGCCATGTGCGGCGGTTGAAACTGGCCTCAGGCTGGTTACAGCCGGTTCTTTGTGTCCTACAATGACCGTCGGCGCAAGAAAGCGTTCTTCCCTAGCTAGGCCGTCACAGAGTTTTCCGCAGTCCCTTACAGCATCAACCAGTCAAAACACTAAAATAACTCACCTTGAAAGAATAGAATTACAGAGAATATACGTGCATTGCAGGAAGTACCGAGAAGTACATGAGGGGGAAAGGAGTCCAGGAGAGCTGGCTGTATTTCAAGGAATCCCTATCGAGGTTACAGGGACAAACCATCCCGATGTGTCAAAAGAATAGTAAATATGGCAGGAGACCAGCTTGGCTTAACGGTGAAATCCTTGCGGATCTTAAACATAAAAGAGAAGCTTACAAGAAGTGGAAGATTGGACAGATGACCAGGGAAGAGTATAAAAATATTGCTCGGGCATGTAGGAATGAAATCAGGAGGGCCAAATCAATCCTGGAGTTGCAGCTAGCAAGAGATGTTAAGAGTAACAAGAAGGGTTTCTTCAGGTATGTTGGCAACAAGAAGAAAGCCAAGGAAAGTGTGGGCCCCTTACTGAATGAGGTCGGCAACCTAGTGACAGAGGATGTGGAAAAAGCTAATGTACACAGTGAAAGCTCTCCTGCTCGGTCCTGAGCCCTGTTGTCTCTCCTTCCCCGCTGTGCAGAGATGGGGTACATAGGCATGGGGAGAGGGTGTGTGTGTGAGTGTGACAGAGACTGTGTGAGCTGGCTGTTGTGGAAATTTCAGAAACAGTGTGCGTCTCTTTAAGAAAGACACTCAGTCATTCACGGTTCAGACCTCAGACCGCAGCAGCTCCAAGTCCTCCTGAGCTGGGCCATGTCCCCTCTCCCCTGCTCTTCAGAGCTGGTGTACAGGGGAGGGGGACACCCTGACATCAGCATCCTCCCTCCCCCGGCTCTGCACAGCCAGCGGGAGGGTCCCAGGAGCAGCTGCAGGACAGTGCAAGGTGGCTGCAAAGCAGCTGGGGCGAGGGACCTGAACACAGGCTGCCGGCTGTGCGCACTCTGCTAATGAGCTGGGAAGCACTTGAATCTCTCCTGGGCAGCTGCCCAAGCGCGCAGCTTACAGGGAACACAGGTTGTGACATACTGGGTATGATCTAATAAGCATCTGTGTCACCTCTGCCCAGTAGCAGAGGTGCCTTTTACACTGCCTTGCTGCTGTAGCTTCCAGCCAGGACTGCTCACAAACTGCCTCCAGCATGCAAGTCACCCCCAGCTATACCTGTGTGTGCTGCACCCAGCCAGCCACTCCTTGATTATACTGCAGGGTGACCCCAACACACCCCCTCATCTCGGATCTTCCCCCAGAAATGTTTGTCCTGTACTGCTCAGCCCTCTCCTGGACAATACAAGCTTACGTAAAGTCCATTGTAGCTTGAATAGAAATAATATGCACATAACTTGCCATTCCAAATGGAGTTGCTCAGACACTTCAGTTTAAACAAACTGGATTAGATAAAACAGTAAAACATGTTTATTAACTACAAAGAGAGAGATGCAAGTGCTGTGACAGGGTCGGGCCAGATGGCTATAGGAGAGTAACAGAAGGCAGATATATCAGCCCCAGGCTAAGTAGGTCCCTTTTCCCTGGGTAAGGTAACAGGGAAGGTTCCAGAACAATCAGGAACCTTCTGGAGACAAGACAGACAGGCTGATTAGAACACCTGCAGCCAATCAAGAAGCTGCTAGAATCAATTAAGGCAGGCTAATCAGGGCACCTGGGTTTAAAAAGGAGCTCACTTCAGTTTGTGGTGAGCATGTGAGGAGCTGGGAGCAAGAGGCACCAGGAGCTGAGAGTGAGAACGTGGACTGTTGGAGGACTGAGGAGTACAAGCATTATCAGACAAGAGGAGGAAGGTCCTATGGTGAGGATAAAGAAGGTGTTGGGAGGAGGCCGTGGGGAAGTAGCCCAGGGAGTTGTAGCTGTTGCACAGCTGTTCTAGGAGGCACTGTAGACAGCTGCATTCCACAGGGCCCTGGGCTGGAACCCGGAGTAGAGGGCGGACCCAGGTTCCCCCCAAACCTCCCAACTCCTGGTCAGACACAGAAGGAGTTGACCTGGACTATAGGTTCACGAAAACAGCCAAACTAAGGGCTGCTGTGAAGCTCCAAGGTGAGCAAATCCACCAATAAGTGCAAGACCCACAAGGAAGAGGAGGAACTTTGTCACAGTGCATATAAGTAAAGAGGCATAAAAGTAAAAAATGATTACAAGAAAATAAAGTTAAAACACTACAGGTGCCTAACTTAACAAACTATATGAGATTCAAGCAAAGTTTCATACCATACACATTCAGCAGTCTTACTGACCCAACTTCTTAGGTCAGGACTCCTTCTCCCAGTATCCAACAAATGCTTCTTTTGTCTTGTTGCTTCAGGTGCCATGAATGCAATGGGCCAGGAGAGACAGAAGGGGTCCCTTGCAGTGTTGGTCCCTCCTTTTTATAGCATCAGTCCCCCTCTTGAAAAATATTTCCAGCTGAGATTCAGGATACAAAGAGTCTATAAGGAAGAATGTTCACCGCTGCTTATAATTCACCTGTTTGAGCATCCTTTGTTTCCCTTCCTGCTTGATGACTCTGTTCACTGCTTAAATACAAATTAAGCAGAGCACACATTCCTTTGTTGGAGACAGACCTGTTTGCCAACCTCAGTTTGGAACGTGTTAAAAACGACATGCAGTGGAATCTTGTGAGTTCACATAGAATGTTGCCACGCACATTTTTTCAGGACAGTAATGATCAGCAAATTATGAGTTTTCAAATGATACCTCACATGGCATACTTTATACAAAGATGATTCCAACAGTGTGTTGGGTATGGACATGGGTACCATCTGTCACAATCGGATGTGTCTGTGCAGTGAGGGCTGCATCCAAGGCTGTATGCTTGCACACAAATAAGTGTGTTTCTTTGTATATAGATGGATACAAGTGTGTGTGTGCACGGGTCTCTACATTGGTGTATGTCTTTGTTCATGAATGGTTGTCTCTTCCTGTTCATTCCCATGCAACGGTGTCTGTGTGTATGGATCAGCATATGAGCGAGTGTATATTTGAAGTGTGAAAGAAATGATGATATATTACCTGCTAACCTCTCCAGAAAGAGAACTGTGGCAGGAGGGAGCATTGTCTGTTCCTGACTTTGGTGTATAATGGTGGGTAAGATCTGTCCCTATTTCTCTGCAGCAGAATCTAATTAATAAAATAACACCATACCCATGGGTTTGTCCGAATTCTAATATCACCCCGCTCCACCCCACGAAAAAGACTCCATACAGTGGTTAACTTGAGCAAATGAATCTCTTCTCACTCAGTTTCTTATCCACTGGCTAAATACTCCACTTTGGACAGCTGAGTGGTATTTCATATTCATGCCTGCATGACGGAAGAATGATATTTATGTCTCGCTGCTGCACTCCTGTCTCTTAACATCCTGTGCTGATGGGCAGACAGGTCTGAGTGACTCTAGTGGAGGAGGAAAGGGTAGGAATGGATTATGGATGGATGAATTTACTCATGCAGATGGTTGACTGAAGTGATGGTTAAGTAGATGGATGGATGGTTAAATGAAGGGGATGAAAACTTGATCTGTTACTGACTAGGTAAGAGACAAAATGATGTGATTTATTAGATGAATGAATAGAATGGTGTGAGGATTGAGGGGGATGAAAAAGCAGGGATTGGAGCGTACTGCAAACCCATATGGTTGGTCAGTGACGTTACTTTATTGTCTCAGTAAACTGAATGGAAATAGGGCAGGCTGAAAAGTGGTTGCTGGGGGGAGTTTATGAGAGTGCTGATGCGTACTGAGCAGGGCTGCCAGACACAATGGGCTCTCCTGTGACGAGATCCAGTTAGGAACCAAGAACTGGAGCTGAGGGCTAAAATGGGTCTCTTGTTACATGTGAACAGGGCCCTGGCCAGAGTGTCTGGGGCTGGAGAAACAAAGAAAAACCCCTCTAATTGTTTGGTAAAAGAGAGGCAGGGCTGAAAGTCCATTAGTGGCTGTGTGAGGCACTCAATCCTGCCCTAATGGGGGCCCTATAAGTACCTAGGGAGTGCAATAATGTGTGGGTTGCGGGAGCTGGGTGCTCCTGGGCATTCGCCGAGAGAACACTGAAAGGACGTGGCCTTTCCCAGCTTGCCAGAGTTCCTCTCTTGGGAAGTAACTTGGAGGAAATTTGTGGGGGGGCTGCTTCCTGACACTGGTAGAAAGGGGCACCCCTTTATCCCAGTGGCAGGAAGGGAGCTGTCGCCCCGTCTGTCTCTGGTTATAAATGGACATGGTACCGTTTACTGAGCGTGTGCTTGTGTCATTGTGCCTGGGACTCTGCCTGGCTGTGCTCACCCTGCATTAGAGAAACAGGGAGGTCAGGTGATGCTATGTGCAAATCCTGATGCTATATTCTCCTGAATAGCCCTAGCTCTGCCAGGTGTGTAGCTTGAACTCTGCAGCCCCCTCTTCCTGAAACATGGCTAATTGGATACAGACGGATAAGCCCTGCCATTGTCCTGCAGTGATGCAGCTGTTCCCCACTCACTGGCTTCCAAGGGGGCATCATGCAGCCAGTACCCTTTCAGAGGGTTATGACTTACTCCTGTGCCTGCCTGATCCATGCCTCGTTCTGCCTGGTTATTGCAAAGGTGTCTGCTCCTGCTCTGATTAGGCACATAGCGGATGAAATCAGGATGGAGTCTTTGCCTTTCCTGAGCCCTGTGGCTTCCCTTGTGTTATAATCCCCCCTTCAAGTCTGCCAGCGTGTGGGTCCAGGTAGGGGGTTCCTCTGTGGGAGGCTGAGGTGGTTCACTAGTGCTGAGGGAGAGAGGGGGAGAACAGGTCAGCAAGGCCTACCCTCACTGCGAACTTTCCCGAAAGCCCCTCTCACAAGCAGGAAGCCAGCCCTCTCTCCTGTTTGCCTTCACCGCTGGGTTAATGTCTGAGTGAAGCAGCACGTCCCTTGCCTTTGAACGTAGCACTCGCCTGGGCTGGGAGAGCGGATGTCTAAACAGGTTGCCAGAGTGTCTCAGTGCTCGTGACGAGAGCTGCCAGGCTTACCAGTCACCTGCAGAACGGGGGATGTGAATCAGGAGTGGGTGTGATATGCTCGGATTAACCCTGGCCCCTTCCTTGCTGGGTTGTTCTGCCTTGTTAGAAGAGAATGTGGCAGAGGTGGACAGCTTCTGGAGTGGGCTGTTCTATCCCCCCTCAACGAGAGCACTGTGGTCACCGAGAATTGGAGGAGCAAGTTACGTGGTCCCCATTGGGGCAGTGACTCTGTCCCATGCCGCGTATCTTGATAGTGGGGAGCAGAGGGAATCCCAGAGGAGTTGAGGCAAGTTCTGATTCAACAATCTAGGGCCGAAGAGCCAAGTCCTTCCTGGGCCAGGACCCCAGTGTGCTAGGCTCTGTGAAAACACAACAAAAAGGCTGGTTGGTCTGCAGCTAGCTAGTGGGTGCAGGCAGTTTCAAGTGCTGATGAGTGCTTGGCTTGGCTGGGAGAGCGGAGGTGTCTGTTAAACTCTGAGCTGATCCCGTGTGTGCCATCTGCAACCCCTTTGCAATGAGAACGAAAGGGCGATGTGCGGGTAAGGCTGAAATTCTGGCTTTGGGCAGGAGAACTCCCAGAAACTCCTGGATAACAGCTAGGACGTTTGCATTACCATTCAATTGTTGAAATAAATTCTTATACCTCATTGGCAAACTCCTTCCTACACCAGGCAAAGACACAAAGTGGCCTGGTGGCCTAGTGTAGGGGTCTGGTTTATGGTATTGGAGGAACTGGGTTCAAATCCCAAAGGGGCCTTGGTGGTAGGGTGAAATCTGTAGCAAGTCTAACTTTCTCCGAAAAGCTCTTGATGGCTAACTTGCAAACTCTGTTGCACGAGAAGCCAGACGTAGGTCATTTGTTGGTTAGAGGAACAGGTCTGGGTGGGGGTGTGGCAAGCTCTGGGTTCTGTTTGTTGTGAAGAGAGCTCTGTGACTTCTGTTACCTGACTTACAAATGCTGTTCTGCAATCTTCAAATCTAAGCATACATCATGTCAGGCTACTGCTGCACCTTACTTTGACACGTTGAGATATCTACAGAGCTAGGTTGCCTGCTCTGGGAACTTCCTCATAGTAGTGACCTTTCAATGTGCTCTGGGGTGAAATCTTCAGATCTGGGGTGCCTAATGTTAGATCCCTAACTCTTTCTTTTCCTATCTCGACCTAAAATGTGGTCTGACTTTTCAGAGGTGCTTGAAATAGGCATGGAAAGTACGGGTGTGGGGTGGGGGGGCGTGCTGCAGCACCCCTGGGTTTTACATGGGATCCCAGCTGCCGGCCCCATGCCTGGGGCTCCGTTCCTGGCCCCGCACCTGCCCCCAGCTATGACCCCAGCCTTGGCCCCCTTACTCCTGTCCATGCCCCCCCTCCCCCGGAAACATGGCCCTGCTCCCGGCCTCAGCTCAGGGGAGGGGTGGAGGGCAGAGGGGTAAAGGGGACACGAGGTAAAAAGTTTGGGGATAGTTTTTTTGGTTTTCAGCACCCAAACTATTAAAAGCATTCCAGTGCCACTGATGCTTGATGTCCGAAAATATAGTTTCAAAATGCGTCTTCCACAGAAGATTTTTATTAAACTAAAGAATACAATCACAGACATGCAGGCTTCCACATAGCTTGAGTTCCGACTTTGTCGCCTTTGTTTACCAGGGACCATTCCTTGTCTGGAAACCTTTACAGCTCAGAAACCTAATGGCTAAATAATGTATTGCCAGGAAACATATCCATTACACTGGGGACACAATGCCAAACTGAAATCAGTGGGAGCTGCAGGTGCTCAGTGCCTCTGAAAATCAGGATATTTTTAAGGGCCTAAGTGTAAAACTTCAAGTTTGGAGGGAAAAAATACCTGAAAGCTAAGACACAAGCCAAAAGGGCAGCTAAAAAGAACTAGTCAATGTTTTGTGGTGCTAGTAGTTCTGGTTTGTTCTCTGGCAGTGGAAGAGTCCGGTGTCAGTTAAAATGTCTGTAGGAGTGTATAGCTTTTTATGGAATAAAGGAAATGTATGAGTCTCTAATGATCAGAAAGGAAAAAGAAGCAAGTCCTTCCTAATGTAGACATAATTATCGAAATTATGATCATTAGACAAACAGACCCTCATTTGTATGACTGTAACTCGGCTAATCTCTTAGATACAGTTTGTAGCATGGCCTGAGCAATTACAGCTCATCTTCAGTGCAAATGCTTTTGATATCCAGTGTTCTAATGGCGAAAGCTCTGGGGCATGATTGGAAGGGGACTGCGAGTGCACAAAGTGGCAGAGGCTGTTCAGTAACTGTTCATGAATCAGTAACTAGTTGACAAATAGGAAACAAAGGGTAGGAATGTGTGGTCAGTTCTCACAGTGGAGAGTGGTAAATAGCAGGGTCCCCCAGGGATCTGCTCTGGGACCAATGCTGTTCAACATGTACATTCATGATCTGGAAAACAGGGTAAACAGTGAGGTAGCAAAACTTTCCGACCATACAAAATTACTCGAGATAGTCAAGTCCAAAGCTGATTGCAAAGAGTCACAAAGGGATCTCAGTAAACTGGGTGACAAAATGGCAGGTGAAAGTCAATGTTGATTAAATGCAAAGTAATGCATGTTGGAAAATATAGTCCCACTATACATACCAAATGATGGAGTCCAAAGAAGCCCTTGAGGAATTCCACCAGGATTTCAACAATTTCCACGCTACCATCAACCTCAGCCTAGACCAGTCCTCACAAGCTGTCCATTTCCTGGACACTACAGTGCTAATAAGCAATGGTCACATAAACACCACCCTATACAAGAAAACTACTGACTGCTATACTTACCTACGTGCCTCCAGCTTCCATCCAGGACACACAACACGATCCATTGTCTACAGTCAAGCTCTAAGATACAACCGCATTTGCTCCAATCCCTCAGACAGAGAGAAACACCTACAGGATCTCTATCAAGCATTCTTAAAACTACAATACCCACCTGATGAAGTGAAAAAACAGATTGACAGAGCCAGAAGAGTACCCAGAAGTCACCTACTACAGGACAGGCCCAACAAAGAAAATAATAGAATGCCACTAGCCGTAACCTTCAGCCCCCAACTAAAATCTCTCCTGCGCATCATCAAAGATTTACAACCTATCCTGAAAAATGATCCCTCACTCTCACAGATCTTGGGAGACAGATCAGTCCTCGCTTACAGACAGCCCCCCAACCTGAAGCAAATACTCACCAGCAACCACATACCACACAACAAAAACAGTAACCCAGGAGCCTATCCTTGCAACAAAGCCCGATGCCAACTCTGTCCACATATTTATTCAAGGGACACCATCATAGGACCTAATCACATTAGCCACACTATCAGAGGCTCGTTCACCTGCACATCTACCAATGTGATATATGCCATCATGTGCCAGCAATGCCCCTCTGCCATGTACATTGGCCAAACTGGGCAGTCTGTACGCAAAAGAATGAATGGACACAAATCAGACATCAGGAATCATAACATTCAAAAACCGGTAGGAGAACACTTCAGCCTCTCTGGCCACTCAGTAAAAGATTTATGGGTGGCAATTTTGCAACAGAAAAGCTTCAGAAACAGACTCCAATGAGAAACTGCTGAGCTTGAATTAATATGCAAACTAGATACCATTAACTTGGGTTTGAATAGAGACTGGGAGTGGCTGGGTCATTACACATATTGAATCTATTTCCCTAAATTAAGTATCCTCACACCTTCTTGTCAACTGTCTAAATGGGCCATCTTGATGATCACTACAAAAGTTTTTTTCTCCTGCTGATAATAGCTCATCTTAATTAATTAGCCTCTTACAGTTTGTATGGCAACTTCCACCTTCTCTGTATGTATATCTATATATCTTCTTACTATATGTTCCATTCTATGCATCCGATGAAGTGGGCTGTAGCTACGGTAACCAGACAGCAAATGTGAAAAATTGGACAGGGGTGAGGGGTAATAGGAGTCTATATAAGAAAAAGACCCCAAAATCGGGACAGTTCCTATAAAATCGGGACATCTGGTCACCCTAGCTGTAGCCCATGAAACCTTATGCTCTAATAAATTTGTTAGTCTCTAAGGTGCCACAAGTCCTCCTGTTCTTTTTCCAAACTAGCTGTTACTACTCAAGAAAGAGATCGAGGAGTCACTGTGGATAATTCTCTGAAAATGTCTGTGCAATGTGCAGCAGCAGCCAAACATGCTAATAGAATGTTCGGCACTATTCGGAAAGGGATAGATAATCAAACAGAAAATATCATAATGCCCCTGTATAAATCCATGACTATCTTGAATACCGTGTGCAGTTTGGGTCACCCCATCTCAAAAAAAGATATATTAGAATTGGAAAAGATGCTGAGAAGAGTAACAAAAAATGATTAGGGGTATGGAACAGATTCATGCGACAAGCGATTAAAAAGATGGACTCCTCAGCTCAGAAAAGAGATGACTAAGGGGGTCTATACAATCATGACTAGTATGGAGAAAGTGAATAGGGAAATGTTACTTACTCCTTCACATAATACAAAAACAGGAGTCACCCAATGAAATTAATAGTCAGTAGGTTTAAAACAAACAAAAGGAAGTACTTCTTCACACAATGCACAGGTGACCTGTAGAACTCATTGGCGGGGATGTTGTGAAGGTTAAAACTATAACTGGGTTAAAAAATTAGATAAGTTGATGGAAGAGAGGTCTATCAATGCCTATTAGCCAAGATGGCCAGGGACAAAACCCATGCTCCAAGTGTCCCTAAACATCTGACTGCTAGAAGCTGGTGCTGGATGATGGGGGGTAGATCACTCGATAATTACCCTGTTCTGTCCATTCCCTGTGAAGCACCTGGCACTGGCTACCGTCGAAAGACTATGGGCGAGAGGGAGCATTGGCCTGAGCCAGTACGGCTGTTCTTATGATCTTATGTATATTTTAGCCATGGGGCTTGGAACAAACCCACAGATCCAAACACCTCACAGTTTTGGGGGGCTAGAATCTGTCTTGGGATTTTGCAGTTTGGGACTGTCTCTAATTCAGGTGGTGGCTATTGCTTTAGTGTGGCCTAGTGGAGAGAGCACTGGAGTGGGACTCAGGGGTTCTATTCCCAGCTGTACCACTGGCCTGTCACCTCACCTCTCTGTGTCTCAGTGTCCCCAACTGTACAATGGGGATAATGATCCTGACCTCCTCTGTAAAGTTCTCTGAGATGTGCTGATGGATCATGCCAGATAAGAGCCAGATATTATGTGGTAAGCACTGTACCAGGCAGAAAGGCTGGGGTTTTCAAAGCAGCCAAAGTAGATTAGGCACTCAGTTCCCATTGAAAGTCAATGCGGTTTGGGAATCTAACTTCCTTTGGCTCATTTGAAAATCTGAAGCAAACTCCAGGCACCCCCACCCCGAAGAGCTTACGCTAGGATTGGAGGGGAATGTGAAAGCAGCCAGGAGCCCAGTTCCACCTTCTAATGCCCTTCTGCCACTGACCTCTCTTGGGGTTAAGTAAGCCCCCCTGAGAGCAGAGCTGGGCCTACAGCAGAGGTGGGCAAACTACGGCCCACGGGCCACATACGGCCCACGGGACCCTCCTGCCCGGCCCCTGAGCTCCTGGCCAGGGAGGCTAGCCCCCAGCCCCTCCCCCATTGTTCCCCCTCCCCCGCAGCCTCAGCGCGCTATGCTATAGGTGTAGTGTATTAAACTGCTCTGCGTAGGAGTGTGCTACTGGTCGTAGTTATGGAGAGCCATTTACTACACTAGGCCAGCACGACGCTCTGGGCAGCGCAGCTGTAGAGCTGCCAGCCACCGGTGCTCTGTGCTGCGTGGTAAGGGGGCAGGGAGCGGGGGCGTTGGATAGAGGGCAGGGGAGTTCGGGGTGGTGGTCAGGGGGTAGGGGTATGGATGGGGTCAGGGCAGTCAGAGGGCAGGGAACGGGAGGTGGTTGAATGGGAGCAGGGGTCCTGGCGGGGGCAGTCAGGAATGAGGGGGGGTTAGATGGGGCGGTGCAGGGCAGTCAGGGGCAGGAGTTCCAGGGGTGGTCAGGGGACAGGGAGTGGAGCAGGCCGGGGGCGGGGGTGGATGGGGCAGGGATCCTGCGGGGGCCATCAGGGAACGGGAGGGTTGGATGGGGCAGGAGTCCCGGGAGGGGGAGGGATGTCGGGGGTGAGAAACGAAGGGGGCTGGCGGATAGGGGGTGGGTGCCCAGCCTGGCACAGCCTCCCCTAACCGGCCATCCATACAATTTCCGAAACCCAATGTGGCCCTCAGGCCAAAAAGTTTGCCCGCTCCTGGCCTACAGCCACGCACTGGGGCTGACAGTGAGGAACTCCAAAATTCTAATCACACCTCCGGCACTGACTCGCTTCAGGGCCTTGGGTAAGTCACTAACCTTCTCTGTGCCCAGTTTCCCTGACTCAACGTTGGGGCAACAGTAAGGCAAACCCTGACTTTCCTGACCTCTGCTTCTGTCCCACTGAGGTTGCACAGACTGAAATCCTGCTTCTGCCTAGTCCTTGCGCTCTGCAGGAGGGAGCCCATTGGCTTGAGTTCTGCTGTAACTCTTGGAGCTCTGCAGATCTTACTGTCTTGGCTCTCCAACTCTTCACCCCTTGAATGTCTGACCAGATCAGTAGTCTGTTGAATGCTGGCATCTAGCTCTCTGTGCATAGCTGACACACTCAGCATGTGAAGAGCACTACAGACGTGCCATGTGGTACTATAATTTGGCTGCTGCAACATGGGATGGGGTTTCTTCTTGGAGCAGATGCAGTGTTAAGTCATGGTATGAAGTCGTGTCTCCTGAGGTCTCTTTTTACAGCCCTTTAAGCACACCAGCAGGAAAGTCTTAAGTAATTCTGCACTGTATGTGCTGTACTCCATCCAAAGCACTCGTTGACCCAAGTATTGTCCATTAAAAGGCTCTCCCATGTTTACCACTACTTCAAGCCGCTGATCCTTTTTCCAGATCCTTATTGTACTAGCCACTAGACAAACAGTCCCTGCCCCAGAGAGCTCAGCCTAGAACTTAGGCAACAGGTGAATAAGCTGGCCCCCAGAGGGGGGTGAGTTAATGGTAGAGACAGGGGCTCTTGCATAAATTAACAGTCTCAGGCAAACTGCCTCTCTCTCTCTCTTAAATCACTTAAACCTCGATCAAACAGGGCACTGAGAGCAGAGCTGGGCCTCAGATAATCAAAGTTGATTGTTTCAGAGTAACAGCCGTGTTAGTCTGTATTCGCAAAAAGAAAAGGAGTACTTGTGGCACCTTAGAGACTAACCAATTTATTTGAGCATGAGCTTTCGTGAGCTACAGCTCACTTCATCAGATGCATACCGTGGAAACTGCAGCAGACTTTATATATACACAGAATATGAAACAATACCTCCTCCCACCCCACTGTCCTGCTGGTAATAGCTTATCTAAAGTAATCATCAGGTTAGGCCATTTCCAGCACAAATCCAGGTTTTCTCACCCTCCACCCCCCCACACAAATTCACTCTCCTGCTGGTGATAGCCCATCCAAAGTGACACTCTTTACACAATGTGCATGATAATCAAGTTAGGCCATTTCCTGCACAAATCCAGGTTCTCTCACTCCCTCACCCCCCTCCAAAAACCCACCCCCATACACACACAAACTCACTCTCCTGCTGGTAATAGCTCATCCAAACTGACCACTCTCCAAGTTTAAATCCAAGTTAAACCAGAACATCTGGGGGGGGGGGGGGTAGGAAAAAACAAGAGGAAATAGGCTACCTTGCATAATGACTTAGCCACTCCCAGTCTCTATTTAAGCCTAAATTAATAGTATCCAATTTGCAAATGAATTCCAATTCAGCAGTTTCTCGCTGGAGTCTGGATTTGAAGTTTTTTTGTTTTAAGATAGCGACCTTCATGTCTGTGATTGCGTGACCAGAGAGATTGAAGTGTTCTCCGACTGGTTTATGAATGTTATAATTCTTGACATCTGATTTGTGTCCATTTATTCTTTTACGTAGAGACTGTCCAGTTTGACCAATGTACATGGCAGAGGGGCATTGCTGGCACATGACGGCATAAATCACATTGGTGGATGTGCAGGTGAACGAGCCTCTGATAGTGTGGCTGATGTTATTAGGCCCTGTGATGGTGTCCCCTGAATAGATATGTGGGCACAATTGGCAACGGGCTTTGTTGCAAGGATAAGTTCCTGGGTTAGTGGTTCTGTTGTGTGGTATGTGGTTGTTGGTGAGTATTTGCTTCAGGTTGCGGGGCTGTCTGTAGGCAAGGACTGGCCTGTCTCCCAAGATTTGTGAGAGTGTTGGGTCATCCTTTAGGATAGGTTGTAGATCCTTAATGCGTTGGAGGGGTTTTAGTTGGGGGCTGAAGGTGACGGCTAGTGGCGTTCTGTTATTTTCTTTGTTAGGCCTGTCCTGTAGTAGGTAACTTCTGGGAACTCTTCTGGCTCTATCAATCTGTTTCTTTACTTCCGCAGGTGGGTATTGTAGTTGTAAGAAAGCTTGACAGAGATCTTGTAGGTGTTTGTCTCTGTCTGAGGGGTTGGAGCAAATGCGGTTGTATCGCAGAGCTTGGCTGTAGACGATGGATCGTGTGGTGTGGTCAGGGTGAAAGCTGGAGGCATGCAGGTAGGAATAGCGGTCAGTAGGTTTCCGGTATAGGGTGGTGTTTATGTGACTATTGTTTATTAGCACTGTAGTGTCCAGGAAGTGGATCTCTTGTGTGGACTGGACCAGGCTGAGGTTGGTGGTGGGATGGAAATTGTTGAAATCATGGTGGAATTCCTCAAGGGCTTCTTTTCCATGGGTCCAGATGATGAAGATGACATCAATATAGCGCAAGTAGAGTAGGGGCTTTAGGGGACGAGAGCTGAGGAAGCGTTGTTCTAAATCAGCCATAAAAATGTTGGCATACTGTGGGGCCATGCGGGTACCCATAGCAGTGCCGCTGATCTGAAGGTATACATTGTCCCCAAATGTGAAATAGTTATGGGTCAGGACAAAGTTGATTGTGTGTGATGCGTCCACAACCTAGGATAGGATAGGATATGACCCCACAGCGACCTAAGGCCTGGGTCCTCCGAAGGGATGCCTTTGAGCTCTAAAATGGCTTCCACCATTTGGCCTCACTGACCTGTAAGATAATTGCTCCCACACTATGGCTTTAGCCTTCCAAAGACCTATTCCAGGGTTCTGCCCTGTGATGGCTCTGAAGTAGATAGACTGCCGTTTGAAACTGCAGGAGCTATTTCTGTTGGCTTGTCTCCCACAGGAGCATCAGCACCTCGACATTTCCTCATGCTTGCAAGTTCCTCTGTCTCTCACACCAGGGCTGTTTACAAACTGTCTGATACAGTCTCTTCCCAGGGAGGGGAAGATGCTTCGAAACTGTGCTGTTCTCATTCAGTTGACTAGATTCTGATCTTTCTGACACCCAGGTCAATCCAGAGTAATTCAACGGACTTCAGTGCAGAATCCGATTCTTGGTGAGCAAGCATGGAGCCACTATGCTGTGCACAGAGCCTGCTTACATAGAAATGCAAAAACTTGGGTCTGTCTCCTTTGCACCAGTAGGCATGGCTGGCTGAATCAGCATTTACAGCTTGCTTGCTGGTGCTTTCTAAGGGGTAGTGAGACATCTGCTATAGGCTATCCTGGGACTGGAGATGGATGTGTGATGCAACTTCCGGACAGCTCTGGGGCAGAGCTGTGTCTTTCCAGCACAGCAATGCTTGTGTTGGGGGCACAGCTGGTCTTTCCTATTAAAGCCACTTGTGCCGTGGGTTACACTTGACTCTGGGGCAGATGTGTTCTTAGTATAGCACCATGGGGAGTTAGAGATTTTGCGTGGAGCTGCGGGTCTGGGACAAACTCTGTCTTTTCCTAGAACAGCATTGTTGTGTGGATTACACCCAGTTTGATCTTCCCATAGAGCATAGAGCATGTGGGATGGGTTGCAGTGGGATCTGGAATATTGGCACACAATGTGGGTTCTGCTTGGATTGACGAAACAGGGTCTTCCAGTACGATGGGATATGTTGTTGGTTGGGTTTCAGTGTGTGGCCCAAATGGGGCTGAGGACACATGGTAGAGGTTGCCTGTGGCTCTGCATCAGCACTGAGGGAACAGCATGAGATATTCCCTGTTAAGTAGTTGTAGCTGCAGCTGAATCTGGTGTGGAGCTGCAGCCTATCAATGGAGGAGGAGATCACACTGCTAGGAGCCCTCAGTGCCACTAAAGAGCTGCTGCTTGTGTCTGTATTTAGTTAAAGACTTTTTCCCCATTTGAAACAGAAGTCAGTCGGGCTAGTGCTCTCTTATCAACAGCCCAGACAGACAACCTGCCATAAGGACTCCATCATAGGGCCTAATCACATCAGCCACACTATCAGAGGCTCGTTCACTTGCACATCTACCAAAGTGATATATGCTATCGTGTGCAAGCAATGCCCCTTTGCCATGTACATTGGCCAAACCGGACAGTCTCTACATAAAAGAATAAATGGACACAAATCAGACGCCAAGACTTATAACATTCAAAAACCAGTCGGAGAACACTTCAATCTCTCTGGTCACTCGATTACAGACCTAAAAGTCGCAATATTATAACAAAAAAACTTCAAAAACAGATTCCAACGAGAAACTGCTGAATTGGAATTAATTTGCAAACTGGACACCATTAACTTAGGCTTGAATAAAGACTGGGAGTGGATGTGTCATTACACAAAGTAAAACTATTTCCCCATGTTTATTTTCCACCCCTACTGTTCCTCACATGTTCTTGTCAACTGCTGGAAATGGCCCACCTTGATTATCACTACAAAAGGTTGTTTTTCTCTCCTGCTGGTAATAGCTCACCTTACCTGATCACTCTCGTTACAGTGTGTATGGTAACACCCATTGTTGCATGTTCTCTGTGTATATAAAATCTCCCCACTGTATTTTCCACTGAATGCATCTGATGAAGTAGGCTGTAGCTCACGAAAGCTAATGCTCAAATAAATTTGTTAGTCTCTAAGGTGCCACAAGTCCTCCTTTTCTCTGAACAGTCAGTAATTCTAGCCAGTCCTGTTAATCAGTGTAAACTGAATGCCAAAGTCTTGGAGGTCCAGAGGGTAGTACCTGAAATCAAGGCCAGGATACAACTGTCATATTCCCTGATTAGTGGTCAGTGGAAGGTCTCTCCTTCCCAGCATATCACAAGAGCTCAAGGGATGGACACAATATGCTGCACAAGAGAGAGGATTCCTGGGTAACCAGATGGATGATGGAACCCGGCAGCACGGCTTGGTCTGGAGAACCACGGTGCACCCTGGGGTACAATGCAGGTGCCATGAGAGGTTAGGGGGGTGTCTGTGCGTCTCTCTTGTAATTACAACATCCCCTTGCACCCTGATATGTGTGTGGGGGAGAATCCTGGTGCTAGCACGCTCTTTCTCCACTTTCCTTGCTCCTTTCTGGTCCATGTGCGAGAGAGAGAAACACACAGTGTGAGTGTCTCAGCATGACTGGAGAGAGAGCTAGTGGTGAAAGCTAAGCAGGGTTATGGAGGGGAAAGGGGTCGTGAGAGCCATTCGCTAGATAACATCAGTATCAGTGCAGGCCAGTTATCCTGGATGAAGCTGCAGTTCTGCTTATTTAGTGGGGTGGGGAGGAGGTGCACTGTGGAATATGTGTGTTCCTATAGCACCTACCAGCTGAAGTTTACAAATAATGGACAGATTTCCCACTGCCCTGCCTGTATTAATGTGAGCCCCTTCTGCAGCTGCTGAAAGGGAAAGGGGGAAGCATCCCTAAGGCCTCAGTGAGTCAGCAGCAGAGCAGGGGGTAGATCTTGTGTCTCCTGATGTCCAGTCCCCTGCTCTGACCACTAGACCCTGCTCCCTTCATTTATTTGTGGGGGTGGCACTGCCATGCAACAGGAAGCACAAAGTGTCTCTTTGGAGCTCTCTAGATGTGCAGGAGGCTGGCCAGGTGGGGCAGATCCAGGACAGGCACCTGAGTTTCTGGATGGGCAATCTGAATATTCTGGTGCACATGCTGTGGGATGGGGAGACAGCTCAGGGGGAGAAGGAGGTTCTCTCCATGTACATGGAGTGCAGCAGGGTGGGGTTACAGACTTCTGAGGTCAGCCCCACAGCTGGTGTCAATTGGTGTAGCTCCACTGACTTAATGATACTGATTTACAGATCCAGACGTCTCTGGGCTCAGGTGCTCATGCAGGAACAGCCCGGGAGGTTTCTTTGTTTTATTTCTGCTCCTGCTCTGCTCAGATATAAAGCGGGAGGCAAATCGATCCAGTGTCGTTGCTGGCCAGTTACAGAGAACACAGCGTGTGACCTAGGCAGGGGGCTATCATTGGTTAACTTAGAGACATCAAATAACTAGTTTCAGAAGAAGTAAATTAATTACCTTGCATTTAATTCAAAGAAAGGGTTGGAGAAAGGGGTGGGGGAAGGCATCCTTAAGTGCCCAGAACTGGCACACAGGCTTCAGTGTAGCAAACCCCACAACCTGTATCAAGATTAGCTGGAGACTTAAACATACAGTGGAGTCAGTGAAGTTTGTATAAACTTACGACAGAAGGGGTGTGTGAGTGGGACAGAGGGGAGGGTGTGGGGGGAGGTTGTGAGGGTCTTGGGGCTGGCTGTGAGCAGGGGTAGAGGGATGGAAGCGCTAAGTCTGGATCTGACAGTGGTTTCATGACCAACGTCTCTGGACCCTAGCTCTGCTCTGCATGAGTTTCTCGGTCCTTTCTCCTGCAGCTGGGTATATCTGTGGGGTGAGAGTCCTGGCTCCTGCTTTGGTCTGGAGAGCTGCATTCCTTCACTGTTGGGATTAAGCTCACGCTGGCACCTGAAGAATAAACCAGAACTGCCAGCTGCCAAATGCCAGGGTGGCCACCAGCTGATGCCAAGGAACCCCCTAGAGGTGGGAGAGAAACCTCAGACCAGCTCAGCCAGCGCCCTGGAGTGCTAGGTGATGGATAACGTGCTGTGAAAGGTGGGGAGGGGGCATGTGTGTGGATGTGGACGGTGTAACTCTGAGACATGGAACTCATGCCAGCTCCTAGGCTAACCCTGCCTTTTGCAGGTGTGTGTATTTCTCACAGGCCTGTACGGTGCCCTGGGCTGCTCATCAATCCCAAGTGAGATTGAAACTCCTCCAGGTATCAAAGTCCCCAGATGGGGCAGTTCCAGGAGGTGACCAGCTCTCGAGGAGGGGTTGTGTCTTCTGTCAGCCTTGACTGCTCAAGTGTTTACTGCTCTGAGACCCTCCTCAAGTCAGAGCTCAGCCTCTTCTCCAGAGGAGAGGAGTTGGAAGATGGGGGTGGGAGGGAATGACAGGGAATAGCTGTGAGAAGCTAGGGACATGAGGCTATGGGTAGGTATGGAGGGGCCATGAGGAGTCGGGGAGGCCAAAGTAGGGAGGGGCCATGAGGAGCTGGGGGATGAAGCTCTAGGAGGATTGGGCAGGGTAAGGGCAGCTGTTCCCACTAATGGTCACTAAAACCAAACGTGTTAGAGAACAAACCCAGCCCAGCTGGAGTGACACTGTGCTAAGCAGAGCTAGCTAGGCGACTACCTTTGGAGAAAATGAGGGAAAACCACAGCAAGAAATAAGTGGTAATGCTTTATTTTAAGGAATGTTTTAGGGAAATACTATTTCTCTTAGCAGATCGTGTCTTTCTTTCAAGGGTACACTTCTATTGCCCTCAAGTATACGATGCATGTATCATCAGCTTCAATATAATTGTAGTGGGGCAGTTACCCTGCTCCTAAGAGAGAAGACTGGGCTGATTGGGAAAGAGCCACAGCTGAGGCCATGCCCCAGTCAGGCTGCAGCTGGCCCTATAAAAGGGCTGCCATCTTTGGAGGGAGATAGACCTGGATGCCTAGGAGCTTAGGGAGCAGTGTTGTAGAGCTCAGGCCTGGCAACCTTCCAGGCTGTAGCCTGATAGAAAGGCCAAAGCAGGCACTGAGGCTACAGTGGTGTAGCCTGGGGTTAGGCTAAGGCAGCAGGTCCAAACCCTCCTTGCTGATGATGAATGGTTTACAGACTGCAGTCTGCCCCAGTGAGTAGGGGCTAGATGCTGGCTGGCAGCAGCCACTGAGGCAAGGAAGGGATAGAGGGTTGGGAGTTCCCCTAGGAGGGGAGACCTAGAATGTGAGGACACTGCCAGGGGGCAGCATCCAAGGCAAAGGGGTACAGGCCCAGGAGGGACATGAGGGCCAGCGGCAGGTGAGACACTAGCCTGTGGAGGGTGCTCTGGGCTGGAAGAGCTAATTCCCAGGATGACCAGCAGCTGGTGCTGCACTGGTGAGTCTTTGCATTGTGACAGTAATGTTTTAAAATAAGGGATGGCTGGGACCCTAAGGGATGAAACAAGGGGTGATACCTTGAAATAAGAAAAAGTGGTCACCCTACACAGGGGTATTGTTTAATAGACCTTAGAGTTTTTTTAAAGTTGCTCATTTGACTTGTGGCTTGAAAGCTGTCTCCCTCTGCCAGAAATTCCCCCTGTACTAGGGGAGACCTCTGTACCTGGAGGAAAGCCAGCTCTCTCTGCCTGCCCCAACCCCTCCTTCCCCTCATACCCCAGGGCTTCCATTCTATGCTGCACCACTTCCCAAGCCAGCCTGGATCTGCCTCAGCCCGCAGCTGACACTCTGCTCTTGCACTGCTTCCTTCTTGCCCGGCATAGTCCTCTCACCACCAAGGGGACAGGGTCTCTTGTTTCCAACCTGTCTCATGAACTCTAGGGTCTGATCCAAAGCCCATTCCAGTCAATGGGAGTCTTTCCATTCCCTCTGGTGGGCTTTAGATCAGACCCTTAGTGATCTTAGAACAGCAACGTGGTGACGGGTCTTTCATTAGCAGGACTCTGGCGGTCCTTTTCTGATCACCTGTAAACAGAAATTGCAGCTTTAACCACCTCCTTTCCCCACCTCCAGTAGTGTGTGTGTGGAAGGCACATCATGAATTCCATCAAAATAAAACTACTTCTAGGATCAGTGCAGCGTCCTAGAGCCATTACATACAAGTTCAGAAGCATGATACAGAATGACAGCCCAAGTTTCCCAGCACAGCCATCCACAGACTGGGATGTTAGGTGTGACTATTGAGGTTCATCTAAACGTTATCTTCCTATGAAATCCAAATGCAGAGCCCTGTCTGAGACACTGGCCAGCATATGTGCATGGAAAGACTGGAACTCAGTGTAAGAGCAGTGGGGCTATTCCTTGCTGCTTCAAAAATTGTCACATCTAAGGTGTTGGATGGGTCATAACGAGTGCCCCCTGATATGCTATCGCCTCAGAGTTTCAAGTGTTCTGTTTTCAAGGTAGCATTAGGTGAATCTGTACCTAGCTAAGTATTTCAAATTTTCTTCCATCTCTCCACTATGTGAGATGGGAGCCCAGTGAATGCAGCTCAGCCTCTCCAATAGCTCCAAGAGGTGACCCTGCCCATTTTGGAAGGCTTTTCCCTTGATGTTATGAATTCATTTTCTTGTTGGAAAGAGGGTTTCCCTCCAGTTATCTGTTAAAGGTCATTAACAAGGCACTTAATGCCCTCATTCAGTACCCTCCTGGCCTCTGTAGGCATGGCATTGTCTTGCCCCAGGCTTGGCATGGAGACGTGCTCTGAGCCTGCAGGGCGCTTGGCCCTGTATGGGGATGGTAACGCTAATCTGCGTGGGGTAACTTGGTGGGCAGAACATCAGGCCTTTCATTGGAGACCAAGTCCTTGTTTTGCTCTTGGTTCATAAAGGGCCTTTCTGGGGGAATCCCTGCAATACCTACAGTTGTCAGCTGGGGTTGAGCTCAGGGCTGCGATCGCACACAGGGAGAACAACAATACCCCTGCTATTAGAAATGACCCATTCTTGTCATGGACTCCTACTGGTTGAGTGCAGGCTTCCCAAGAGAGATTGGTGATTATGGGCCAACTTGCCACTTCTCCAGACTCGGCATATTCCAGCCGGGGTTATGCTGAATGTCTGAGGAGCTCAGAGCGGTGGCTCATGGCGGAATGGAACCATGGGCATGAGGAACTTGTTGCTTTTCTAGATACCACCACACCCTGCTTCTCTACAAGGCTATGTACTAGCTATTATCTGCAGAAGTTCTACCAGATCATATCAAACTCTGACCTGAGACCTTTCCAAACTATAGCTTGTTTTCATGCAAATCTAATCAGCTCTCTGCATTCACGCAGTCTGCTGTTAATGGAGAGGCATATAATTATAAACAATCAAATGCTATGCATCTACCAAGCTGTAATTCACATGGGATAAATAAGTGTGTGTGTGTGTGTGTGTGTAATCTCAGTCCATCTGCACAACAGAACAGAAACTATCACAACGCTGGGTGAAGCCTGGAGAACTTGGGGGTGGGGGGTGTTAGAGAGTGCATATGCATACACCCCACAGGGGACAGCCTTGGAGCAGGTGCTACCAGGCACTAAGAAGAGATGCAGGAGACAGCCAGCATGGCACTGAGCCCCTCTGTCTGTGCTGCTGACAAAACAGGACAGCAGTGTGTCCACCTGTCTCAGTCCTCTGCTGACCGTCACTCTGTGCATAGTGCTGGCTGGTCTCTAATATCAGTGGGACCACCTGGAACCTCAGAACCCACCTTCTCCAATGAGAGGCAGTTCCTGCTGGTGAAGTACCTACTCCATGACCATCAGCACCTCCATGCTCTGCCTCTGTTTCTAGTTCCTTCCCCATCACCCCACCCCCCTACATGTGTTGCCAATGTGCTGTACCACAAGTCTCTTGCTACCACCTCCCATCCCCACTTGTGCTCCTTGAAGCCTGGCCAGCTGGGACCATAGTGGGGAGCGTCATGTGTAGGGCAGCTGGAGGCTCAGCCTTGGGTGGCAAGAGAGCTGGAAGGAGCCCTGTGCATCTCACTCTGCAGAAAACCCGACACAACCTTGGGTCACTTCAGCTGGTGGCTTCTGGGCTTCAATACAAGTTCAGCCCCTCCCTTTACCATGCAGCAGGCTTAGGGTGTAAGTCAGTGCTGTAGCCCATCTGCTTCATTCTTTCTCTGCTGTCTCACTCTGCCCCACTTCGTCGTCGCTGCTTCTGCTCTGTTCCCCCTCTCTCGTCTCCACCAGGCCTCACTTTTTTCCTGCTCCTCTCTCTCCAGCCTTCACCCTGTCCCTTTCTCCCTCCTCTTGCCCCTTCTTCCCTCATTCACTGTCCTCTCTCTCTCTCTCTGACCTCCAGCTGCAGCTGGTCTTGTCCATCTCTATTTGACTCTGCTCTTCTAAATGCAGGACCCTGCACCAAGCCTCAAAGGCACCTGCCGGCTTTGGTGGCCCTTGGATTGGAACAGACTATGTTTGCTTGTGGTTAGCGTGCTGTGTGAAATGAGATGACCCCATCCCGTTGGGGCCTGCTCTCCTCTGCTAATACTAGAAGACAAGCTGCCTCTTCAGGCAGAGCTGCCTTCTCTGACAATTTCTCACCTTCAAAACCATTCTCCTTCTGCAGCTCTTCATGGCAGTTACCCAATGGCACCTTAACTCAGAGGCCCTGGGAAACCATTTGAGAAGAAATGAAGTTAGTCAGTGAGGGGATGTCTACACTGCAATTAAAAATCTGCAGCTGGCCTGTGCCAGCTGCCTTGGGCTCAGGCTGTGTGGCTGCTGCTTAATTGCCATGAGCTCTGGGGGTCCCTCCCACCTTGCAGGGTCCTAGAGCCTGGGCTCCAGATTGAGCCCAAACATCTACCCCTCAGTAAAACAGCCCTGTGGCCAGAGCCCTGCAAGCCCGAGTCAGCTGGCACGGGCCAGCTGCAGGCTTTTAATTGCAGTGTAGACATCCTCTGAATGGCTTAGCACTGATGTGCAGCTAGGAGGGCTGCACCCAGCACCTGGGTGTGTGTGTGGGGGGTGGGCATTAGCCCCTTCTAAGGATACGCAGGGGAATACTAGCTATAGGGCACTCTTACCTCTCTTCCTGGGTAACCTGGACAGACCCTGGTCGTTGTTCAGGTGGGATCAAACCTGGGACCTCTGGAGCTAAATGTGTGAGTCCTGAAATTTCAGAATTGAAATACTTCAGTTCTCAATTTTTTGCTGAAAAGTCACAATCTTCTGCTGAGGAAAATCCTGCATTATCCAGCCAGCTCTACTGCTGTCTTCATGGCCTGCATTCGTTCTTCGAAGATATAATAACCTTTCCAGTGGTTGCAGCCCAAGTAGCTCTGTGGGGGTTGGAAGTGCCCTCTGGTCTCTAGGCATTACCAAATATATAGCAACCAGATCAGGGCCCCATACTGCTAGACATGGTAAATGTTGAGGAAGAATAATTCACAAACTTAGTGGAGAGCTTCAAATAATGAGAGCTCAAGAAAATCCTCATCTTGGACAGGAAAAGACCAAATCTGGTTTTTTACTCCGTTACAGATTATTGGCCCAGCTCTGCTGCTGTGGGCCAAACATGCTGACAATGTCCCAGAAGGCTGGCTGGTGGCTGAGCACAGCAGGAGCTGTCACTCCATGAAGCAGCGAGCGTATTATGACCAAGGTTGCACTGGTGGAAAGCACATCTAGCCACCGCCCTTGGAGAATGCTAGTCCCACAACAGGAGACAGCTGCTGTGGGGTAGAGCTTAATCAATGCTAGGGGACTCTTAAACAATGGGCTGATCTGATGAACAGTAATTTTCATGTGCTGAGATGTTTGACCTTCAAATAATGTATAGGACTGAGCATTTGAGGTATACCCATCAGTATGGGGAGCCTGTAGCTTTGCAGAGAGCAATTCAGCCTGCAGGCCTCTCGTGAGATGAACCACTTGTCTTGAGTCTCTTGATTGAAAACTGGGCCATCACTAAGCACTGTATGTAGGTGACAAAGGCCCTGCAGCACACTTTCTCTCTGGGGTTTTGTTTTGTGGTGGTGTCTAGAAAGGGGAGAGCAATTGTGGTTTCAGCATCTAAGTGAGTACCTTGCTGAGAGAAATTTGACTGACATCTGGTACATCCCCCTCACCCCGCCGAGCAGATTGGAGGTACCCCAGAGAGAGAGAGGGCCTCTTCCTACACCACGGTCCAAGGAGGCGTTAGGGCTATTGCAGCACTTAGACCTTGTTGGGGTGAAAGTGGGCCAGTACAGGCTGGTATGACGTACCAGTGAGAAGCTGGTACTAGCCCGTACACAGCCGACGTTAAAGTGCTGCCATGGCAAAGGACCCTCTTTAAAGCACTGCCATGGCAGCACTTTAATGTTGCTGTCCCTTCTCTTCCTGCAGATGGGGGGGCGGGGAGGGCACAAAAGCTGTCCCAGGGCTGGCAATTTAAAAGGGCCTTGGGCCCACTTAAATCACCCCCGGAGCCCCGGATGGTGCGGTCCAGGCAACATGGATGGGCTGGCTGGGGAAGGCTGACCCCAGCCCTGCCCCTTCTGGGGATGCAGAGCCAGGTCCCCGTACCAGTAAGAATTTAATCCTTTCATCCCTAGACTTTGTCTACACTTAAAAGTCAGATTGACATAGGTGCATCCCTCACGGATGAGAGAAATTCACACCCTTGAGCACCATAGTGATGTCAACCTAACATCCAGTGTATATGCGGCTAGGTCACATTGCTTGGGATAATATGCCTGACTGGAATATTGGTATAGAAGGGTGCAGCTTGCTCAGGAAGGACAAGCTGGGGGGGAAAAAAGGGGTGGAGGAGTTGCCTTATATATTTAAAATATATACAGTTGGACTGAGGTTGAGATGGAAATAGGAGACAGGCTTGCTGAAAGTCTCTGAGTAAGGATAAAAGGGGTAAAAAAACAAGGGTGATGTCATGGTAGGGGTCTACTACAGACCACTGAACCAGGAAGAAGAGGTGGATGAGGCTTTAAGCAACTAACACGATCATCCAAAGCACAGGATTTGGTGGTGCTGGGGGACTTCAACTACCCAGACATCTGTTGGGGAAAATAACACAGCAGGGCACAAATGTATCCAACAAGTTCTTGGAATGTACTAGAGACAAATTTTTATTTCAGAAGATGGAGAAAGCTACTAGGGGAGAGACTGTTCTAGACTTGATTTTGACAAATAGAGAGGAACTAGTTGAGAATTTTGAAAGTGGAAGGCAGCTTGGGTGACTCATGATTCTGAGAAATTGTATGAGGGGGAAAAAAGCACAGTAAAGAGAATGGATTTCAAGAAGGCAGAGTTCAGCAAGCTCAGGGAGTTGGTAGGTAAGATCCCATGGGAAGCAAATCTAAGAGGAAAACAGTTGGCAGTTCTTCAGAGACATTATTAAGGGCACAAGAACAAACTATCCCACTGGGTAGGAAAGACCGGAAGGATGGCAAGTGACCACCCTGGCTTAACCAGGAGATCTTCAATGATCTGAAATGCAAAAATGTCCTACAAAAAGTGGAAACTAGGTCAAATTACAAAGGATGAATATAAAAAAATAACACAAGTACGGACGGACAACATTAGAAAGGCCAAGACCCAATGAGATAAAACTAGCTAGGGACAAAGGGAACAAGGAATGTCAGATCATCCACATTAAACTATTCAGTGAACACTTCCCCTCTGCGCTTGGCCAGGGGACTGGTGCTCGGCCTCTGAATTAAAATGGCTTTCCTAGCAACTGGGGACTTGCAGCACTGTCGAGTCCAGTATCCTGTCTCTGACAATGGCCCATACCAGATGTTGCACAGCATGTTTAAAAAATCAAAAAACCCTCTAATGGTCAATGGTTGCCTGTAAATTAGCAGTTCTCTTATGTATCGAAGCAAGCAGGCTTACATATCTTAAATTTTGTCCCCTTTTAATGCAACACTGGATACTGTTGTTCATCTGATCTTTCCCTATCCTTTTATGAATATTAAGATCTTCCCTTCTATCTCAGTAAGCCCTTTGTTTTTTCCTTTTTTTTTTTTTTTTTTTTTAAGGACCAGAGGACAGCCACTCTCCACATAAGATTTAATCTCTTCCAAACAAATGAAGACTGGCTGAAAGGGAATTCAGTCTTTGACGCTTTCTCACTGTTTACAATACATTCTTAGTCCTTCTCCCACTATTGTCACATCCTATAGGTGCGAGTTAGCCCCTCTGTTACAAACATTCTGCATGGGGTGATCCCATTGTCTTCTATCACCACCCCCCTACATGTGATGCACAACTGTCTGTCCTGGTTATTTGTTGAGGAAGCTGGGATGGCCTGTAATGCTCCAATCCAAAGTGTAGGGGTAACTTCAGCTGTAAATCCCTACCCTGATATGCTTTTGCTTTGTGCTCTTAGATTGTGTAGGCTAGACCTAGATTTTTCTGTTTTTTCTCCTGAGACATGGCACACAGGTTTGTTTGAGGTAATTGCACTGCTCATGTTGTGGCTTTTTTTTTTTTTTTTTTCGTTTTTAAGTCCTTCCGTTGAATGCATTCTATACAGATACAATCACTTCTTCCCAGAACTGCATTTATTTAGTCTCTAGCTTTTAATTGCTTTTGTCTCGAAAAAACCTTGCACTGCTTCCCACTCTCTTCTATGATTAAAAAAAAATCCCTTTTTGTGGAGGGAAGGATGACCTTGCAACTAAAGCCCAGCACTATGGGATAGGAGATCAGGGTGGTATTCCTGACTCTTCTGTTGCCTTCACAGGGCAGCCTTTGGCAACTCATGCAACCTTTGTGCTTCTGGTTTCTCAGCTGTAAAATGGAGATACCACCCTGTGGAGTGGCTGTAAGACTGAATTCATTAGTGTCTGTAAAGGACTTAAAAATCCTCCAAAGGTGCCAGAGCTAGAGAAAGCTGAAGTATTATCATAAGGATTCCCTAGGCTAGTGGTTTTCAACTTTTTTTTTTTCCATTGGCAGACCCCCTAAAAATTTCAAATAGAGGTGCAGACCCCTTTGGAAGTCTTAGACAGTCTGCGGACCCTTGGGGTCCGCGGACCCTTGGGGTCCATGGACCCCAGGTTGAAAACCACTGTCCTATCATAACGACAACCTTTTGTGGACCCCTTAGATAGGCCACAGACCCCAGGTTGAAAACCACTGACTTAGGCCAAAAATACTGGTGATAACCCAGATATTTCTCCTGTTTCTTCATCTGCTCCCCGCCCTTCCATTCCATCTGTCTGAGACTTCATTTTCTACATTTGGCGAGGGATATGACTTACCCTGACTGGCCTGGGGCTGATCACAGGCATGTCTACATTTAAACTGCTACAGCAGCGTGGCTGCAGCACTTCAGTGTAAACGCTATTTGCACTGATGGGAGGTTCTCCCATTGGTGTAGGCAATCCACCTGCCAGAGAGGTGGATTAGCTAGGTCAGTTGAATTCTTCCACTGACCTACTACTTTCTACATCAGGGGTTAGATCAGCATAGCTACATCTCTCAGGGGTGTGGATTATGTGTAAATTCCCAGTGTAGACCAGCCCTAAACCAGTCCCACTGATGAAAAGGCCTCCACAGTTGCCTTCATGTGGGTGTGCAAAGGGCACCTGACAGGAATTCAACAAGGGCACTTGGAAGAGATGCCATTTCAAAGGACCCATATGCTGGCAAAGAAGCACTCAAGAGACACATAGGTATGTGACAGCTGCCATCTTGGCCAGCCCACTAGGGACTGAACCAGGGACCTCAGAGCTGAAGGCATGGGCTGCTGCAGCTTGAGAGTAAATTGTTACAAGCGTCTAGTCTCTGTGGATCAGGCTCAGAGGAGGACCTGTAATATACGCTGACCAGTAGGTTACTGGCACAGAAATGGGGCTATTCCTGTGTGGGGATTATGTGTTTGGGTGCATTTATGTATGCACAGCTGCAGGTCCATGTTTGTGCCTGGGCCCATTATGTATATTTCCATGCATAGCTGTAAGAGCCTGTTTCTACACACAGCATGTACAATGCAATAAATTGGCTTCCCTGCTAATTGATTTGAACTAGCTGATCTGGCAGGTTCAATTATAATGTTTGCTAGTTAATTAGGATTTCACCATGTGTTGGCTAATGTAATACAATATGCAGTAGTCCAGTCACACACTCTTTGTGTGTGTCTAAGGAATTGTGTGTGTGAGTCTTAAGTATCTTTGCTCAGAATCACTGTGCCCCCATAGATGCATTCAATCTGAGCTGTTGGATTATAAAATTTTAGTAATTCTGCTCTCTCGTTTTTGGAAGTCATTTCCATCTGAGGTTCTGGTAACTGCTGATTCACTCCATTATTTCCAGACACAACAAATGCACCTTTCTGCAGCTGCTACTCTAGCTTTAAGCATCAAGCACTATTTTTATTGTTTTCCCTTATAGTAATGTCGCAGGGTAGGTGCACTCCATCAGGGGGCGTTGGGTTGGCAGGGGAGCTGAAGTAGAACTGGGGTGGCCAAAGTGTCCTCGTCTTCCACAGCAGCTCTGGCTCCTAGGGCAGTGTGGCCTCATGGTCATGGTTAGTTCAGCAGCCTTGGTGAGAGTCCACAGCCCGATGGCCCAAGTCACTAGGGCTACCCTTTAGGTAGGGCAGTGTGACCTAACAGCCAGAGCCAGTAGGACTACTTCTCCCAGGTGAGAGAAGTTCTGTTAATTCTGGCCACTAGGCCACGCTGCCCTGGTAGAGAGAAGTCTGCATTTTGTGTGGGCCTTCCCTGGCCCTGATGTAACATACGAAAGTCATAAGGCTGGAGTAAGAGGTACTACCACGTGATTTGGTGTTGGTGTCCTTCATGTGGTTAATCCATTGGAGGGGTTGCATGGTCAGTGACCAGCTGAAAGCAGCTCTCCAGCAGGTAATATCTCAGGGTGTCAATCACCCACTTGACAGCCAGGGCCTCCCTTTCTATAGCAAAGTAGTGGGTCTCCTGGGGGAACAGCTTGTGGCTGAGAGGAGAGGATCAGGTGCTCCTCCGTGTCATCTACTTGAGATAGTACTGCTCCCAGCCCTACCTCTGAGTCCTCCATTTGGAGGATGAAGGGCTTTGTGAAGCCTGGATGGGTCAGCTGCTTTCACAGGGCCTGGAAGGCTGCCTCACTGTCCTCTGACCACTGGACTTTCTGCAGCTGGGCGTTCATCAGGCCCAATAATGGGGCAGCCAACATGGTGAAGTTGGATATGAAGCAGTGATATTAACCCACGCTACCATTGTGAGAGTAACACAGCACTGACACCACCATCCCTTCTACCCCAAACCCCCAAGCGACCAATTAAGAGATCCTAAAACATTCCAGCAAAATGAATAACACTAAAAATCAAAACCCCCACCCACAAGCAAAGTTTACCTTTTAACCCCCAAAAGGAGGAAGAAGAAGAAGAACCAGCAATGCCCTGAAGTCTACTAGGGACTTAGCTATTGTTAACCATTTGATGTGGAAGGTGCACAGCTGCTTTGGTGAGGGGTAGCTGCTTACTATGTTCTTGCTGCTCTTCTCCTGGCCCAGGTGAAGAGCAGCACTGAAAGCCCAGAAGTAATGTTGTTAAGGAAATGAAAATATCTATTTGTTCTGAGCTGAGAAAATCCAATCCTCTTCCCTGCTGACTGAAGTAAGTGACTCAAGGTGGCTGCTGATAGGACAGGCCAGCTGGATGAGCAGCCTGGTCTGCAGTGGGTGAATTAGCAGGAAGAATAGGCATCCTCATTAACCCCACAGAAGGGGGGAAGGGGTGTAGAAGTACCACACATGGGCGCGATGGCTATTTCCTGAATTGATGCGCGTACATTGGTCCCAGAGCTGGAACTAGAGAGGGAGATCCACTTTCTCATGAGCAATTGGCCAAGGGAGTTGATGAGGGTGGCTAGGCAGCTGGGGTGCTGAGACCACAAACCTACAATCCTGGCAGTATTCTTTCCTGGTGCTTCCCCCTGCCCGGCTCCAGTGGTTGTCTTGTCTCTTACTTAGATTATAAGCTCATCAGGGTGGGAACTGTCATCTTGTTCTGTCTGTACAGCACCTAGCATAATGGGGTCCTGGCCCAATAACTGGGGGCTCTTAGGTGCTATAATACTCCTAACAATGGATGATGCAGGAGAGGCTACTGCTGCCTTGATCAAGCTGAAAGCTTGCATTAAAGCCAAAGAGGGCCTGGCTCTGAAAGGCACTGAGCAGAGGCTAGGGGGAGAGTTCCATTGTGTGCAGGATTTTGATATGTCGAAATTGGGTTTCATCCTGATAAGATGTGAAAACCCACCACTTTGGAATTCCCCAAAAAGGAGCAGAGTGGGGCAGGGGCCAGAGTCAGGAAGTCAGGGGCTCTCCACCAGCCACTGGTTGGTGAGCAGGCTCCAAACCAGGTGGGTTTCAGATGGAAATCTACCTGGAAGGCAAAGCTTCCCAACCTGCCTGGGTTCTGCCAGTCAGACCAGCTCTGCACCAAATGGGAAAGGTCCAGTGCCAGGATGCCTTGTAGGCATTTTGACCGGCTCTAGCGCTGATGCTGCTTGGCTCCCTACCAAGTGAATAGGAGCTGCAAGTGCTCTGCTCACAGCCACTCAAGGCCTTGGAGACTCTTTGGTGTGAACCAAGATAAAGGGATAGGATTCACACACATGTGGGGGGGCCCTGGCTGTGCATCACCCTGCGCTTGGTGGTGGTATTTACACCCATGCAAATTGCTACCAGGGCCCCATTTTCCGCTTGCTCATGCCAGTGGTAGCATCCTACATTTCCTCTGCACATCCACTAGCTACACAAAAGTGCAGAGAACCAGGCTTGATATGCACTATACGTAGCTCTGGATACTTCCTCTTGATCTTCTTCTCGGGGATGGGGGCTGGTTCTGGGAGGATCTTTCCATCTATCTACAGTGGTGACTCTCAGCAGGAGCAAGATGGAAGTGTGAGCCACCAGCTCAGATCCATAGCAAGGACCCCTGTGCTCATGAATCTGCAGTGTTTGAAGAGGCCACAGCCCTGAGAGTAGGGTGGGGGGCTTTGCAGTCCCCCAGTCCTGTTGATTAGAGAGAGAGGATCTTGTATGTTTTGGGGGGCAGGGAGAAGCCAGCTGTCTGTTGCTAATCACCACAGGCTGCCATGAGCCACCAGGAGATCCCTCCCTCAGTAGTAAACAAACCACTAACTAGCTTTTTTTAGTGTTCCCTATGAATTGTGTGTGGGTACTGCAGCTGCAAATCCTCAGAGCCAGACAGTTTGTTGGAAACTGGCAGGAAATTTATTCTGGGATATTAATTTGCTAGCAACTCCTTAAAGACTGATCAGTCCACAAACCCCAGCCCTGCTATTCATTCCAGCCCGGTGGAGCCTGAGAGGGCCCAACCGGCCATTGGGTAAACAGGAGGGAAGGTTACATGCTGTGATCATTCAGCCCTTGGGAGCTGCATGTTCCACCCCAATGCACCTGGTTTCTGGTACACCCATCCTCTGTGGGGCACTCTGTAGCCCTGTATCATAGAATATCAGGGTTGGAAGGGACCCCAGAAGGTCATCTAGTCCAACCCCCTGCTCGAAGCAGGACCAATTCCCAGTTAAATCATCCCAGCCAGGGCTTTGTCAAGCCTGACCTTAAAAACCTCTAAGGAAGGAGATTCTACCACCTCCCTAGGTAACGCATTCCAGTGTTTCACCACCCTCGTAGTGACAAAGCTTTTCCTAATATCCAATCTAAACCTTCCCCACTGCAACTTGAGACCCACATAATGCCAGTGTTTGTGAGTTGCCTGTGAAGTTCTGGCATGATGGGAACCCTTTCCCCACATGTTGTCCTGGGTCAGGCCAGCTACTCCATCAGGCTTCTGCTGTAGGATGCCTGATGCTCATCAGGGTCCTGTCTTTGTGCCCATATCCAGACACCCCTTCACTCTGCCTTTGGCTTAGCACACAAGGGAACCTCACTGGGATTTCTCAGACCTAATGCTAGCCACTGTCCATTACACCGAAGAACTCTTTGCTGGCTCCTGTGCACACCTGCTCTCCATCACAAGCTGCTGAATGCATCCCCATGACTGGTGGCCGGGTGCCTAAAGCCTCTGAGGAGTGAGACAGGACCTTTATTGTCCCCAAAACAAGCCCTTGTGCCATGGTTCCCTTACATCTCCACTTCCCTAGCACAGAAAAGCAACAGCTTCTTGGTGTGTGGGGCATTAGGACCTAGAGGAGGCCCTTTAGGGGAACCAGCTGAGACAGTTGCACCCAGACATGCAGAAGGCAGCTGCTCTGTGGAGAGAAGGGCTCTGGAGGAGCACGCCATGTGCGCATGCCTTTGTTTGCGTTGTGCCGTAGAGCTTCAAAACGTCAATTGAATGAGGGGTGCTGGTGAGGCCTCAGCTGGCATACTGCGTCCCGTGGTGGGCACTGGCAAGATGCCTACAAATCGGAGAGTCCAGAGGAGAGCAACAAAAAATGATAAATGGTTTAGAACAGAGGTCCCCCAAACTGTGGGGTGCACCCCACTAGGGGGGGTGGAGGAACAGTTGGAGGGCTGCAGCTGGGGCCCAGGCCAGCCCCCACAAGGGGTGAGGAGCGAGCACCACCCAGCTCTGCTCCTGGCCCAACACCCGGGGCCCCAGTTGCTGGCCCCACCCTCAGCTGTGGCCCCAGCCTTGGCCCCCTTACGCCTGTCCATGTCCCTCCTTCCCTCTCAGAGCCACAGCCCCACTCCTGGCCCCAGCTCTGTGGGGGGAGACAGACAGGGGGGCATGAGTTAGAAAATCTGACCTAGGAGAAAAGGTACAAAAAACTGGGCATGTTTAGTCCTGAGAAGATTGTTTTCCAGGTCTCTCCTCCTCCCTTCCACCCCCCCCCCCGCAATCTTTAAATATATTAAGGACTGGTATGAAAAGGATGGAGATCAATTGTTCTCTTCTACTGAAGGTTAGGAGAAGTAATCAGATTAATCTGCAGCAAGGGAGTGTTAGGTTAGATATTAGGAAAAACTTTCTACTTCTCTAGACTAGGCTTCCAAGGGAGGTTGTGGAATCCCCATTGTGATAGGTTCCCCCCAGGGTGCCACCTGGAACTGGGGTACCACTCCGCCCCTGACCCACCAGCCTGGGCTCCTTCTCACGCTGTACAGCTGTGACAAGTGGCACTTGCTTTACAGCTTGGAATCCGCAGGTGTTTCATACACAGGCTAGAAATCCCTTTAGCCTGTGTCCAGCACTTCCCCCAGTTCAGGCTTTGTTCCTCAGGTGTTTCCAGGAGTCAGCTTGGGTGGGGAGTGAAGAACCCCAGATGATGTCGCTCCTTGCCTTATATAACCCTTGCATGGGGTGGGAACCTTTTGTTCCAAAGCTTGGTTCCCAGACCAGTCTATGGAAAAATACTGACAGCCCAAGATGGAGTCTAGAGACATGTGGTCTCATCACATGTCCTTGCAGAGTCCTAGCAGCTGTTACTCAGAGGCCATCTGTCCTGTTCTCAGGAAGGCTCCCCAGGTGGGAGATAAGCTTCTCCTAAGGCCTATTGTTCTCCCTAATGGCTCATTGCCCTCAATAGACCCTTCCCAACCAGCTGTCTAGACTGAAAGCATCTTGTCTAGTGGGCATTACCACGTGTAACTACATTTGAAATACAGATATATAGTCAATATTCATAACTTCACATACAAACCTGACACATGCATACAAATAGGATAATCATATTCTGTCCATAACTTTTCCAATGACCTCTCACGTGACTTGCATAAAATGCATCATAATAAAATTACTAGGAAGAATATGAAGTGCAGTGTCACTTCCACCACTGTAGGTTTTAAGAACAGGTTGGACAAACACGGTCAGGGATGATCTAGGGTTACTTGGTCCTGCCTCAGCAGAGGGGGTTGGACTAGATGACTTCTCAAGGTCCCTTCCAGCCCTGCAGTTCTAAGATTCTCTGCTCCATATGGTTCTTTGCTTTGGGCTGGGTCTCCTCAAATAAATAGCAGGCTTTTTTCTCCCGGAGGATTTTCTTCTGTGCCAGCAAAGCATTGTCTGTTTGGGGAGCAGGGCCGTGCTGTGCATGGTGGCCACAGTGGACTATCTTTTCCCCCCTCTGTGCAGAGAGAGAACATGGAGGCATTAATTCCATGTTTGGCCTGGCAAAGATGGCTTCACCAACAGTGCTGGAAGCAAGGAGTGCAGAACAGCAACTGCTCCAGCGATCGCAACTGGGCGTTCAGCAGCAGGAGCTGTTCTAGGCGCTGCTGGGTCAGAGGCTGGCAAACTCCATCCATGCTACAACTCCAGCTGCCCATCCCAATCCACGGGTGTTGCCGCATCTCCTGATACTTATACATGGGGTTGGACTGAAACCCTTAGACTACAGGGCATTCAAAATCCAGATCCAGCCCCAGCTTGTTTCTAATGTTAACACAGAGGCACATGAAGGGCCAAATTCTCCATTGATTTACTGTGGTACCATTAGAGTCAATGAATGCTGTGAATCAGCACAGATTTTTGACCCTGTGTGTGACTCTCAAGCCATGGCAGCACTGACCACATGGCCTGCATGTCCCTCGTGAAGCTTGAGCTTTCATGGTTTAGAGTAGGGAGGTGTGGTTCCCCTCCTCGGCAATGTCTAGATTAAGAGCTGCAAGCTGTGTAGGGAAATACCACATCCCAGCTGCTCCCTGCTCCATCCAGAAATCACCGTGCAGGGCATTAGACAGCACAGAGGGGACAAAGTGTCAGGTGGTTTGGGATGCAGACCAATGACTTTTGTGTCACTGCCCGCCCGGTGATCCTGAGTGCCTTATGATGCCTTGCTGCTGTAGCTTCCAACCTGGGATGCTCACAACCAGCCTACTGGCGGCATACAGGTCACATGCTGAGTGTCTGTGTGCTTAGACAGTCCTGTTCCAGCAACTCTGATCCCAGAGCCCCATTCTGGCTTCCACCAGCCTTGGTTATAGCCAGTGAGGGGACCCCTACACACTTGCAATCCTAAATTTCCCAAAACCGTGTGCTCTGCAATGTCCAGCCCTCCCCTGGATGGTTCAGAGAAATAAGATTTGTTTGTTCCTCTGAAGGCACACAAACACATCATAACTTATTCACTCACCTGGGGCAAATACACCCTTCCATTTAAACTCAGCACTGAGCTGGTTTATAGTAACAAAATAAAACAGACTTATTAACAATAGATCAGAGGTTAAGTGATGCCAAGTAAAAGGAATACAGTTAGAAAGGGTTACCAACAAAAGTGAAAACACTAATCTAAAGCTTAATCTAGCAAGATACAGACTCTGTTTAAGATATTTTTTTCTTTTCTACATTCAGTTTCCAGATTTCATCCCCCCCACACATGCACTTGACTGACGGACCCATCTTTTCAGCTTGCGAAAGCTGTCACCCTGTGTCTCGGGTGACCAGATGTCCCGATATTATCGGGACCACCCCAATATTCGGGACTTTTTCTTATATAGGCAACTATACTGCCTACCCCTGAAAAAACGTGTCCTGATTTTTCACACTTGCTATCTGGTCACCGTACCTGTGTCTGTCCAGTGATGGATGCCAAAGATGGCTCCTGTCTTTGCTTATATCTTCCAGGGTTCAATGACTTTGTTTCAAGAGATAGCATGACCTTCTGCTGTTCTTCCCTTCCTGTGGGCTTCCCATCCCCCTATATGTAAATGGGGCTTCCATGGTTTTGATGCCACTATGGTTAATTTACATAGCAGACAGGTCAATAGCTGCCTTCTCTTCTGTCTGGGAGGGAACCTCTTCATTCCTGTTTGGTCACAGACTTCAAAGCATAATATCATTACATAACCATATTTCCTCATATCGTGTCAATACAAACATTGCACAATGATATTAATTGTCAGTGTGTCATTAGCTTTCAGACAAGACCTCACTCTATACACTTGTAGAATGCAGTGATATTGTTTACAGCCAGTTGAGTCACTTGCTTATCACTTGAGGTTCAGCCCCACCTGTCTTTATAGACCAGTGAACTTTTGAACTGTATTTTTCTGAGGGTTACCCCCCAAGGTAAAGTTCATTCAAGCTTTGAGGAAGGCAACATGAAGACTGGTGGTGAGGGAAAGTCCATGTTTTATTCCTCCACTTGTATTTCCTGCCATCTCCTCCCCTGCTGCCTTGATGGGCCTGTTTACTGCTTATATGTAATTTGAGGCAAACACACATTCCTTCCTTTAGGATGGATCTGATTAACAACTCCCACTGCCATACCTGGTTCAAACACACTTTAGTCATAATGCTAGCATGTAGCCATAACTCTTAATGCCTACTGTGTACATACATCACACAAGAATAGTAATGGTCAATTAGTAATTAGTTTTCATATATTTCACAAGGCATATTTTGTACAAAGATGATTACACTAGTGTGTAGGGTGTGAATACAGGGGTGTTCAGGGTCACACAAGGGTAGCAGCAGATAGCAATGGGAGTGATGTATCTAAGCACAGCAGGCTGGGGTCATGTTCAGGCCCCATCCGCTCCAATGAAACCACACGCCGACTCGATGAGTTACAGCTTGGATGTGGCATGGGTGTGTTTGCCGCCTCTTGATCCGAGCATGAGGGTCTCACTCTCATGGGCTATGGGCTCTTTTCCATACAGCTGCTTCAGTGACTATTTTTGTTCATTCATGTTAAGAGCTATTGGCTTGGTGCGGCAGGAAAGGAACATGAGTTATGCTAAAGCACTCTTGGTTAACAGCTGTTAATGGGCGGCTGGCTGGGAGCCCTCTCGGCTGGGAGAATGAGCAAGTGGATTTCCAAACCTCATGGTGTACGCTTTAAAAAAATAGATTTGACCTAGCTACCTCGCTCACAGCTGTGGAAAACTTCACACCCTGAGCACTATAGTTAGGTTGACCTGACCCCCGGTGTAGTCACAGCTAGATTGATGGAAGGATTCTTCCATTGATTGAGCTACCACCTCTTGGAAAGTGAACTACGTTAACAGAAAATCCCATCTGTTGACACAGGAAGTGGCTATGCTCTGGCAGTACAGTGGCACAGCTGAGGTGCTGTAGAAGCTGTTGTGTAGATAAGCCCTTGCGTGCAGCAGAATTGATCTTCGGCATTTGGGAAATGGGAACGAAAGCCCCCGGGGCAGATCTGTTGCTGGCTTGAGCAGGCCCTGAGTGTATGTTCCCTGCACTGAGTAAGTGCTGCAGGGAACATATGCAACAGGGGAGGGAAATCCTTCTCAGCAGGCACTGCCCCTGCAGCTCCCATTAGCCACAGTTCCCAGCCAATGGGAGCTGCGGAGTCGGCGCTCGAGGCGGGGGCAGTGCACGGAGACGCCCAGCCCCCCCCCCACACACACCCCAGGGACCGCAGGGATGTGCCGGACGCTTCTGGGAGCAGTGCGGGACCAGGGCAGACAGAGAGCGTGCCTTTTTCCCACTTCACTGCCAGACTTTCAGTGCCTAAAATCTCCCGGTTTGGCTTCAGTAGCCTTCAGGAGATAGGGCCTGATTCTGGGAGTCTCCCAGCAAAACTGGGAGGGTTGGCAACCCTAGCGACTGGAGAGAGAAGGAGACCCACAGCCATGCTGTGTTGCCATGGGCTACACTTCTCTATGCCCCATGCACTACAGAAATGGCCTGAGTGAAATCCAAGAAGGTAAGGGCCAGAGCAGGAGGGTGAACACCAAAGCTGTCCCAGCAGCCTGTGGAGGATGGTATTGTGCAAGACCAGAGTCAGCTCTGTACTTCTTTATTGCCCTGCCTCTTCAGCTTCTACTCTGGAGCTCTTGTGCTCTTAGTGGCAGATAGGGCTTGTGATGAGTTAGACTCCACCCCCCCCCCTTCTGGGATGCCACCTGATGTGCTGGGGTCCCACTCAGCCCTCCAGCCCCAGTTTCCCTTGCACTGGGTTGCTGTGCCAGGCTCTCAAGCCCCTTTCCAGCACACACCCAGGCAAGACCATACCCAGCTGCAGACACAGACTGCAGTCAGATCTGTGTGAGAGGCAAACACCCCAAGATACCACCCCCTTTCTCTTTGCACCAAAGAAGACTAAAGAAACAGCCACTGGACTTCAGGGGAGGGGTCTTGACCAATCTTTTCGGTCAGTAATGCGGATGGGAGCATGTGGGTAAGAACTCTTCCTTAAATCAAGCCTAGTTTGTTAAGTTTTAGGATCAGAAAGTGTTCTATTTCTATTTTCCTTGTGATGGAGTCTAACCATCTTACCTATACTTGAATTCACTTAATCCTATCTTCTTTTGTTAATACACTTGTTTTAATGTTTACTCAACTCCATCGTATTTGTTACACTGTTTGGGTAACTCTATTTAAGGGGGTAAACTCTTGTGTATTGTATCATTAGAGGAACAACGGATCTAATGTCTGGACAGTCCAGGAAAGGTCTTGACAGTGCAGATTATACATTTGGGGGGGAAATTTGGGACTGGGAGTGTGTTGGGGTCATTCTGCAAATAGTAACCGAGGCTGGTGGGAGCCAGGGTGTGGCTGGTGTTTGCTGATAGGGTGTTGGGATCAGAGGTTCTGGACCAGGGCTATAGCTGCACACAGACACACGGGGAGTGAATTACATGCTGGCAGGCTGTTTGTGAGCAACTCAGGGGAAAACTACAACAGCAAGGCCTTGTGAGGCACCCTAGGTCACAGGTCTGAATTGCACCCTGGAAGGTGACAGTGGGTGAAGAACATAATGGACCCGCCCTTGAGGTCCAGTTGAGCTTTGCTCAGCCCAGGACCTGAGGCAGGGGATGCTGTTTAGGTGAACACTACCATGGCACTTCCATGGTCCCCCAAAGATCTATAATACTAGCCAAGGATCACTAGAGTGCAGGTGAGTTCCCTCTCCCAGGTGCATCCAGCATTCCCCATGGAGGGTTAGGAAATGAGTAACGCAGGGTATTGGACCACTTGTTCAGATTCAGTTTCCAGCAGGAAGGCTTCATGCATAACCAGTAAGTAAAAAGAAAAGGAGGACTTGTGGCACCTTAGAGACTAACCAATTTATTTGAGCATGAGCTTTCGTGAGCTACAGCTCACTTCATCAGATGCATACCGTGGAAACTGCAGCAGACTTTATATATACACAGAGAATATGAAACAATACCTCCTCCCACCCCACTGTCCTGCTGGTAATAGCTTATCTAAAGTGAGCATCAGGTTAGGCCATTTCCAGCACAAATCCAGGTTTTCTCACCCTCCACCCCCCCACACAAATTCACTCTCCTGCTGGTGATAGCCCATCCAAAGTGACAACTCTTTACACAATGTGCATGATAATGAAGTTAGGCCATTTCCTGCACAAATCCAGGTTCTCTCACTCCCTCACCCCCCTCCAAAAACCCACCCCCATACACACACACACTCACTCTCCTGCTGGTAATAGCTCATCCAAACTGACCACTCTCCAAGTTTAAAACCAAGTTAAACCAGAACATCTGGGGGGGGGGGGGGGCGGTAGGAAAAAACAAGAGGAAATAGGCTACCTTGCATAATGACTTAGCCACTCCCAGTCTCTATTTAAGCCTAAATTAATAGTATCCAATTTGCAAATGAATTCCAATTCAGCAGTTTCTCGCTGGAGTCTGGATTTGAAGTTTCTTTGTTTTAAGATAGCGACCTTCATGTCTGTGATTGCGTGACCAGAGAGATTGAAGTGTTCTCCGACTGGTTTATGAATGTTATAATTCTTGACATCTGATTTGTGTCCATTTATTCTTTTACGTAGAGACTGTCCAGTTTGACCAATGTACATGGCAGAGGGGCATTGCTGGCACATGATGGCATAAATCACATTGGTGGATGTGCAGGTGAACGAGCCTCTGATAGTGTGGCTGATGTTATTAGGCCCTGTGATGGTGTCCCCTGAATAGATATGTGGGCACAATTGGAAACAGGCTTTGTTGCAAGGATAAGTTCCTGGGTTAGTGGTTCTGTTGTGTGGTATGTGGTTGTTGGTGAGTATTTGCTTCAGGTTGCGGGGCTGTCTGTAGGCAAGGACTGGCCTGTCTCCCAAGATTTGTGAGAGTGTTGGGTCATCCTTTAGGATAGGTTGTAGATCCTTAATAATGCGTTGGAGGGGTTTTAGTTGGGGGCTGAAGGTGACGGCTAGTGGAGTTCTGTTATTTTCTTTGTTAGGCCTGTCCTGTAGTAGGTAACTTCTGGGAACTCTTCTGGCTCTATCAATCTGTTTCTTTACTTCCGCAGGTGGGTATTGTAGTTGTAAGAAAGCTTGACAGAGATCTTGTAGGTGTTTGTCTCTGTCTGAGGGGTTGGAGCAAATGCGGTTGTATCGCAGAGCTTGGCTGTAGACGATGGATCGTGTGGTGTGGTCAGGGTGAAAGCTGGAGGCATGCAGGTAGGAATAGCGGTCAGTAGGTTTCCGGTATAGGGTGGTGTTTATGTGACCATTGTTTATTAGCACTGTAGTGTCCAGGAAGTGGATCTCTTGTGTGGACTGGACCAGGCTGAGGTTGGTGGTGGGATGGAAATTGTTGAAATCATGGTGGAATTCTTCAAGGGCTTCTTTTCCATGGGTCCAGATGATGAAGATGACATCAATATAGCGCAAGTAGAGTAGGGGCTTTAGGGGACGAGAGCTGAGGAACCGTTGTTCTAAATCAGCCATAAAAATGTTGGCATACTGTGGGGCCATGCGGGTACCCATAGCAGTGCCGCTGATCTGAAGGTATACATTGTCCCCAAATGTGAAATAGTTATGGGTAAGGACAAAGTCACAAAGTTCAGCCACCAGGTTAGCCGTGACATTATCGGGGATAGTGTTCCTGACGGCTTGTAGTCCATCTTTGTGTGGAATGTTGGTGTAGAGGGCTTCTACATCCATAGTGGCCAAGATGGTGTTATCAGGAAGATCACCGATGGATTGAAGTTTCCTCAGGAAGTCAGTGGTGTCTCGAAGGTAGCTGGGAGTGCTGGTAGCATAGGGCCTGAGGAGGGAGTCTACATAGCCAGACAATCCTGCTGTCAGGGTGCCAATGCCTGAGATGATGGGGCGCCCAGGATTTCCAGGTTTATGGATCTTGGGTAGTAGATAGAATATCCCAGGTCGGGGTTCCAGGGGTGTGTCTGTGCGGATTTGATCTTGTGCTTTTTCAGGAAGTTTCTTGAGCAAATGCTGTAGTTGTTTTTGGTAACTCTCAGTGGGATCATAGGGTAATGGCTTGTAGAAACTCGTGTTGGAGAGCTGCCGAGCAGCCTCTTGTTCATATTCCGACCCATTAATTGGATACTATTAATTTAGGCTTAAATAGAGACTGGGAGTGGCTAAGTCATTATGCAAGGTAGCCTATTTCCTCTAGTTTTTTCCTACCCCCCCCCCCCCCAGATGTTCTGGTTTAACTTTGTTTTAAACTTGGAGAGTGGTCAGTTTGGATGAGCTATTACCAGCAGGAGAGTGAGTCTGTGTGTGTATGGGGGTGGGTTTTTGGAGGGGGGTGAGGGAGTGAGAGAACCTGGATTTGTGCAGGAAATGGCCTAACTTCATTATCATGCACATTGTGTAAAGAGTTGTCACTTTGGATGGGCTATCACCAGCAGGAGAGTGAATTTGTGTGGGGGGGTGGAGGGTGAGAAAACCTGGATTTGTGCTGGAAATGGCCTACCCTGATGCTCACTTTAGATAAGCTATTACCAGCAGGACAGTGGGGTGGGAGGAGGTATTGTTTCATATTCTCTGTGTATATATAAAGTCTGCTGCAGTTTCCACGGTATGCATCTGATGAAGTGAGCTGTAGCTCACGAAAGCTCATGCTCAAATAAATTGGTTAGTCTCTAAGGTGCCACAAGTCCTCCTTTTCTTTTTGCGAATACAGACTAACACGGCTGTTACTCTGAAACCAGTAAGTAGCAGATGAAACTGAGAATAACCTTATTTATTGAATGCACAAGTACTCCTTTTCTTATTTATTGACTGTAACTTCCAGAAACCACTCCATAGGGCAGATCTTAGAGAGCTCTGATCCTGCTCAAAGTGTCCCGTTTTCAAACCGAGTACTTTCTGAGTTCTGGCACAAAAAGAGCACTGGATACTCGTGAAAAATCTGACTCATGCCAAATAGTCAGTAAGGTCTGTGTGAGCTCACCCCTGACATCTAGTGATGAGCTGCAGGAGGAGCCTTCAGGAACTACCCTTGTTTGCAGAGACACGCCCGCTCGGCCTAGGCTGCACAGAATGATGGAGCTGCTGTCCAAATGATCACTTTGAGCTGGTGTTGGAGTGCAAGGCACCTTGCTCTTGGGTGCAGGGGTAATAAAGGGTCGTCCTTGTTGTGTGAATAAAGAGCAGCAGAACAGTGCTTGGCATGCCCCGTTTGAGGGGTGCACGCTCAACTGAACTGCACTCGCTGGGTAGGGGTGCCAAAGCCCAGTGGGGATGAGAGAGGAGGGGGAGAGGGGTTTTTGCTTTTGCTCTGCCTAAGGGCCCTAGACACCATTTGACCCTCTTCCTTCTCCACTGTTTAAGGGCAGAGCTGATTAAAACTCAATTAAAAGTCTTTTGTTGTGGATCAGTAGAGCTGAAATCACTGATAACGAGGTCTAAGTGTCAAACCTTGCTTATGGGACGGTGTCCTTGGGAAAAGAGACAGCCCAGCCTGCACTAGCAGTGAGGGTCCCCCACTGAGCGCTGAAATCACTGAGAGTTGTGTTAAGTGGTGGGCGCTCCAGACCCCAGCCCAGAGGCTGCAGTAGAGGGCAGTGGCAGAGTGAAGGACTGTACAGCAGCTGACAGGGAAGTAGCTCCAGAGTGAGTGGAGGCAGACACAGACACAGAGCGGCCGACACAGAAAACGCTGAGACAGCAGCTGCTAAGGCATTGCTTGACGCCTTTTCTACCCCCCCTCCTGGGGTGGGAGGTGAACTCATGTGAACGCACCTCTGAACTCTGGGTTGTCACTGACCACGGGCAACAACTGTGAGTGGGGTGCAGTGGAGGGAGAGGGGAGTAGTGTGTGAAAGGAACAGTTGTTTGTCAGACTTTCACACCACCAGGTGAGAGACTGAGGCAAAGGACGCTGCTCAGCGTACTCTGGTCACTTGTCTTCGAATCATGCTTGTGGTGTTTTCCCAAATTAATGCTGGGCTCCTTTCCCCTTTTATTAAAAGTTTTCTTTTCCCTACACAGATTTGGTGCTTGTGAGAGGGGAAGTATTGCCTCTTGGTGGTGCCCAGGGTTGGTGTTTAGTTTTACTGGGTTGGGGCTTGAGCCGGTTCTGGGTTGTGAGGTCAAAAGGAACCCTTAGGTATTGACCCTGGCACTTGTTGCTGCCAACTCCACTTGGCAGAAGGGTTCGTCACTTGCCTCCGGACTCTGCCCAGCAATAGTCCGATGGCGTGGGAGGAGCCAGAACATTTATTGAGCTCAAAGGTGGGAGTTTTCATTCCCCTCCCCCTTTCTCCCCCCCAAGCTAGAGGAAAGATGACTCTATAGGGCCTGGAGTGGGTTTCAGCTTTAACTAGGGAGCTTCTGAGCAGCTCTGTAATAAAGTGACTCCTAAAGCACGGCTCCGTATCTTTACCCAGCAGCTCTGGGTTGTCTCTACAAGCTGCCGATCAGTTAATTAAAGCTACTTGACTGTGCAGTTCGCTGTGGAGACACCTCTGCCTAGGGGGTGGGGGCACGTTTGCAAAAACAAAAAGGAATCTGGAGAGGTCACCAAGCAGCTCTTGTTCCGGAGCCACGCCATTTACATCTTTCCAATCCATAAAGCAGCTGACTCCTAATAAATCTCTTGGACCCAGTTGTACCCTCTCTGGGAACCTGGTGTTATTAATATTTATCAGCTGTTTAATTAGCCTTTCAGCCAAGAGAAACCCTAACGTCTGTATGTCAAAAGCATCCCCAGGCACCTCTCCCCCAGCAGAGGCAGGTTGAAATTGTGCTGAGCGTTGGCCTGTACTCATAAATACCTTTATAATATGGGGGTGCCGAGGGCTTTCAGTACCATCTCTGAGAGTCCAGTTCAGTGGATATTGATCTTTGATAGCCCTGTGCTCCTGGGAGGGAGAAATTCTCCCCAGGGCAGGGGCCCAGCCACACCACTGGAGTCCTGGGGTCACAAGCTTTGTGCTGGGGTGAATCTCATACAGACCAAACACTAGCAGTTCCCATTGCTCTTGAGCACCTGCTTCTCTTTGACCCTCCAAGGGGCTTTGACAAAATCTGCAGAGGTAGCAAACCGGGGGAAATGAAAGGAGCGGATTTTGCAGGTGGTGAGGGGTTAAATATCAGTAGCTGTGTTTGTGAGGGATTGGAGTGAAACCCCCTGAGTGTTTTGAAGAGAAGGGCAAAGGAGACAGGCCAACCAAGAGAGTGATGCTGATCAGACGGCACAGGTGAGGGTGCAAGAATCTTTTGGAGTGGGGCTGAAGCAACAAGGCACCATTGCAATGCCCAGGAGTGTTGCAAGGAGAGATGCTGAGGTCTGCAATGGGCTCCGTTTGTGCTGCATGCCTGACGCCACTGGCATGTGTATAAGGAGCAGACTGGTGCTGGGTGTCTCTGTCTGCCGTGGGGGGATGGTTGACTAGCTGGAAGTACTATTCCTAGGTCGCGAAGGAGCTGGGTTTTGGTGCGGGGTGTGTGTGTGAATGTTTCCAAGTGTTGGCCGGTGCCACTGTCTGCATGGGTAGTTTTTCAGGCGCGTTGCATATTACCTGCAGAGGTGAGGGGCAGGTTGCCTGTGGACATACATCAGGGTGCTGGTGCATGGATGGGTTTGTAGAGTGTCCGTCTCTAGCGTCCCTCGGTGAGTGCGTGAATGTGCCTGTGTGCACAGGGGCACAGTGCAAGTTTTGTCAGGCCCAGGCCCCTCCTGTGTGAGGAGGTGAGAGCCGGGGCAGTGGTGTACGTATGCGTTTGTCAGGGTGAAGGGGATCCATTGTGTGTGGGGATGTGACTGTCTGGAACGGGCGGGGACACAGGCTGTTGAAGGACAGTGGCGCTGTGACATCCTCAGTTGAATGCCAGCAGCCCCCACTGGTTGCTGCTGGGCTCAGCTGAAGGATGCAGTATGGTGCTTGTCTGGCTGCTCTGTTCCACAGCCTGTTGGGACCAGCAGGAGCGAGCGGGGCTTTGCACTGGGGCTAGGCTGCTTTCTGAACTGCACCGTGCTTCACTGGTTTAACAGGATGGTGAAGTAAGAGGGAGAGGCATCTGCACACTGCCAGCAGCTCTGGTCTGATGCTGAGCAGGGACCCTTCATCTCTCACCGCTGCTGACCCAATTACCACTGCTCTCTCCTCAAGTGGTGGTAGGGAGTGTGTGCGACTGTCATGGGGCCTGCATGACAGTACAAGCCAACTGGAGTAATTACTGCCTCTGCCCTGCCTTTCTCTTTGCTCTCTTTCACCAAGCGCTTGCCAGCAGTGTGCCTTCCATGGCACATGGCCCCTCTCTGTCGGTTGGCCTCGTTCTTGTTCGTCTGGGGCTTTCTTCTCTGCCTTCCCTTCGCAGTCCGTAACCATGTGGAGTGGAGGGGTCATGGCACAGGAGAGGCCCTGTCCTGCTGGGCGGGGAGTCGGGGGAAGGGGTGAATGGTCCGGCAGTCGAATCAGCGGACAACCCATTTGCAGAAGGGAAATGGTCCCCTCACGGCTTTGAACAGCACCTGGGTTAGCCCAGTATTGGGAGTTGGGAGATATGGGCTATAGTCACACCTTTGCTATTGACCCTTCTCCTTTCTGGGTGTCTTTCCCCCAATTATAAGATGACCCCACTTTGATTAACTCTCAATTGCTCCACCTTAGGAGTGCCCCAGAGGCCTCTGCACCAGTTCCCACCATACTTCACAGAAGGTGCTGCTGCAATTGGCTCTTTCATGTATGGGGTGACCATGATTTATGGCATCCAAGAAACAGGGAAAGAAAGCAGCTGGCAATACCCCCTCCTACTGCAACAACTGCTGTCCGCAACCCCCTTGAGCTTTGTGATTGCATCCCCTCCTGAGCTCGAACAGCGTGAACACCTCAACCCTGGGCTCCTCTATCCTGCCCATCCCATCGACTCCTTCATGGGATCTAGAGCCAGCTTTCCCTGGCTGTCAACCAGGTTGTCAGCTAACTGTGTTTGTGTCAGGAAGGCAAGTGAGCTGTAGCCAGAGGATGAAGGGCTGGGTGGATAGCAGAGCCAATGGGCCAGATCCTCAGCTGGTGTAGCTCAGCAGAGCTCTGATTTACACCAGGTGAGGAGGTGGCCCTGCAGGTGTCTGCTAGCCTGGTGCACTCTGCACTTTGCACAGGTGAAGGCTGGCAGGAGACTGAAAAGTCTTTGATCTGAGGAAGGCGCTTTGCCATGTGCTATGGGGGCCAGGGAGGGGTTGATCCACACAACATGGCATGGGCCAAGCACAGGGTTCTCACAAAGCAGTGCCACCTATTCCCTACCCCCTGGGCTGCCTGCCCAGGGATCTGGCACTCCTGGGAGCTGGGTGGAGAGGAATGGGGTGGAGGGGAAGAGGCTGATCCAGCGCTCAAAAGGTCATCTCCTGTTTTCCTTTTTACCTTCTGGGAGCCAAACCCAGGTTTGGATTTTGCAGCTGGGGCCCATCCCACAAGAAATATTGACAAAGGCCCTGTTGCTTCCCAAATTAGGAAAACATATTTATTTGCTGGGGGTTAGAAAGACAGCTCTACAGTATGTACAGCCCCGTCTCCCTCACGCAGACCCCAGTGCTCCATGTGTGAAGGAGAGCCCCTTACACTAGAATGGTGAGCACCAGAAGCAGACGCGCACAGGCAGCCGTGCACCCATGCCGTGAATACAACTTGCTTTAAGGACACTCCGGTTATGGTGACTGGCTTGGCCATGGCATAGTCAATAAACCAGCATAGATTCTGGACTGTCTGCACGCTATGGTCCCCCCTGCTATGCGGAACACAAGTGCTGATGAAGGTCGCACAGTGAGCGCAGGGGAAACGAGCAGCTCACACACAAGGGCTGTGCTCTGATGATGCTCCCAGCGCCTAGACCTGGGACAGGGTCAGGTGGTGACCTTGTGTCAGGTATTGCAAGGTGAACACCACACACATGGTGGGCAGCACAGAGCGGGTGGGGGAGTAGGTGGGCTGGTATCATGGATCAAAAGATGAGTACATGGCCAAGGTCCTGGGAGCAAAGGGACAAGCACGTGGCTAGTACAATGAAGTCAGTGGGGCAGTTGCAAATGCACATGGCAAATGGAGTGGTACAAAACAGTGCCCCAAGCAGAGGCTGAGGGATGGGCCGACCCTGTCTGTTCCCTCAGGGCGTGTTTGAAAGATGGACAGAGCAGGCCCAGGCAGCTTTGCCTGCTGTGTTTCTGTGCTGTCCTCTCTGAGCAATGCCCCTCACCTGTGACAGATGGATCAGAGGGTTGGGAATCTGCCTCCAGACACTGTGTCATGAGCTAGAGATGGGAGGGGATGTTTTAACCCCGAGAAGCCACATAAATGAGGCAAAAAGCAGGACTGCCTAGACAGGACTACACTAGAGCAAGGCAGTGATGGGCGTTAGCTGGTATTAAGGAGCAGGGAGCACTGACAGCCAACCCAGACACAATCAGAGCTGGGTTGGTGCTGCTGGTCTCTGCTCCATTCGCAAAAACTGGGTCCAATGAGCTTTAGTCTAGCAGGGCTGTGGCTCCGGTGTGAGCTGGGGTCTGTTCCCTCCCACGGGCAGGCCCATTCTTGCACGCTGTCTGGGGGCTCGGGAGAACAACAGGCCTGTGGCATGCCAGGAGAAATTTAAGTCCAGGGTTAGGAGTAGGATTCTCTGGGGCTGTCCCTCGTGTCCTCTCTATCATCCAGCGAGAAGGGGAGGCCTCTCCCTGCCACTGGCAACACAGCACGGCTGCCCAAGAGGATGGAACCTCGCTGCTAGGAGAGGTGAAGGGGCCTAGAGGAGCCCGACTGGACCAAGAGGGATCCTGCATCCAGCTCGCACCCGTCCTGCTGCCCGTTGTTCTCGTTCATCTGGGATACCTCAGTGGAGCCCGCCTCGAAGCCAGGCACTGTGTGGGCAGCATGCACCACATGGACCTTGTTGCGGGCTTTCTTCCTCAGGAGGCAGCTGAAGACCTTCTTGAAGCCCTTGCGGAAGTGCTTGGAGACCAGGGCATAGACAATGGGGTTGAGGCAGGAGTTGGCGTAGGCCATGCAGTGGGAGAGCAGCCGGAAGGCATAGGTGGCCTGGTTGAAGGGGAAGTCCCCATAGAGGTAGCGCAGGATCACCACATGGTAGGGCAGCCAGCACAGACAGAAGAGGATGGTCACTATGATGATCATCTTGGTCACCTTCCGCTTGGCCTTCCTGGACTCTGACATATCCTCCAGGGGGTCCACGGCCGTCCACAAGTACTTGATGGTCCTGGTGTAGGAGAGGCTGACGATCAGCACGGGGATCATGTAGCCGAAGGCAAACGTGCTGGTGTCTATGATCTTGCGCTTCCACTCTTCCCAGCCGGGCATGCAGATGTAGCTGGACTCCCACTCGATCAGGTCATAGTAGCTCAGGTATGGACCAGCGAAGACCACAGAGAGTCCCCAGATCACAGCCAAGGCGGCAACTGCGTTGCAGGGGGTCCGCAGTTCCCGGGAGCGCAGTGGGTAGCGGATGGCCAGGTACCTGTAAATGAAAATAAACGGGCAGTAGCTAGGGGTGTGGAGGACTCTGCCTTGGACACGCAGTCGCTGTGGGATTCCTGCTGTCCTGTGACAGTGGTTCCCTCTCTCCCCTTCTGCCTCCATCCAGCCTCAGCAAATGGGTGTGACATCACTAAGGAAGGGTCCTCACCCTGCCAAACCCTCTTAACCCATTCAGAATACGGCCCTGTGTAGGGCAGCATTTTGATTCCTCATGGGATTCTTCCTGGACAGCAGTATTTTTCTAACTCAGGTTCCTTCCCCTCCCTCCAGACAGAAGGCTCGGCCCAGTTCCCTGAGCACTGGCCAGAGAGGTGAGGTTGGGGAGGCCACTCAGGAGTAACACATGATGCTCTCTCTCCCCAGGGATGGAGCACGTTCCCTCCATGGCTCTCCCACACCCAGCTGGAGCAGGGGAGGACAGGGCCAAACCCCTCAAATGGCAGCCCATGCTGACACAGGGTCCCTCCCCTGCTGAAAGGAAGAGCTTGTGCCTCTGCCTGGCTGAGACTGAGGCTGGGATCTGATCAAACTCAGGCCCAGCCCTGAGCCTTGGTTTGAGGCCTTTGGGATCCTTAAGTTGTTGGACACTCCAGGGATGGGATGGGTATAGGGATATGGGTCACAATTGACAGCCCCAAGAGGTCAATGAGGGTCGTTCCATTGATCTCCATGGGGTTTGGATCTGGCCCAGAGGTCTGTAGATCTGCTCATTGGGGCCTTGACTGTGCTGGCCCAGAGATGGGGAGCTGGAGGTCCCCAAAAATGATGACTCTTCCTCTCAGTGTTGGGCTGGTTTCTGGGGCTGATAAATGTCCTAGCAACAGTTTGCTGCCTGCCTGTCCTCCCCTGGCGCTGCACCAGCGCACCTCCAGGTTAAACCACACAATGCAGAGTGCTGCTCCTGGCTCTCCAGCAGGCGCCGGGAGGCTGAAAGAGCAGAGCGGCGTGCAGGAGAAGCGCTGAGCCCAGCTCCCTCACACGCATCAGTAGGGAGAGCGGCCAAGTGGGAGCATCTGTCTGCAGCACCCCAGGAGAGCTGAAACATGTTTGGTGTGACAGTCCCTGCGGGGTCCCTGGTGCAGATGACAGCTAGGAAGGGAGACAGCTGGGATCCTAGCTGACTTGTGGACAGGAGACTGCAGGGAAGGGGGAGTAGCTGTCAATGCAGGCACAAGCCCTTCAGTGCTCCAGTCTAAGCCTGTCCTCATCAAGTAGGGACCAATGCTCATTGCCACGCGCTGTGCCTTAGGAGTTCATCCCTGGCAACAGCGCAGCCGACAGCCCAAGACAATAACTCAGCCAGCACAAAAGGTCATCCCGAGCAGTAGCATAGCGTGTCTCTGCTGTACCGTCCATCTGGAAAGCTCCAATAGCACTTCCCAGACGCGGTACAAGGATGGCTTCATCCTGTGCTGAAGTGGGTGGAACACAACCACGTTCTTCAGCAGCAACAGTATGTAGCAGGAGAGGTGAAGAATAAGCTGAAACCAGGTGAGCAGAACGCTGTGCCAGGGCGCATGCTGGGGAGCTGTAGGGGTTTTCAGAGACTGTCCCTGGATCTGAGCTAGCTAGAGAGATGCCGTCTCCCACTGCAACTCCTTGAACTCCTACTTTCCATCTGCAGTAAAGTACCATCAGCCATATCCCCTCATGTTAGGCTTCAGTCTGATCTCACAAGCTACCTGGGGTCAGCTTTGAGCCAGTACTTGGGTGGGAGACCTCCAAAGATGGCTTACAGTAAGTGCTGTGGGAAGTGGTCCGAGTGATTTATCAGTCACTATCAGATATAAAACTAAGCACCTCGCTACGTTTGATTATCAAAGTTCTCTCAGCTTCTTTTTCAGGAGTGCTGGGGCTGTGTCCCTGAGGTCCTGGTCCAGTTCTGGGCTATCTTAATGCTCCTTGCCGTTTTAGTTGAGGATGCTATTCTTCTCTTCTTACTCCCAGACAGCACCTAGCACAATGGGATCCTGGTCCCTAACTAGGTTCCTGGCACTACAGTAATTCCAATAACTGCTGCGGGTATTCCTATAGAAGAGGTGGTATTTCAGTGGTGAGTGAAGTGAACATAAAAACGGCCATACTGGGTCAGACCAATGATCCATCTAGCCCAGTATCCTGTCTTCTGACAGTGGCCAATGCCAGATGCTTGTGAGGGAATGAACTGAGCAGGGCAGTTATCAAGTGATCCATCCCCTGTCATCCAGTCCCCTAAGCAGTCAGAGATTTAGGGACATCCAGAGCATGGGGTTGTGTCTCCGACCACCTTCGCTAACAGCCATTGAGGGACCTCTCCTCCAGGAATTTACCTAATTCTTTTTTAACCCAATTATACTTGTGGCCTTCACAACCTCCCCTGGCAACGAGTTCCACAGGTTGACTGTGTGTTGTGTGAAGAAGTGCTTCCTTCTGTTTGTTGTAAACCTATTAATATAATTGGGTGACCCCTAGTTCTCCTACATATCTCCATTTGGTCGTCTCTTTTCTAAGATGAACAGTCCGTCTTTTTAATCTCATCTCTGATGGAAACTGTTCCATCCCCCTCATCAGAGTGAGTTTGTGTGTGGGGGGGTGGAGGGTGAGAAAACCTGGATTTGTGCTGGAAATGGCCCAACTTGATGATCACTTTAGATAAGCTATTACCAGCAGGACAATGGGGTGGGAGGAGGTATTGTTTCATGTTCTCTGTGTGTGTATAAAGTCTGCTGCAGTTTCCATGGTATGCATCCGATGAAGTGAGCTGTAGCTCACGAAAGCTCATGCTCAAATAAATTGGTTAGTCTCTAAGGTGCCACAAGTACTCCTTTTCTTTTTGCAAAGACAGACTAACACGGCTGTTACTCTGAAACCTCATCATTTTGTTGCCCTTCTTTGTACTTTTTCCAGTTCTAATAAATCTCTTTTGAAATGGGGTAACCAGAACTGCACAGAGTATTCAAGGTGTGGGCATACCATGGATTTATATTTATATTATGATATTTTCTGTCTTCTCTGTCCCTTTCCTAAAGGTCCTAACATTCCATTAGCTTTTTTGACTGCCACTGCACATTGTGTGAATGTTTTCAGAGAACTATCCACAATGACTCCTTTCTAGAAGGGTCTAAATTAGCTATTTCCACATCATTTTGTATGTATCGTTGGGATTATGTTTTCCAATGTGCATTGCTTTGAATTTCACCTGCCATTTAGTTGCCCAGTCATCCAGTTTTGTGAGATCCCTTTGTAATTCTTTGCAGTCAGCTTTGGACTTAATTATCTTGAGTAATTTTGTATCATCTGCAAACTTGTTCACCTCACCGTTCACCCGTTTTTCCCATTATGTTGAACAGCATAGGTGCAAATACAGATCCTTGGGAGACCCCACTATTTACCTCTCTTCACTGACCCTTTGTTTGCTATCTTTTAACCAGTTACTGATCCATGAGAGGACTTTCCATCTTATCCAATGACTGCCTACTTTGTTTAAGAGCCTTTGGTCCTTGTTAAAGGCTTTCTGAAAGTCCAAGTACACTATATCCACTGAATCACCCTTGTCCACATGTTGGTTGACCCCCTCAAAGAATTCCAATTGATTAGTAATAGTGCTTCCTATATAGCTTGGGAACTAGTTTGGGATGGTTCAGAACGAGGTGATATGTAAGGTAAGATAGCAATAGTCATTAATTACCTGTATATAGAATATAGCTTTTATAGAGATCAGTAGATCTCAGAGTGCTTTACAAAGAAGTTCACTATCATTATTTCCAATGTACAGATAGGGAAACTGAGGCATAGACCCGATCGATCGATCGATCTGTAAATATTTATATAGCACCAATCGATGTATTGTCAGAACGGTGTCAAGAGTCCTGCAATCTTCAGTCCCTGATATCAGTGTGGGGGTCTCTTAATCACAGGGGTAATTTGCCATCCTTACCCCCCACCTGCAGTGAATGTAACAAACAGGAAAAATGAGGTGATCCAACCAAGCCAAAGCATGATCCATAGGAAGAACATGTATTTCACCCCTACGTGCAAAACAGTGGGGGAAGTTGGGGCAGTGCAGCCAAAACTGGGCAGATGTCCTGTCTCAAACCAATTGACCGGATTCTGATCTGCTACACAGGTGTACATGAGGAATAGCTCAGCTGCTGGCACTCGAGCTATGTTGCTGTATGTCCACATGAAATCAGAATCAGGCCCAATACGTAGCTTGAACCAAACCATGCTTTCAGAATTCTGCATTGAATGTACACACTGAATTGCATTTAAGGCAGAATGGGCCAGATCCCTAGCTAATGTAAATCAGCATCACTCTGCTAATGTCAGGGGAGCTTGGCTGACTTACTCCATCTGAGGATCTGGCCTAATATTTTTGTGATATGACACTGGGTCCCTTATTAGACAGAGCTAGGGCCAGATTAGGCCCTGTCATAAGCAGGCACAACTGCACTGGAGACAACTGAGTCATCACTGATTACACCAGGAACTGAGCTTAGCCCACAGTTTGAATGCACCAGGTGTGCAATGTATTATTGGCACAGATCTTGGGGCTTCTAAACTGATCATTCATCAATGTGTTTCAGTGATGGTCTGACAGCAGTGGAAAGGCAAGTCCTCTATTAACCCACAGAGCTAGAATCTATTTATCTTAGACACTTTATCTAGCCCCTAATACATGTCAGCTGAGCACCTCAAGCTTTAATGTATTTATTCCGTGAAGGAGGGCACTGCTGCTATCCCATTGCACAGATGGGGAAACTGAGGAACGGAGCTGCTAAGTGATATGCCCAAGGTTACCGATGGAGTCTTGGCACAGCAGGGAATTGAATCCAGCCCTCCATGTTCCAGGCTAGTGTCCTAACCATTAGACCATCCTTCCTCTAGAAAAACACAGGCAGTGGCACCACAGGCTTCCCGACCCAGCTGCCCTGGCAGGGCCACGTCTAGGGTGGAGAGCATAGTGGCTCCACCTCCTTGGCCTGTAAGAACGTGGGTTGTGAAGGGGACACCTAACAGGAACTGTACTACATTCCTCCAACCCTTTTAGAACATAAGAACGGCCATACTGGGTCAGACCAAAGGTCCATCAAGCCAGTGTCCTGTCCTCTGACAGTGGCCAATGGCAGGTGCCCCAAAGAGAATGAACAGACAGGTTATAATCAAGTGATCCATGCCCTGTCACCCAATCCCAGCTTCTGGCAAATGGAGGCTAGGGACACCATTCCTGCCCATCCTGGCTAATAGCCATTGATGGACCTATCCTCCATGAATCTATCTAGCTCTCTTTTGAACCCAGTTATAGTATTGGCCTTCACAACACCCTCTGGCAAGGAGTTCCAGAGGTTGACAGTGCGTTGCGTGAAAAAATACTTTCTTGTGTTTGTTTTAAACCTGCTACCTATTAATTTTATTTCGTGGCCCCTTGGTTTTGTATTATGAGAAGGAGTAAATAACACTTCCTTATTTACTTTCTCTATACCACTCATGATTTTATAGCCCTCTATCATATCCCCCTTAGTCAACTTTTTTCCAAGCTGAAAAGTCCCAGTCTTATTAATCTCTCCTCATACGGAAGCCGTTCCATACCCCTAACCATTTTTGTTGCCCTTTTCTGAACCTTTTCCAATTCCAATATATCTTTTTTTGAGATGGGGCAACCACATCTGCATGCAGTAAGGTGTGGGCTTACCATGGATTTATATAGAGACAATATGATATTTTCTGTCTTATTATCTATTCCTTTCTTGACGATTCCCAACATTTGATGCGGTTTTTTTTGGCACAGGCCACAGAGGGGACAGCATTAAGTCATTTCTGGTGCAAGCTGGGTTTGACCTGGTGGTGATGAGCCCCCTTTTCCCCATTCTCTGAGCCTCCAAACTCCCGAGGCCAGGCACAGGGCATCTGGTAGGGTCCAGCAGCCCCATGGCAGGTTTCAGCCTTGCTTACCTGTCCACTGAGACGGCAGCCAGCGTGAAGCTGCTGGCATACATGGTGAGGTAGATGAAGAAGTGGACGGCCTTGCACATGAAGGAGCCGAAGACCCAGCCCTCCAGTGAGTAGATGGTGGCCTGGAAGGGGACGCAGAAGATGATGAAGAAGAAGTCGGCCAGGCTGAGGTTGAGGATGAAGAGGTTGGTGGTGTTGTGGCCCATCTGTCCGTTGCGAAGCAGCACTGCCAGCACCAAGCTGTTGCCCACCGTCCCCAGGAGGAAGATGAGGGAGAAGATGACTGGGATGATGACGCTGGCAGGGCTGAACTGAGAGCTGTCTGAGGCGTTCCAGTACCCAGCCAGGCTGGCAAAGTCCTCGTGCTCTGTCATCCTGCCTTCAGGGGAGAACACCTGGAGGGTGCAGAGAGAGGGAAAGGGAAGAGATCTTAATGAGGAAGACAGTAGCCAGAGCCCTTGACTCTGTGTGACTGGAGTAGGAGGATGAGACCCCATTAACAACTCTATGGCCAAGTGCTCTTCAGCAGAATCTGCTGGTTACTATTGGCTCAGAGAATACACGGCATGAGGCTGGGCTCCGTCTTAACAAAGCCAGTGTCTCCGAGCCTCTGCTCTCAATTCCTCCCCCCATGCCTCTGAATCCAGAATCAAGCTGCAGCACACACCCGGACGCGCTCCTGGAAAGACAGCGATGGAGAGACTATCTCCTTGGGGAGCCCTGCCTGCCCCCAGCACAAATAAAGCACGGCTCCGCTGTTCTGGGATGGAGGAGCTGGGATCTACGCAAACTGGCCTCTGCAGCAGCTCTGCCTCCCAGACAGCAATGAGACTCTCATGGTAAATCAACACACTCACAAAGCCAGGGAGTTTTATTTCACTATATAAATACACAGTGTGGTTTTCCTTCTCCCCCGCCCCTGCTCTGCTAGATTAACTGTAGTGCCACAAAACACAGGGCTATAAATGCCTCTCTCCGACAGTGAATGTAAAGGAGTTGGCTTGTCCATAGGGGCAGCTCTGAGCTGATGCAGTGAGTTATAGAGGTGTGGGCGCTCACTCTCCCACACACGGCAACTTTGCTCTTCTTGTTTGTGTTTTGTGTGGTTTCCCTGCTTCTAAAACAGGTCGCTCAGCCTGAAAGCGTAACATTGTATATGGGAATTGGACCATCTCACTGGAAGGGGTGAGGGCTTAGGGATTGATTCCCCGAAGAGATCTGAGGGGTATGTGTGGGAGTGGGGTGAAATGGTGGCCCTCTACCCTATCCCAGAGTAGGGAGATGTTTCTGCTAAAGGGACCAGCAGTGAAGTAGTCAACCAGCAGTGAAGTAGTCAATAGTCAATGTTGCTATTAAAGTGATCATTAGGTTTCAGAGTTAATGGTTGTACTAAAGAGGGCAGCTCACACCTCAGAGGTTGTCTGGCTGCACAGCACTGCACCAGGCTCCTTTGGAAGGGTTTCTGCACAGCCATAATGGCTGGGAAATTATTTGAGATTAAAATAAACCCCAGACCTGATGAGTGATGATGAGAATGGAGTGTGTCTGTGCTGTGTAGATAGAACTTGGAAACATGCACATGTGCTTCTGGATTAAGGTTTGGCGTTTGAAGCTGAATCAGGGCTAGCATTTAAATCCAGAAGCTTGAAATCTCACTAGCTGATCTCCTATACTTATTAAAGTGGGATGCTTTCTGCAAAGAAAATGTAGCCACTTGTAGCCTCACTGGAGCGGTGGGAAGCCTGCAAGGATACGCTTTGCAAATAGTAATCCTTATTTCAAACCCACAAGCTCCCTTTATCTCCTTTCTGCAAACCTTCGTACCAGTAAACTTGTTTGCAGCAACAGCATGTCTCCCACCTTTATCTCATTCCCAATAGGTATGGTGCCCCATCTGTCAACTTCTGCAGAGAGTCAAGATCTCTCCATTATTTTCTCTCCCTCGCCCAGGGAATTGATGGGCTCTCAAGGTTTCTTCCTGGGGAAGGTGCTATGACTATCTGAAGTGTTGCTGCCCCCACCTGGGGAACAGCATCAATACAGAAAAGCATAGGGCTGTATCTGCCACTCTCATGGGCTGTGCGTGTTGAAGGAAAGGCAGATGTGGCTTTGTCTATACCAGGGGTGGCCTAACTGTGGCTCGCAAGCCACATGCAGCTCTTTTACCATTAAAATATGGCTTGCAAGCCTCCTCCGCCCCCCGCGTTCTCCGTGTTCCAGACTGGGCGGCAGGGGGAGAGATCGGAACCTCTGTCTCGCAATGGGAGGGTGGGGTAGGGGCGTCTGTCTGGGGTCTGTCCGGGGGGAGGAAGGTCTTGAGGCTTCAGCCCTGCAGGGCGCACCTGCCGGGGTTCAGGTCTTCAGCAGGAGTGGAGCAGGTGTGCTCCGGCCCTCAAACTTCTGAAGATTATCGTAGGCGGCTCGGAAGGCCAGTGAGTTTGGCCACCCCAGTCTATAGTGTGGATAATTGTACAGGTGTAGCCACACCGCTGAAGCTGTTTGAAACTAGTGAGCCCCTTTTCACAGCGGCACAGCACATTTACACTGTGGGTTTGCAGGAATGCATAAGTGAAGTAGCTACGCTGGTACAAATCTCTCTGAGCCAGAAAGGCCTAGACAGGAATGTGAGAGTGTCCCATGTTTGTTTGTTTTGGCATGCACCTCTAACCTGCTCTTCAGTGAGTGATGAGTCCTTCGCTAGTGGCTGATGCACAAAGGATAAAAGTCTAGGATATGTATTCACTAGAGGAGCTACTCCTTTAGCTCACGTGCTAAAGGCTCATGGTTTTAGCACTTGAGGTCCTGGATTCGATCCCTTATAGTGACCCACAAGGGCAGTACCAGGTTTACAATGGTGTCATGGAGCCGGGACCAGGCTCCAAAGGGGCCCCGGCCTAGCCTGCTCTGCTTGGGCTGCAGTCCAAGGCCCCGCCAGCTCTTCTCCGCCCCCACTCTCTCCTGCGGGGGCAGAAGCTTGGTCCTGCCGACTCCTGGGGATCCTGCTGCAGGCCAGGCTCTGCCTGCCCCCACCGGCAGCCAAGCTCCCCCCGCCTCTTTCCCCGAGCCTGCCTTGTTCCTGCCCCGAGCCTGCGCTGAACAGCTGTTTGCCGGTGCTCCTGGAGGAAGGGGAGGAATGGGGTCGCAGCACGCTTGGGGGAGGAGGCGGAGAAGAGGTGGGGGCGGGGCCTTGGGGAAGGGCGGAGCAAAGGTGGGGTCCCCACACTCCACCTACACATACCCTCTCCAGACCCCTTCCATGAGCCACTCAGGGCAGGAAGCTGGGAGCACCCCTACAAGCCCAGCCCCCAGCCCCCTGCCCTGAGTCCTGCACCCCCTCACACACCCCCACTACCACAGCCCTGGCTCCTGCACCCCCCACACATATCCAGCCCCCCAACACCCTGAGCACCAAACGGTAGATCCTGCACCCCTCCCATTCCCACGCACCCCTCGCACCAAACAGGAGCTGCCCCAGGGAAGCGCTCCACACCCCAACCTCCTGCCCCAACTCTGAGCCCCCTCCCTCACTCTAGCTCCTGGGCAGACCCTACACCCCACCCCTCAGCCCGCTCCTGGACCCTGACTCCCTCCCAGACCCTCCACCCCCAGCCCTGAGCCCCCCCCCCACACCCTAAGTCCTGGCCAGACCCCACACCCAAACCCCCAGCCCACTCCTGCACCCTCACTCCCTCCAAGACCCTGCACCCCCAGCCCTGAGCACCACTCCGCACTGTAAGTCCTGGCCAGACCCTGCACCCCAATGTTTTTTCTAGAGGGCTCTTATCCCAAGCGCTTTACATTCGTTAGCTAACAGTACAAACAACCTTTGGAAAGGTCTTTACATGGTCCGCCGAGACCCCCAGCGATTTTCAAGTGGTCTGTGGAAAAATAAGTTACCTCACTTTGGCTTCATTTACTTGCTATTACTTATGGGGGGGGAGAAAAGAGAGAATGTTCTTTTTCTTGGCTGGGTCCCAAGGAGGGGCCCCAAAAATGAAGCTCAGCGCAGGGCCCCACTAACTCTAAATCTGCCACTGGGGCTGACCCCTCCTCCACAGCTCCCCACGCCGCAGCCAGGGGCTGACCCCCCGAGCTCCCCATGCTGCTGCCAGGACGGGGGCTGACCCCTCCTTCACCCCAGCTCCCTGCACCGCTGCCAGGAGCTGGGGCTGACAACCTCCCCACACCGCTGCCAGGGGCTGGGGCTGGCCCCTAACCCCCCCCAAGCTCCATTCTGGCTGGGGCTGACCCCCCCAAACCCTGCTGCCTGACATCTTGTGTCGCCACCCCCCGCACGCACACGTTCCTCCACACCCCGCTAGGGGGGCGCACTGGACTTTTTTGGCAAACTGGGCATTTGTTCATTTGCTCTTGCCAACTAATCAGTTGGCAAGAGCAAACAGGATAAATGCCTGTTTTTGTCAAAACAGTCAGGATGGCCGGGACTGTTCCCTTTTTAAGCTCTGTCCCAGCAAAACAGGGACGTATGGTCGCCATATCTCCAGGCAAGTGGGTCCTGAGGGAGTCCGGCCAGGGCAGGGGTAGACCCTGCCCTGGCTAATCACGCCACTCCCGGGAGGCCGGAGTGATTCCCCGCCCTGGCACTGGACCGGCCCCGGCCGCGCTGCCAGCTCAGCCTGGCAGATGCCGTCACCTTCCAGCAGGGCCGCTGAGTGTGGCCAGGGGGCTGGGTGTGAGGGAGTGGGTCTCTGGAGGTGTTGGGGGCTGTGGCCAGTGGGGAGTGTCTTGGGGGGCATTGGGGGAGGTCTGTGTGTTGGGATGCTGGGCAGTGGGGGTCTGAGTGGGGTGCTGTGTAGTTGTGGTGGTGGGTTGTAGGGAAGTGCATTGGGCAGTAGTGGTGTGGATGTGTGTGGGGGTGCTGGGCAGGGGTGGTGGTGTGAAGGCCACTGTGCATTTGTGGTGGAGGGTCTGTGTGGGGGGCTGCTGGGCATGGCAGTTCCGGGGGACGCTGGGCATAGGCAGTCAGGGGCTGTGTGGCACAGGATGGGCCCACCCCCGAGGGGAGGGGGCACACTGGCAGCACAGGGCTGGGCAGGCCAGTGTGCATCTGGCAACTGCTGGTTTGTATACAGTACCCTGGCACTGGGCTGGGTGGAGTGGGGCCGGCCCCACCATGCTGTGCCCCATTGCCCCTGGCTGGCCCCTTGCTCTGGGAACCAACCTTCCCACTCCATGCTCCCTTGCCCCCATGGGGGCCCACAAATATGTTTGGCGCCGGGCCCACAAAAGGTTAATCCGGCCCTGCACAAGGGCATATGTGCTGACTCTGTGGGTGCTCTGCGCCCTACTCCGCCTCTTTCACACCCCCAGGGCCCTGTCCACACTCTGTCCCAAAGCCCAGCCCCCGCTCGGCCTCTTCCCCCTGAGATCCCACCCACCTCTCGCATGGGTGGGGAAGGGAGGGGGCAGAGAAGAGCACCCACCAGCAAAAACAAAAGTCCGGGCCTGTGCAGGAGGGCAGTTGGGCTACACTCATGAGCACGTGCAGATGTTCCTTTGCAACGTCGGTTCATGCAAATAACTGAGTTTCTTCAATTCACTGGCCGCACCAAAAACATTGACAGGTTTCAGAGTAACAGCCGTGTTAGTCTGTCTTTACAAAAAGAAAAGGAGTACTTGTGGCACCTTAGAGACTAACCAATTTATTTGTGCATGAGCTTTCGTGAGCTACAGCTCAGTAGCTCACGAAAGCTCATGCTCAAATAAATTGGTTAGTCTCTAAGGTGCCACAAGTACTCCTTTTCTTTTTACCAAAAACATTGAGAGACACTTCGTTGTGGGTCAAACAAAACACTATTCAAATCAACACACACACACAGTTTCATGCAGTTTTTGAGGTTTTTTAACTTTAAAAAAAAACCCAAAATCAAAGTAAAATTCAAAACAAAATTGTTATGAATTGAAAAATCAAAGTGTTTAGACAATATGGGGATTTATTTTTTTTTTTTTGGCCCAACAATTCAGCAAATTTGACAGAAATCTGTGAAGTGTTTCAGTCAACCTGAACTGGCTCTTTTTTCTTTGGGGAGGGGGGGAGTTTTAAGTCCCAAAAACTTCAGCCGGCTCGAGTGTGTTCATGCTAGGAATGAGTGGGAAGAAATTTCCCAATGAGGGCTCCAGAGCTGATGATTTGAACATGGAGCTTTTCACCCTGAGCCCCTATGAAATGGGCTCCCACACAAAGTCCAAGTTCAGGCTCTTTGGGTTTTTACAAAGGCTGAAATGAATGAATTTGAGACTGGGGAAGGCGAGATCAGCTGGAGAGAGAGACTTGCAAAGACAGGATGGCCAGCGCTAAAAACTAGGCCCCCTTATTTGTGCTCAGTGTGATCTCCCTGCATGAACAAAGCCGATTAAATTGGCAGAGTCGGAGCTTGTTCTAGCTGTGGGTGCTTCCATCGCATGTACAGCCCTAGCAGCCACCGACCAGCATGAATTTACAGAGATTTCAACTGAGGGATATGGTCACAGAGCCTGAACACCCAGGAAGGGCTGGGCACCAGTAATAGCTATTGTCCTGGGGGTGGAGAGGTGAAGGGGTGTGGCCCTGTCACTCTCTGGTGTAACATTCTTATCTCACACGGGGGTCTCATACTGGTTTCACACTTGTCCCCAATGGAGTTTCTCCATAAAACGGTAACTCCATGGTGCAACAAGGTGAGGGAGAGGATGCAGCCGGCCCCCAGTTATTTCATCTTCCTCTAAATGGGTCAGATTCTGATCGGCCTTACACCTATGTCAATCAAGAGACCATAGCATTACCGTGTGCTTACATTGCAGTGACTGGGAGCTGCACCTGGCCCTGTATACACTCTTCTGAGCAGGGTTATTAGCAAAATCAGAGCCCAGTTTACAGCTCTCAGCCAGAACTCCAGAATCACCTGTATCAGCATGTGCCCAGACATTTCATGTGTGTGTCCCATGGCAGTGGCCATGGCTACATCCCCCAACCCCTTAAATCCTTTTCAATATCCAGGTACGCTTCCTCCCTCCCTAGTCCAGTGATCCAGTTACTAGTTAGCACCTCATTTGTGGCAATACTGATCTGTCCCACCAAAGAGACTAAGTGACTCACCCAAGGTCCCACATGGAGTCTGTGGCAGAGCAGAGGATTAAGCTCAGGTCTCCCTCTAGCACCCCAGTCACCGGCCCATCCTTCCACATGCTGCTCCCAGGGGATTTGGGTGAAGCGGTTTCCAAGTATTTCCCACCGCCCACGTCCAATTAACGGCTTTAATAGGTTGGGTGTAGTGGTGCCTGTGCTTGGTTCTGACAGCAAGCTCAGCTACGCCTGAATGGAGAAGTGGGAGGGACGGGAGAGAAATGAACAGAGAAAAGGGGGATCCGGAGCCACAGGCAGACCCATGGGGGATACTGTCCCAAGCACCCTACCATGGTACCCGAGCCTCCAGGAGGCCCCACTGTCCCCATTTGACAAGTGTGGCAATCAAGGGGTGACGTGACATGCCCCAGGCTGCCCACTGAGTGAATGGCAGTTAGGAACAGAGCCCAGGAGTCCTGACTGCCATAGTGAGGGACCAGTAGAGAGCAACAGGGTGGGGAGGGAAAGGGTCTCTGATATTCCCACACCAGCTAAGGGGCGCCTAACGCGGGGAGTAAAGTGCAGGGGTGAACCAACCCAGGCCATTTCCTAGAGCAGGGAGCTGGGGGCAGAGGCTGCACAGCCCTGCTCTCTGCAGCAGTAGGTGCCCTTCCTCCCAGCATGAATCTCTGGGCTCCAGCAGGATCAGGTGGATCAGTGAGAGTGGGGCAGGATCAGCACCAGGACAGGAGCCTCAGAACCAGCAGGGGCAGAGGACAGGGAGGCATACAGAGGAAGGGGATAGAGGGGGAGAGGAAGGAAGAGTTGAAAAAGGAGAGGAGTGGGCCGCTGTGGGCTAATGGCCTCAACACTGGGTAGGGTGTCAGGACTCCTGGGTTCTAGCTCTGACTTTGCCACTGACTTTTTTGGGGGAAGTCACTTCCTTTCCCCCTTGCCTCAATTTCCCCCTTTGTACAGTGGGGATAATGGCACTTGCCCACCTTTGTGCAGCGCTGTGATGGGTGGCTGAAAGGTGGTGCCTGAGTGCCAAGTGGGACTGGTGGTTCTATTATGGGGGAGAGCGAAGGTCAAACACCCACCTCCCCTGAAACGCTCCTCTTGTGACCCAGCAGCAAATAAACTCCTGGCTTGCCTCAAATGGAAGGGGCATGCCCTCCTCTTCCATCTTTGCAGAGCCTTCCGCTTTCAAAGGATAGTAAGTACCCTGACTCCTCCTTCCGAGCCCCTGACAGAACCAGGGCTCTTTCTCCTGCTTTCGCAGCATCAGGGTGCTATTTTTAATGGCAATCGCACCCTAGCCCAGACTCCTAAAGATACTGTACAGCCATGTCCCCACATAACCCAGTGTAATGGTGTACACTGGCCCTTTAAGAGTAGAGGGGGCAGAAGACCCCATTCCAGGGAACTGGAATGAACAAAGGCCCAGGAAATGGGTCACCATCCAACTGCTAATTACCCCATTTCCTGGGTCTTTGTTCATTCCAACTCCCTGGAATGAGGTCTTCTGCCTCCCGAGTCCTAAAGGGCCCATGTACCCCAGGCCACTGAGCCTTTGTCCTAAAGCAGGGGTGGGCAAACTATCCAGCCCTTCAGACATTTTAATCTGGCCCTCGAGCTCCTGTCGGCGAGCAGGGTTGGGGGCTTGCCCTGCTCCAGCAATCTAGCCAGGGAGCAGGGTCGGGGGCTTGCCCCACTCTGTGCATGTTGTGGCTCTGCACTGCTCCCGGAAGCAGCGACATGTACTCCTCCGGCTCCAATGCAAAGGGGCAGCCAGGGGACTCCGCACACTGCCCCCGCCCCAAGCATTGCCCCCGCAGCTCCCATTGCCTGGGAACCACAGCCAGTGGGAACTGCAGCGGTGGCCCCTGCACAGAGGGCAGCACGCAGAGCTGCCTAGCTGCACCTCCACATAGGAGCCTGAGGGGGGGCCCCAACCCCCTGCCCCAGCCCTGATCCCCCTCACACCCTCCTAACCCCTTGGTCCCAGCCCGGAGCACCCTCCTGCACCCCCAGCCCCACTCCAGAGCCCACACCCCCAGCCGGAGCCCTCATCACCACCCCTGCACTCCAACTCCCTGTCCCAGCCCAAAGCCCCCTCTTGCACCCTGAACTCCTAATTTCTGGACCCACCCCAGAGCCTGCACCCCCGCCCACACCTCAACCCCAATTTTGTGAGCATTCATGACCTGCCATACAATTTCCATGCCCAGATGTGGCCCTTGGGCCAAAAAGTTTGCCCACCCTGTCCTAAAGTGTACCAAGAGCAGAGTCCTTCCCCAGCTAGCCAAGATTCCCCCAGTCCCACCCACCCCCTGCCTGACCCGATATCGGTCTCCAGCCTCCTGCAAACACCTCCAGAGGCAGGACCAGCTCTAGGCACCAGCAAAGCAACCATGTGCCTAGGGCTGCACATTTCCAGGGGCGGCATTCCGGCCATCCTTTTTTTTCCCTGGCCCCGCTCAGTCAACCAGGTCCCTGCCCTGGCCCCCTGCTACTGGGGGAGCGGGGCGATACGGCTCCTCCCCCCCGCCAGCCTCTGCCGCACATGTCACAAGCGGTGGAGGAGCCGGAGCCGAGTGGAGGGGAGCCCGGGATTCGGGCAGGACCCGCGGCCGGTAAGGGACCCGCTGCCCTGGGCGGCTTGGCGCTGGGCGTGCGCCCCTGGTGCACCCCGCTTCCCGCAGCTGACCCACCCCCCAGCCACTCTGTCAGTTACTGTCCCCTCTGCAGGGGTGAGGCCGGGTCTGAGATTGGGCTGGGGGCCCACAGGTGGGATGTACGGCCCCAAACACCTCACTCCAAACACTGCGATAGCATTACACAGTCTTTTAACATTACCAGTATCAGTGGCTTCTGGTGAGCGCAGTTTCTCAGAACTGAAATTACAAAAAAATTATTTGAGGTCCACCATGTCTCAATCATTTGTCAGGACTGGCATGAATTTCAGTTGAAAGGACCATCGCAAAAAATGCAGATTTCACTGAATTATTAAAAGACTACACAAGTATGAAACCCAGAAAAATTCAGTTCATATAAATTCTTTTAATGTATGAGAAACTGGGCGCACGGGAAGACACTAACGTTTTTCATTACAGTGTACAGTTGAACCCGAATTGTTTGTAATTGTGATTTTGTTAAAATTAAATGAGTACACCAGTAGGGAATTGTTTTATTTCACTAACTACAAATTCTCTGTTTTCATTTTTTTAAAAAAATTCTAAACAGTCAAAAAACAAAACAAAACAAAAACAAACATTGCAAAGTGCAAACATGTGTAAAAGCCAAAAAAAGGGGGGGGTGCCAAATTTTTTTTTGCTTGGGGCAGCAAAAAACCTGGAGCCCACCCTGCCCAGAGGGCACCATGGACAATCACGTGGCTCGTCATCCCCGCTCAGTGGCATCCTGTGGGCCTTCTGTCTCTTCACCACCCATTAAAGAGCTTGCAAGGGTCTTGGTCTGTTCCACCCAGCCTCCCTCTGCCTCCCTCTGCCTGGCCCTTGGAAGCGGAGCTGGCTGGCAAGAGTCGAGCCCCTGGGTCCGTGGGCCATCAAAGCTGCTGGCGTTGTCAGATCTCATGGGGGGTGGCAAGGGGGTGTTGTGCTGCGGGGAACCCATCACTGGGGGTGGCCCCAGGAGGACCAAATAGCAGGGGGCGGCAGGGGCAACCTCTGGGCTAGGTAGGGCTGGCACAAGCCAGCTGTAACGCCTCACTTCAGGGGCGGAGTGGGCGAGGGGATCTGTCTACTCTGCCCCCCTCCACCAACCCCCGACAGCCGATCGGACCCCAGCCCCGTTCTCCGCTCCCGGGGGAGCGCAGCCGGCCCCCGGCAAAGCCTGGCCAGCCGCGGGCTAAACTCCGGAGCCTTTCCGAGCGCGCAGCCCGGAGGCTGGGGAGGCGCGGAGCAAGGCTGGGGGCAGAGACGGGAAGCCCCGGGCGCGGCGGGAGCCCGGAGCCGCGGGCTGAAGGCGACGCCCGGGGCACCTGCCAACCCCGTCCCGCAGTGGCACCGCTGGGGTCCGGAGCCAGGCGCCCTGCCCGGCCCTCCCCGCCTGCCCCCAGCACCGACCCCGGGCTGGGGCCGCCCCGCGCTCTTACCTCGTGCCGGGCAGCAGCGGCGGGCGCGGGCGGTCAGCGCGCTGCCTGCGCGCCTGGCACCGTCCCCGGCACTGCGCGGCTGGTCCCCGCCACCCCGCTCCCGCACCGCGCTCCGCGGCCCCGCCCTTGCCGGCCTCTCGCTCCGCCCCCTCCCTCCTGCCTGCCCGGGGCCGCCCGCGCGCCCCGTCGAGGCGGGTCCCGCCCGCTGGCGCTGCGCTGGGCACACGGGCATCCAGCCCCCCCTCCGCCCTGCTGCCAGCGCAATCCTGGGGAGTGGGGGGCAGATTCGGCTGGTGGCTCCCCCCACCCTGGGTGAACCCCGTTCACTTCAGCGGAGTCACTCCGGATTTACCCCTGGGGGACTGAGACCAGAATCTCTCTCTCCCGGAGGCAAAGCCAGTTCAGGAGCTGAGCAGGGGCTGACTCCGGGAGGGTCGGGGGCGTGGGGTTGCTCATTCTGGTTTCATCACAGGGACATAATCTTTAATTTAATGTTAATCTTTAATTGCTGGAGGCTCTCACCTGTGGGCCCCCAGCCTGATCTCAGACCCATCCTCACCCCCGCAGAGGGGACAGTAACCAACAGAGTGGCTGGGGGGCGGGTCAGCTGCGGGGAGGGGGGTGGACCAGGGGCGCCCACCCAGTTCCGAGCTGCCCGGGGCAGCGGGTCCCTTACCAGCCGTGGGTCCTGTCCTGATCCCGGGCTCCCCTCTACTCAGCTCCGGCTCCTCCGCCGCTTGTGAGACGTGTGGTGGGGCAGGTGGGGAGAGGAGCCACATTGCCCCGCTCCCCTGGAGGTGGGGGGGCCAGGGAAGGGACCGCCCCCAGGCCGGGATCCCCAACTGAGCCCGCTGCCCTGCATCACGCAGGGGCTCATTGGTTGACTGAGCGGGGCCAGGGGGAAAAAAAGGATGGCCGGAATGCCGCCCCTGGGAAAGTGCAGCCCCACGCACCTGGTTGCGTTGCTGGTGCCTAGAGCCGGTCCTCTACAAAGCTGGCCCCAGATGTCCCTGTTGCAGCTGCCAGATGTTGACAGCATATGACACTCCAGATGGGATCTGCCCCAAACACACTCTCTGCCAGCAGCCCCCTCCCTTTAAAACAATCCCCAGCTTGCAAGGCCTCTGTCATCTGGCTCCAGGATCCTCCCCAAAGTGAGATCGCTGAGATTGGAGGCAAAGTCTGGTGCTCTTTAGAAGTACAGACAGGGTAGTTGGGTATGTCAAGCCTCCTCTTGTGTTTGGAGAGTGAAGGCTGGGGCAGTGCCGAAGGGGGTGGGGGGAGCGCCTGGCTAGGGAGGGAGGGCAGGCGGACTCTGCGACAAGGGGAGCTGTGAGATCTGACATTGTCCCCCACACTGTCTCATCATTCCATCAGGCACGAGTTGCGGGTGGGGGGAGCCTTTGAGAGAAAGGCTGTTTTAGGGTTGCTGGGGATGCTGCCCATGGAGCATTGCTTTCTGATGCAGACGAATGGCATCTCAGAGGCTTCCACCGCACCCTTCCCCAGCAAGATGTGAAGCCAGGACTATCCCGTGGCCCAGGCTCAGAGGAACATAGGAGCTGCCAGACTGGATCAGCCTGTCCGTGACAGTGGCCAGCACCAGCTGCGTCAGAGGAAGAGGTAAAACCCTGCAATGCACAATTACGGAATAGGGAATGTTTCTTCCTTTCCCCTCATCAGGTAGCTCATGCTGCAAAGCAGCAGAGTCTATAGCCTCCTTTTCCCTAGCTAAGGTAACTGGGGTGGGGCGGGGGGTGCGGCATTCTCATTATCCATATACATGTATAATGCAATTTCACATCCTGCTAAGCTCTTCGCCTGAGTTCTGTTTTGTGGCAGTGAGTTCCGTAGATTAGTAAGGCACTGTGTTAACAGTATTCCCTTGTATCAGCTGTGAATGTGCTGCCTTTCTGTTTCATTGGCTGCTCCTTTGGGCTGGTATTAGGAGACAGGCTTCCTCCATGGGCCTGGGCACCTGGTAAGCTATTCGTTTGTTCCAGCACTCCCTAGCCCTGCCTGGCTCCCCCTCTCCCTCCTTCACTCACTCAAATAGCCCAGCCCAAGCATCTCCCTGATCGCTGTACAGTGTCACGCATGGCTGCTCCTGGTGTTTGGAGATGCCTCACTGTGATCAGGCCTGGTTTGGGCTGCTGAACAGTGGCCCCAGTGCCAATCCCTTTTGGTCTAAGACAGCAGCCTGCCCAGGTGCTGCCCTGCCTACAGAGGGTTTTGTTTAATGCTAGTTTTGTTTATGAGCTGGTAGCTGTAGAGCTGTTCCCTGACACCCCGCTCCCCTGCAACCATCCATAGGCTGCAGCGAAAGTTTCCCGTCTGCTCCTTTCATCTCCCCTGAGCCGCCTGTCATTCTCTTCATCTATTGGGCAAACAGTGCTGTCTGTGTCTGGTTTTCCCTGTAATGAGTGGTGCTGGAGCTTGCATTCACATCCAAAGGGCTGCTTGTCAGCTCAGATAGATTTTTCCCTGGAGCTTTATTTTCTTTTCTTATTTATTTTTACCTTCTGCTGTTTGTAAAACTTGCTCAGCATGGGTAAATCTTCTGATTGTTCCCCATTTGTATTAGGATGACAACCACAGCCCCCAGCTGAGATCAGGTCCCCATTGTGCTAGGCGCTGTACAGACAGTCCATACCCCAAAGAGACACAACAAACAAAGAGTGGGGACAAGGAAAGCGTCTTATCCCAGTTATGACCGATGGGGAATTGAGCAGCAGAGTCTGAGGCTGGAATTTTCTGAGGAACCTAAAGGTATGTCGGTTCGCTTTGCTCGAGTTAGCACACTAAACATAGCACTGTGGCTGCAATAATATGGGTAGCAGCTTGGGCTAGCCACCCATGTACAAACCTGCCTGACCCCTTGGGTTTGCACTTGGGTGGCTAGTCCCAGCCACCAGCTGTGTCACCGCAGCTACACTGCTATTTTTAGCACACTAGCTCGAGCTGAGCTAGCGCGTGTCCGTCTACCACCCACTCTGGGAAGTCTGCTCCCAGCAGCCATGTAGATGTACCCTTAGATACCCAACTCTCAGTACATGTCAATGGACTTGCACCTAACTCCCTTAGACTGATTTGAATATCCCACCCTAGATGATTTAGCCAAGGTTCCTCCAAATGGTAAGACCCCCTGGATCAGGGACTTGTCTTTTCATTGTGTGTGTAAAGCCCCTAGCACAGTGGGGTGTTCGTTCCTGACTATGTCCTCTGGACTCTGCTGTAATAAGAGAGGGGAATTTTCAAAGACACCAAGGCACCGACTCCCTCCGGACCAAAGGTGGGCAAACTATGGCTCACGGGCCACATCTGGCCCGCGGGACCATCCTGCCCAGCCCCTGAGCTCCCAGCTGGGGAGGCTAGTCCCCAGCCCCTTCCCCGCTCTCTCCCCTCCCCTGCAGCCACACCTCCAGTCGGGCAGCGCTCTGGCCAGCGGCTCCTGCTGGGCAGCGTGGCAGCATGGCTGGCTCCAGCATGGTAAGGGGGCAGAGAGCGGGGGGTTGGATAAGGGGCAGGAGGTCCCAAGGGGCAGTCAGGGGACAGGGAGCAGGGAGCGGTTGGATAGGGGGTGGGGTCCCAGGTGGTGGTTAGGGGCTGGGGTGTGGATAGAGTTCGTGGCAGTCAGGGGACAGGGAGTGGGGGAGTGTAGATGGCGGGAGTCCTGGGGGGCGGTTGGGGTGGAGGTTCTGGGGGCAGGATCAGAGGACAGGTAGCCGGGGGGGGGTTCAATAGGGCGTGGGAGTCCTGGGGGGCCTGTCAGGGGGTGGGGGTGTGGATAGGGGTCGTGGCAATCAGGGGACAGGGAGTGGGGGGCGTTGGATAGTGGGTGGGGTCCTGTCAGGGGATGGGAGGTCCCGAGAGGGGGCAGTCAGGGGTCAAGGAGCAGGGGGGGTTGGATGGGTCGTGGGTTCTGAGGGGGGTGGGAAGTGGGAGGGGGTGGATAGGGGGCGGGGGCCTGTCTGTTTGGGGAGGCACAGCTTCCCTGCCCAGCCCTCCATACAGTTGTGCAACCCCGATGTGGCCCTTGGGCCAAAAGTTTGCCCACCCTTGCTCTGGACGGTCATCCTAGCTCCCATTTATGTCTTTGAAAATCAGTCCCAAAATTTGTGACAGTGCCCAGAACTGAACCCAGGTCTCCTGTGTCCAGTCCAGTGCCTCAACCACATCATCATCCTTTGGCTGTAATTAACCCTTTAATTTGGTAGACAGTTCCCATGCACTGAATTAAAATCAGTGAGAACTGAGTATCCTCGGGGCAGATTTTCAAAGGTATTTAGGAGCCTAACTACCTTTGAAAATTTGGCCCCAAGTCCCTTCTTCAGCTTTGAAAATTGCACCCCAGGACTTTACTCCTTCCCTGTGTAGCCACAGGTCTCTGTTGCACGCAACTGGCGAACAGCTTTTCATGGCATTGAATGGGAGCGCTGTCGCCAGTTTGGATTGGCTGATTTCATGTCAGCACATTTCAGTGTCATTTACTCTTTGCATCAGACACATGCAAACATGGGAATTGCCACAGGCCTATAATGCAAATATTTTTTGTTTGAAAATGGCCTGATTTAGAGCACATCTGGTGGCTTTATAGAAAGAACCATTTTGCAGATTGTAACAAACTGAACTGAATTTGGAGTCTTTTTTATGTTGGTCTATTTTGCTGCCCTCAACAGGAAAGGAATCTGATAAACCTGATTAAGAACCATTGAATATAAAATGTTTATACATTTGTTATCCTGTATTATGATATAAGTCAGAAATCCTAATTATTACTCCTTAGCTATACTCTGTATGCCAGTTTCTTCTTGCATTATATAGCGTGACCTGGCTTATATTACTGCACCATATGCAAATCAATAAGGATTCAACATATTGCTTATAATCTGGAGATTTTGATGATATATTTTTCTAATCAGTTGGCCAAATTCTGTTCTCACTTACCCCCCACAATAGGGCCCAGTGCGTATAAATGTGAACAAACTAGGAGTGAGTTTGGATATTTCTTCCCTTTCACTCCCTATTCTGAGTTATGAATGTTTTTGTGTCTTGGTTGCTCCAGCAGAATTCTCTGAAATCAAATCAGAACTACCTGAAAGGCTGAGGCTGTTTGGATTACGAGTTCTAGTTCCACTCATCTAGAGAGATCTTTGAGTCACATAGCTTGAATCCAGGCCCAGGAACAAAACTGAGAATACAGCAGATTTGTCAGTCCCCTCCCCTGTGGTATATTGAAAACTACTTAAAATGCAGGGGGTTTTTTCCTGGTCCTGCTTGCAGCCAGGGGGCTCTGTACTGAAGTGTATGATAGGAGGCAGTCTGCAGACCACCTAGATTAAAAGAAGGTGGAGTGAATTGTGTCACTCCATTTTTAAGGAGCAGCCTGTTTTGTCTCACTCTGTTTTTGGGGTTCTGGTGAATTCTAAGAAATAGAGCAGCGTTAAATTGTCACCGTCCACCAAGGGTGTTTTATGTTTTATTATCTAACGTCTCTGTGTGTGCCATGAATATGATATCCCCCTCTACTCCCAATCTGAACTTTCCTAGACCCAAATATTTAAGAACTGACTTAAATCCATCCCTGTAGAGCAAACCACTTAAGCACAGCAGTGCCTTTCTCAGTAGGGATAGACAACTGAATTTGGGCCTTACATCACAGGGGGCTTCAGACCGTGGGGGAGGGAGGGAGGCAGGTCCCCTCTGCTCCCATCTCTTGAAAATGGTAGAAGAATCTCTGTACAATATAAAACAAGCAATAGAACAAATGCTCTTTCTCTGGCACTTTTGTCACCCTCATCATATTGCTGTCTTGCCCCCGTCCCAAACTCTTAAGGTTACATTTCAATGTACCTTCTAGAGCCCAGCAGTGCATCTCAGCAGGGCTTTGTCCTGATGCCTCATTTATGCAAACTCTGAAGGGCATTTTTAGTAGATATTCTCATGAAATAAAGGGGCAGAGACAAGCCTTTGACATGTGTTAACACCCTGCTAATAGGATAGTCTTTGACATGTGTCTCCATGTGCCTCGGGGTGTGAAAGACATGTCAAGTGGCTAACAGCCTGAACGTGTTGAGATTTACAAATGGTGTGAAGCCATGTAAGGGAGCGGGATCTCGTGGACACAGTAAGCCATCAGGGGAGTTGCGGCATTGTGACACTTGACATGACGAGTGTGTTCATGTAGATGTTTAAGCCGGATGTATTGTGCGGAGGTGTTTGCACACATAGCTAAGGAATCCCTATGGAAATGAGTCCACTGCACTGTTAAGAATACCAGACCCTGGGGCACAGGGTGATCTGATGAGCGATTCAGGAACAGGTACCAGGGAAATGAGAAGACTGCCAGCAAACCTAGGGTCCTGCCTGTGGCAGGCGATTGAGACACAATGGCATTCCTTTCTAACTCGCCAGGCTGCCCAGCCAGCCCAAGCTGGCCATGACAAAGCTTTGTAGTCCCATGTAGACTCAGCCCAGTTCCTAGGGGTAAGTTTCTGTATCATAAAAAGCCCCAGTGTGATGGGCAATAGCTAGCAGGAGAGACAGCAAAGGCCGCCTGGGCTAAGGGAGGCTCTGATCTCCCACGTAGCGCTGGGGTGCATTGGTGAGATGGTGCTGGGACGCTGTCCCTGTGCAGACTTCACTAGTGCTGCGGAGTGCACTCTCCAGGGCCAGCGCGCCACTTGCCAGCGTGACATTTCCTGGGCGAGAGCCTGAGAAAGGCGCTAGAGATCGCCTGCCGAGGGAGCGCCGCATGCTTCCTGCGGGAGAAACAAGCCAATTAGCACCCCTTGCTGAAGTGGTGCATCCAATCCAGGCTGGCACGCTGCTCAGCAGCAGAAGTGACAGGTGCACAGGAAAGCCAGGGTGCGGACAGCAGCAGCTCTGCCCACACAGCAGTGACAGACACCTGTCTTTAAGGCTGGTGGAAATGTTTCTGTCCTGTGGAAAATTGGGGTGGTGCACAGGGGCTCGATGAAGTGAAACTTGCCAGGGGAAGTGTCTGGTTTCCTCCATTTTTTTCCCCATCAAAAACTGAAATTGGGGGTGTCGGTTTTTTCAACAAAAAATCAAAATTTGACATTGAATTTTTGAGGAAGGGATCTTCTCTTGCACTCCTGTGACGGTGACCCAGCCTGTGCCAGGCCAGGCCCCCATGAAGGGAGCTCTAAGTTGGACCGCTGCCAAGAGCCCCAAGCAGCTGTTACAGCACCAGCAATCACTGGGCACAGGGATGCCCCAGACGCACCCCTTTTCCCAAGTCACAACTCCCTAAACTGACCCCAGTGACAGAGGTAACATAGAAACGCCTGCCCTATATGATACAGCATTCTTCCCATAGCCTGCTGAGCTGGCTTTCAGGCCACTGTGCACTAGAGGAATGGTCCAAAACTGCCCTTATTTATTTATTTGCACTACCATCATTCCTGGGGGTCCTAGTCATGGACCAGGACCACATCACAGCTAAGCATCTGGCCCTGCATGTCTGCTATGACCTCGGAGCTACTGGCCATGGTGGGATACAGGAAGCTTACACAGGGAGCAGTGCAGGGGGCCTTCAGCGCCAGAGACTACTGGCCGTAGTGCTCTCAGTTCAAGGACTGGATTCACTAGGGATGCACGGGTTTTAGCGACAGTAGGGCGGGGACCCTCTGCTTTCTGTTTGTAACTGGCTGACCTCCTCTTTTTGTGATTGTCACACCCAGGCCCCACTATAAAGAAACATTCTTGGAATTTCTGGGCCTGATTCCCCTTTTGCATCGGTGTAACTCCATTGAAGCCAGTAGTGTAGGACTGGTATATGCAAGAAGAAAATGAGACCTCCTGTCTCCTAACTCTCTACAGGCCCCGAACAATCTTCCTGCGACTGACCGCTCCTTTGGGGAACCAACTGGGAAGCTCCATTGTACAAGCTCAGGAGCCTATAGGCTTGCAAACAGGACCGAGTATGATCTTAGTGCCTGTTAACATGTAATTGAAACAATCTTAGCTGCCTGTTTGACAGAGGCTGATTTTACCAGTAGGAGCCTGTGTTTTCAAAAATACTCATTCAGATTTTCCACCCCATCTTTCTGGTCTCTCCCCCACCCCTTCACCAGATGGTACAGCCACAGTTCCAGAAGACATTTATTTTAGACAAACTACTTGATCATCAAAATCATTAGCTCAGTCTGGAGGTGGTTCATTGATGTGTAAGATAAGGAGAAGTAAAGCGAGAGCAAACCCTACCCAATCAGCAAGCACTTGTTTACACTAAGCTCTGTGCTGTGGGTGAGTGGGTGTTTTGCTTTTTGTTGTGTTGGGGTTTTTTAATATATCCATATGGCTGCTGGATTCTCCGTGGGAGCTGAAGGAAATAGCAGAGTTAATTCCTTAACTAGACATTCCATACAGTTCATAAATGGACTCCATGCTGTGCTAAACTCATGTGCCTTCCCCTTGTTAACATCATTCCGCTGCATTTCCCCTGCTTTTGGCATGGTGGGTGAGTCTCTTTACAGCTCTGTTTATTTGTAGTTATTACCATTCAGCCTCCCAACGCCTTCCAATCTGTGTAAGCCTCCTGCCGTTGGAAAACTCCCTTTCTGCCTGCGCTCCCAGTATAATTCTCTTCCCTCTGCATCTTGAGGACACTCTGGTGTGTCACCTCGCACCATTGCTTCCTTAAGCCGTCTGGCGTTCACAGGGAATCCCATCTGGAACGTGGCTTTCCATTGTCCGCTCAAGCGCTAAGTGGAGGTTTAATCACTTGCTGCAAAGTTTGTGCTGAACTGTTTCAATGGTGAGCGAGTAAAAGCAGGGGCTGGCGCAGCCAAGGGCATGGTCACATTTCCAGCCTCTTGTTGAACAGTTACGATTTATACCTAAGCATTTCCCCAGAGAATAATGTCGCCGTTGCATGTCGCGTTCTGCGTAGTTCAGCCTCTGCGGATTGAGTGCTGACATTCAGCTGCTGTGAGAGCTAGCCAAATCACCTCTTGTGAATCATGTCTGTGAATTTTGGCAGCTTTATGGTTTGAGCCAATAATTAAACTTTGGGTTTTTGTTTCTTTAATTAAAAATGGCTTTTGGCACACAGAGGAAATTGTGATGAAAAATTCGGTGCAAATGTTCAGGTTTTCATAGAAACTTTGAACCCCCACCGCCACCAACTTTTTGTGTATTCAGCAGCTGAGAAACCAGATTTTTCAGTTTACATTTATAACTTTGGGTTGCTGAAAATGAAAACTTTTCGGTTTTTCTGAGAACCCCCCACCCCAAGCCGCCAAAGAAAATGGAAAAAAATAATTGAAATCTTTTTTGGGGAAATGTTCTGACCAGCTCTAAGAGTTAATCTCCTTAAGACACTGCTCTGCCAGGTTGGGGCTACCAAACTCTTCACTGGCCTGGCCATGAGGGCTTCCCCTTCCTCCCTTATTCCCACGCCCTTTCTCTTGCTACCCCCCACCCCTCACTGTACCTCTACCTCCAATTCAGTGTTGCCAACTTTTTTCTTAAAACCCCAGCTCCTAGAAGTAAGACATTGCATGAGAGCTCTCAGCTTTCCTTAAATAAAAGGTAAGCTTCTAGCCACCATGCGGGGGTGGGGGGAGCTGGAAACGGTGGTCCTAGTGCACCCTACCAGCTCAGACACCAGAAGGGAAAGGAAAAGTACCCAAAGTGTATTTTTAAATCTCTGGCTTAAAAATCATCTCTCTTGACGTTTTGTGGAGAGGGAGGAGGTTGGGCTGTCTCCTGATTTCTTCAATGTCTGCAGCTGGCCAGACTGAATCCAACACTAACACATGTAATTAACCAAGCTGTGCCAAACCTTTACTATCTTCATTTGCTCGTATGTTATATATCCCTGTCCCCTACCCTTCATCTGCTGTGCGTCTTAGGGCTCGTCAACACGGCAAGTTCAGGTGAATTAACTAAAGGAGTGAAATTAATATACACTGGTTAAAGTACATGAAGCGCTCATGTGAATGCTCTCTTTAGAAGCAAAGTGGCCTTAGCTGGCTGTTAACTCAAGCCACAGTCTTGCCTTTGAGGCTCCTACAGGCAGGTATAGCCAATATATGTTCCTGGTCAGTCCAGCCTTCCCCAACCTGGCTTATTCCCTTCCCACTTCATATGTTTTACTTGAGATTTTTTTAAATTTATTTATAACACAGACACACCCCAGATCTGAATGTGCCCATGTGGCGATCAGAGGTGATTTAAAATGTAAGCAGAATGGTATTTTGGGTGCCATCATCCTGAGATTGCATTCTCTGTCCACTCCTCTGTTTCCAGTAACATAGTCGAGATGAGGAATTATTTTGTTTTAATATTTTCACTGCAAGAGCAATCGCCGGGAACAAAAACCGAAAGCCTTAAAGCTGTGTGTCTGCGGAGTGACTATAGCAATGCAGTCTGGGTGGGAATTTCATTACCTGTTGCTTCACTATCCTCTCAGGGCTGTCTCGCTCAATGTAGCAATCGCTCTGATCTGTAACTTCCTTCTCTGGTGGAGAAGGTGGATGACAGAGGTTCTAATATTGGTGCCCATCATTGTTGTTTCTTGGTCTGGAAAGGGTGAATGTGTCAGCCGACCAGGATGAGGCTGGGCAGCAGGCCTAGTGGCCAGGATCAGAGCCACAGTCAGTCACCAGAGCCAGGGTCAAAACCGGAGGTCAGGAATGGGATACCAGAGCCAGGGGGTCAAGCCGGAGTCTGGAATCAGGAGCCTGAGCCAGGGGTCAGAACCGGAGGTCAGGAACTGCAGTAAGCAGGGGATCAGGTAAGGAAGGGCTCAAGGCAGGGGTGGCACTGAGGCAGGACAAGGTGCAAGGCAAGAGGGGCAGGAACAAGGTGGTGTGGGCACAGTGGCGGGCATGAGCACTGAGAAGCCAGCGAGCTGCTGCTGTTGCTGACTTACAAGCTAGCCTGCTGGCCTCAGCAGCCAGCTGTACTGAGGAGGCTGCCTGGACACCCGCAATGCTGCAGGTCCTGGTTCCTGACAGAATGTTTACTTGAAATTGACGTTGGTTACCATACCGGGGCTCATTTTATTTTCTTCATATAAAGTTTTAAAAAGACTCTTCAAAAATCTTATCTGAGGGGCCGCCAATGCCTTAAATGAGCTAAGGATGGTAAGAGATGTCTCACCTGGGTCTGCCTCCTCCGCCGCACGTCTGCTGCCATCCCTGCCCAAAGAGGCTGCAAAGCCCTAGCACTGGTGCGGTAGTGTCCGGTGCTCATTTTGTGTAGGTGTAAGTGACCAAACAAGCACCAGGCCTGCGGTGAATTGGGCCTAATTAGCACTAGGCAACATCTTTTTTGAACAAAAGGTATTCTCGTTGAAAAGTGCCTGTCTTTGATTTTTTTCCCCCTGCAACATTTTGATTGAAATGATCAAAAATCTTCCTTTATGGTGTTTCCATTTTTGAAATAAGATATCTTCCAAAAACATTCTTAAATGTTGAAACTATTTTCAGAGATTAATTTTTTTGGCATCACCTGGTGGGATTTTTTGAAACATTTGTCAAAATGGAAAATGATAAACTTGAAGTGAGAAATGTAATATTACAATAAACAATTTGTAAACACTTGTTTTCCAAAAAATGAAATTAATCATTTTTTTTCAAAATGACACAATCTTGAAATTTGTCATGATTTTTTGCCCCAGTTCTCCACCTGCTCTGAGCCCACTCTATTCTATGATCTCTTTGCAGTATGTCCCCTACACATGCATAAGAGAGGAACTTAGAGATGGAAATGGAATTAACACAGGAGCAGTGTCCCTACCAAAGTAACAGGGAAGGTGACCAGGGGTGAGTTGGGAGATAAACACCCACAGATCCATCTGGGAGAAGTAGCAGCCTGCTGTTATTCCATTGTGTGCATTGGCTTCAGTGATTAAGGGGCTTGTGTTGATCCTCTATGCAGGAGTGAATTTCACCCAGGGACCTTCTTCTTAACCTTTGACAAGGCAGCAGAGCCAAGGAAGTCCTCAGTAGTTGTGCTGTGAACATCAGGCAGATTCCAGCTGGCGTAGCTCTGTTGAAGTCAGCAGAGCTATATGGAGGTCAAGGGACCTCTGCCAATTTACACAAGCTGAGGGTTTACACCCACTGTCCCCAATACAAATCAAAAGGAAATTCCCCATTTCCAAAATGCAAACCCACTTGTGAGAAACTGCCGTGTCTTTGGTACCCTCTTTGCAGCAGCAATTCTGCCCTGATGTGGTTTATTGTTTGGGGAGAGATTCCTTTTTAAGTTAAACTGACATAAAGCTTGCTCTGTTTAATTTCTGAAGGAACCTGCCCAGACTAAGGTCCTCTCATTATTCTTATTTTAATTCCCAGAAAACTTGTTACTTGCACTCTCCATACACAAGTGCGAGGGCTGAGAGTCCTTCTAACCTCCTGTTGAATGATGTATTTCCCATGGAACATGCCCTCTGGAATGGCTTTCTCAGGTTCTCACTGCGTATTAACTCAGCACACCCTTGGCTGATGTTGTCTCTCCACCCACAGAAGTTGGTAATTAGGGTAAAGCAGGTTGCTGCAACTTTGAAAGCACCAAAATAATTTTTTTAAAACCAGTGTGACCTCCGACGTCTAAATCCAAAACTGTGTGTTTGGGGGAGAGTGGGAGAAACAAACCCAAGACTGACTTGCAAAATGCTATGCAGAGGAATAGGATCAATGCTGTTATTTTTAAGCACAGTTTCAAGCTTTGCCACTAGCCACACTGTACCCTCCTGTGTTGTGAGGTCCGCTTTCATGTTTTATGGCAAACCAATGTCAGGTGTGTTCAGTAGCTGGCTGAGTCAGAGAGAAGGACGGCCTTCTGGTTAAGGCATTGGACTGACAGTCAGGAAGGCTTGGGTCTATTCCCAGCTGCAGGCAGTCCGTGGGAATACAACTTTGGTCTTATTGAAGTCAATGGCTAATTGTCTAATGATTCCACTGAAAGTAGCATTGGGTCTTTAATCTCTCTGTGCTAGTTTCCCATTTGTGATGGGACTAATACTTCCCTACTCCTGGGCATGTTGTGAGGCTAACTGCACGACTGTGTGCTGCTCACATAGTAGGGTCATGAGCACCAAGAAAAGCCGATACAACTCAGTCATTACTGAACAAACGAAACCCTACCGGGTTCTACGGCAATGCTCCAGAACACCGCATCTCACTATCGTGATGCTGCAGGACCTGAAATCATTGCTCCTGTTTTCTGATGGGACAATGTTTTTTTCGAGGTCAGGAGTGTCATTAACACCATTTTACTGGCCAAATTCCACCTAAGTGACTTCATTCTCCATACCTACGTCCCCCTTGCAGTTTCAGTGGGATACTGCTCATTCTCACTTCCCGCCCGAGACTCCTGAATACTGTAGCCACTTTTGTGGGGAACGTAGCAGCCGGCTACCTTTCTGCCTACATGATGGTCCAGACCTGGGTCCAATTCCAGCTCTACCCTGGACTTTGTTGCATAGACCCTGATCCACAAAGGGATTTAAGGGCCTCCAGTCCTTTGAGGATCTGGGCCTCAATGCCCTCTCTCTAAAATGGAGAAAATAACCCTTCTAATTCACAGCGGTGTTGTGAGGATAAATACACTAGAGATGTGGGGCGCTCAGATGCTGTAGCACTGGGGCCATATAAATCGAAGAGGTTGGCTTTTGACACAGCGCTCCTGGAGGTGGGATACCCCAGCTTGGGAAGCCAGGGTTTTTCATTGTATGTCCTAGGTCCCAGATTTTGGATGCAAATGTCTGTCTGGTGGGAGCTTGAGCCAAGTGTTTCATTCCGTGGGAAGGATGAGTGAAGGGGTGTTCCTGCGGCAGCTGGCCCCGCCTACCGTTGAAACACACGGCAGAAAGGTCACACGTGTTAACATGCTCAGTACGGCGCACGTTGGGAGTGTGTTAATGCACCAGGTCTACCTCCCACTGGACCGAACGACATGGTTCATTGGGGTCATATTCTCCTCTCGCCATTCAGTCTGTGCCAGTGCCCTGCTCCCTCATCCGATTGCCCGTCTGGCACTGCTCAGGTGGGGAACGGTACTAGGAAGTTCTCCCGGCAGTGATATTTTCTGGCTATGTTTTAATAGTCACCATTTAACAGGAAAATCTGCCTGTGCCTAAGACATCGGACTCCTTTCCCGTTGCAAGCCAGGCAGCAGTTTGTGCTGCCAAAGAGCTCAGAACAAAACCTGCTAGCCCAGGGCTCCATGATGGCTTTGGCTGCTGTGCACGGTGGCGGTGTGCGGCTCTACTAGTCATGACTGGAGTCACGGTGCCCGTGCAGGCCGGGAACTGCTCTTTGCAGCAGTTGTCCCAGGGCCAGTGAGCAGGTAGGGGGATTGCCGGGTTCCCCTGGGGGTGTGTAGTGCCCCAGGCAGCACTGTGGTCTCGGTGCATCTTGCACTTAAAGGGCACGTGAAGAAACATTCCGACTGCCCGTGGCACAAGCGCACAGGAGTTAGGGGGCTGGGCTTTACCCCAGTCTTCGTCCTCTGTGCTCGGGGTGCCAGTGGGGTGTGATTTGGGCATCTTTATATCAGGCACAAGCCGAGACCACACAACACAGGGAAGCTTTTAGAACTGACTGTCCCTTTGTTTACACTGGCATAAATCAGGAATGACTTCACTGAACTCTATGGGCCTGATTCTCCCCCTGTAACTCTGTTGGGTTTGGTGGAGCTGCTCCTGAGTTACACCCAGGTAAGTGAAAGGAGAATCAGACCCATGGCATTTACTGTATTGGCACCTCCATGTCATAAAGTCAGAGACATCCACTGCACACAAATGCTGGTATATTTCCCTGGCTGCATTTCTGCCTCCTGTGCAACCAGTGTCTTGTGTAGCATGGGGCTGATGGAAGATACCTTGCAATGCACACAGCTCCAGTGTCCTGTGTTATCCCACAAGCTGGTTAGATTTATTACACTTCTGTTTGGTAGAACGAGGCCAGTGCTAATGTGCATCTCCTCGGTCTGCTGTTCCCACAGTACAATATGATCATAAATGACACGAAACCCACACGCCAGTGAAAGAGCTCAGGGCTGCTTCTGTATTTTTCTATCCAGGCAGAATTACTGTTGGGCCCAGATGGAGCCCACTTTCTCTGTCAGCCACGAATGATCTCTGTGTCACAAACAGGGCACTGGAGGGATTGTTTTCCCAACTGGTTACTCTCTCTTCCCCTACCCCTAAGCTTCCAGAGCCTGCTTCTCAGTTATGTCAAAGCCCCTTTACCCCTTTACTTGGCAGCATAAAGGGGCCTCAGATTGAGGGGGAAATGGGACCCTGAGAATACCATATGCAGAAGGCCTCTCAGGCCAATGTAAAACTGGCCTAAGGAGTTTACCATGGCCCATCTGCTCTCACAGTACTGCACTACAGCTAACCCTTTTAAGAGGCAGCAGGTTTAAAACAAATAAAAGGAAGTATTTCTTCACACAACGCATAGTCAACCTGTGGAACTCCTTGCCAGAGGATGTTGTGAAGACCAAGACCATAACAGGGTTCAAAAAAGAACTAGATAAATTCATGGAGGATAGGTCCATCAATAGCTATTGGACAGGATGGGCAGGAATGGTGTCCCTAGCCTCTGTTTGCCAGAAGCTGGGAATGAGTGACAGGGGATGGATCACTTGATGATTCCCTGTTCTATTCATTCCCTCTGGGGCACCTGGCATTGGCCTCTGTCAGTAGACAGGATACTGGGCTAGATGGACCTTTGGTCTGACCCAGTAGGGCCATTCTTATGTTCTTATTCTCTGCTCCCCACAGCCTGCAGGGGACCATGAGAAGCAAGGTGTGAATCAGAGCAGCTGGAGCCTGGGGTGGACTCTGTTTGGCCCCAGAATACCAGGAGCACAAAGGTGACTTAAAGTTTGCTCCCTAGTTCCTGCCCCCAGTGCAATTACTGAGGGTCAGGACCTGTGTCCTCCCAGTATCCACGTCAGATTTGAAATCCAGGACAGCTGAAACACCGTCACCACAAATCCCTTCATCCACTCCAATGGGGACTCTTGCACCATGGCTGCAGGGGGGTTCTTAACTCTTTGCTCACATAAGGCTTATCTATGCTAGAACGTCTCACTGGCAAAAGTCCTGCCAGCAGACTGCTACTGACAGCTCTTTTGGCTGAGGGCTTTCACGTCTGGCTGCCATCTTGCAGTGTCAGGTTGTACCGGCAAAAGACTGTGTGGTATGGTGGCTAGGCATCCCAGCATCCCCCACACCACGCTCCAGTGCATTGCCTTGAGGGAGATTTTTTTGCCATGCATTGTGGGAGACCAGCGCCGTTCTTGGTTTGGGATCAAATTCCCACCATTCCCTCTGGTCAGTCCCATAATCTGCTTGTTTCCACACCGTTTTGCAACCTCTCCACCATCTTGCCATTGGAAACAGGGATGCTGAATGGCTTGGCGGAGCTCTCTTGTCTGTTTTAGAGACAGGGCAACTCCTGCTTTTGCATTTGTGGAACCACCATCCTGGCTACTCAGGCAGCAGGGAAACGGCGAATGCTGAGGAGGTGTGAATGTTACAGACATGAATGACAGTGGCCAGGCACTGTAGGCATTCACTGACCAGATGCATGCAATGGACAGGGGGCCTTGAGGGTGAGCGATGCGGGGGGGGACAAGGGGCGGAGAGGAGCGAGCAGTGGGCCGGGCCTCAGGGAGAAGAGGCGGAGTAGGGGTGGGAAGAGGCAGAGTGAGGCCAGGGCCTAAGGGGAAGAGGCAGAATGGAGGCAGGAAGAGGCTGAGTTAGGGCGGGGCCTCAGGGAAGAGGCTGAGTGGGGGCTGGGCCATGGTCCATGTGCTGGTGGCCCTCTCCTTCTTGGGAGCTTCTGGCACTCCTGACAATGGAGTGATGGTTCAGGCCCATGAAATGAGCGACAAATGTTGGCACCGGATCATTAAGCAAATCTGGGTTGATGAGCAGAAGTTTTGTCTACGGAGGCCACGTTTCTGGCGTTGGGTGCAGCACAAGGACACCAACATAAAAGCTGCTCTGACTGGAGAAATAGGTGGCCCTCACGCTCTGGAAGTTGGCAACCCCAGATTGCTATTGGTCAGTGGGCAACCAGTTTGGCATTGGAAAGTCTGCAGTGGGGGCAGTCATCATCCAGGTGTACAAGGGCACCAAACACCTCCTGCTGCACAGTACTGTGACTGGACAGTGTGCAGGAGATAATAGGTGGAGTCACTGAACTGGGCTTCCTGAACTCGGATGGGACAACAGATGGGAAACCCCCCTCCCCACCTTGCCTCTGAGCACATAAACAGAAGGGGAGACCTCTCCCTTTTTATATAAGTGTTGGAAGCTCATGGGGGGCCATTTCATTACTCTTAGCATTAGGTGGTCAGGAAAGGTCCGGGACGCTGATGTATTTAGGAACACAGGACTTTCTGACAAGCCGCACGCAGGGACATTCTTCCTGGACCAGCACATTCCTATCTGTGGGATTTCTTTCAATGCCTACTGTGATTCCCAGGGAGCCAGCCTCCCCTTTGCTTCCCTGGCTCATGAAGCCATCCACCAGGCACCTGGACAGCAGCGAGGAAAGATGTAACTACCACCTGAACAGGGGCAGGGTGACTGTGGAGAGTGCCTTTGGCAGACTGTAGGGCCGGTGGAGATGCCTCATGAGTAGCCTGGATTTCAGTGAGCCAAATGGTCCTGTTGTTACCGCCGCATGTTGTGTTTTGCACAACACCTGGTAGTGGGATCCTCCCTCCATGTGGCATTTAGCTCCACATGATAGCAGCAGGTCTGGGAAATGGTACCAGACTTTTTGTCACTGTTCTTTGCCCTTTGATAAGCCTGATGTAGCTCCTTCTCCTTTGCCAAGCAGCAGGACTCATCCTGTCGTACCCCTGCGTCTGCATCTCCTTTGCAATATTGCAATAGACATCTTTATTCCTGTGAGAATCCCGCAGCTGGGTCTGCACTGCTCCTTCCCCCCCACAGGATGAAAACATCCAGGGCTGCAGAATGAGGTTGAGCTGGAGTTTTGCCTGGAACCGTATGTGTGCAGTAACAAAGGTGGGCTAGCACTAGCAGGAAAAGAGGTGTTTCCAAAACACACTGGGGGGCGGGGGGGACTTCCAGGCACTGTGACTCCCGGGCAGCTGAATTCAAACATTTGACCAGTGGTCCCTGCCATGGGGACAGCAGTGGGATTGTTGCTGGAGGACTTCTTGTGGTAGTACCTGTTCTTCGGTATCCACGCAGGCATCATACTGGTAGAACGGTAGTGGCAGAGGGCTTGTGTTGCTTGGGGAACTGGTCTAAATTCACCAGCAGACGGGCAGGGTTTTATTGGCAGGACTTGTAATTGAGAGTGGATGCAGGCAAGGCTGTCCGGCAAGGCAAGTTTTGCTGGCAAGACTTTGTAGTGTAGCCCAGGCCCTAGGGGAAGGGTGGTGGGAGTCAGGCAAGGAAGGGGTTAACAGCTGCACAACAAGGGAGAGCACCTGACCTGGAGAAATTAGGGAGGGCCAGTCTTTCAGGTGGGGCTTGTTGTACTGGGCTGGAGAGAGAGCTGTGGAGCCCAGCTGGCTGCAGGACACTGTGAGTTAAAGCCTTAGATCTAGAAGCTTTTCTTACTGCCCCCTGTCCTGCTTTCTCTCCTCTGGGTTTGGGCGGAGGGGGTCCTGGAAGGCTGTGGGTACCAACCAGGCTGGGGAAGGAAGGCTGCCAGGGGGCCGCTCCCACATTCACCAGTGGTTGGAGGGAGGCACCTGGCCAATCCAAGCCCTGATAAACAGGTTGGTTATCTGTTAGCTGCCTGCCAAGAGCTCTTCGGGTGGCTGCATGTAGCTGTGGAAGATTGTCTGCAAAAATGTCTCCTGGGACCGCAGCTAATCCCCCCTTCTCCAGAACAGCAGCGCTGCAGCTGAGCTGTTGTGTGCGGTCCTCAAAGGCAGAGAGGAAAGCTCTACGCCCACGTGCATGGAAATGCAAGATCTGGATCCTCTGGGGTGGCAGGCCTGATTCAAGGGGTGGTAGTCCTCTGGGTTTGTACCAGCTGGGAGGATCCAAGCTCTTCGGGGAGTTAGGTCAGTAATTCTACACTTGGCCTACATGGTGCTAGGTGTTGTACATACACATAGTAAGAGCTAGGACTACCCCAAAGAGCTTACAATAGACAAACGGAGGGGAAACTGAGGCACAGAGCTACCAAGGGCCAGATTCACAAAGATACTTTGGCACCTAAAGTCTAACATTTTGGCGCTACTGAAATTCTCAAACACCACTGCCCCGCCACTGCCTGACCCCAGAGACACCCAAGGCCCCATGGGGTCCAAGTTTCTGCTAGTGGGCATGCACAATGCTGCCTAAATCCTGCTGCTACCACTAATGAGCTGCTCAGTGCCCCACCAGAAGCTGCAGCCCAAACTCCATGGCCCTAGCCTGTCTCATCAGCGGGGCCCAATCCTGCAGACATGTTCTGAGCACACCTATGGCAGGAGGCCTGATGCGGGTTGCAGAGAGATGGAGGGGCAATGGAGTGCCCTGCTCAGCTTATCGGCTTCTGAGGATCCCATTCTTAGGTACCAAACTCTGCCCAGTCATTGTTTGGGGCACTTAACTTGGCATTGAGACTTCCCCTGTTGTTGCCATGTCTATGTCAGGGGTCAGCAATCTTTCAGAAGTGGTGTGCCAAGGCTTCATTTATTCACTGTAATTTAAGGTTTTGAGTGCCAGTAATACATTTTTATTTACATGGGCCAGCGGACGGAACCCCAGACGGGCAGTGGGCTGAGCGGGTCCAGCGGCCGGGACCCTAGACAGGCAGTGGGGGTGGCGGACGGAACCCCAGACCAGCAGTGGGCTGAGCCACTTGGCCCCTGCCAGCTGCAGTCCTGGCCACCAGCCCTGCTCAGCCCACTGCTAGCCCGGGGTTCCATCCATCTGCTGAGCGGGGCTGGCGGCTGGGACCCCAGGCTGGCAGCAGAGTGCCACTGTAAATCAGCTCGCGTGCTGCCTTTGGCATGTGTGCCATAGGTTGCCGACCCCTGGTCTATGTCTGTTGTGAATCTGGCCCACAAGTGACTTGGCCAAGGTCACCCAGGGAGTCTGTGGCAGAGCCGGAATTGACCCCAGATCTCTGGCCAATACCTTAATTGCAATGCCATCCCTTCTCTCCACTCCCAACAGCCTCTCCAACCCCAGGTGGGAAGGGTAGGAAAGGCTCCCCCTTCCAAGGACCAATCCAGTTTCCCCAACACAGTCTTTTGGTCGGGGAGGAAGACTGGAGCATCCCCATAAGGGCTAATGAAGATTGTGTCACTCCAGCCTGAACTGCAGATCTCTATCACTGTGTGAGGGGGGAAAAAAACGTTTAACACCCCCCCTCCCCTGCTCTCTGATCTCATTACTGAGGGAGACAAATGAGTTCTCAAAGCCACTCCAGTTCTGGCTGTGGCAGAGCTGTCGTCATCAGCTAACTGCCTTATGCAGCCTCGCTAATGGGGACTTGCTGGTCATTTCAGCTTGTTAAAATTATCTCCCCGTCATTGTGCATGCAATATGGTTACTTTGCTGGGGACACAAGGGCTCACTGATTCCCTCTGTCATACTGTGGGGCCAAGAATGGTGCGATCTGCTGGAATCACGGGAACAAGGAGGAACGCTGACAGCAGCTGGCAATGCACATGAAGGTCCGAGCTGGTCCCAGGGCTGGGACATGGGGATAAAAGCCATCCCTCCCTGTTGGTCAGACCGCTGTCCTGGGGGGCAGGTGCCAGCAGGTTTTAGTCTTTATTGGCTCAGGTTTGGAATGGCAAGAGGCAGGTTTATGGCTGCTACACAGCTATTTATAATGAACGCTCCTTTCCATCTGATTCATGGCCCATTGCCACCAGTTGAAGCAAAGAGGCCCTCGAGGTAAAAAGGCCTAAAATGAAAGCCGGGGAGTCTGACCCCGCCTATCTTTGCTGGAAACATGCTCCCAATCTTGCTTTTAAAATATCGGGGAGGGCCGCTGCCTTACTTTAATTTGAAATAATCTGTTTCAGCAGTGGGCCCAGCCTTTCCACAACCGGGGGCACCAAGGAGAGCACACTGGTTCTCCACAAAGTGCCAGGGAGCTAAGGTGAAGGTCAGGAGTTCTGGGTTCAGTTCCTGGCTCTGCCACAGACTCCCTGTGTGACCTTGGCCAAGTCACTTTTGGTCTCTCATTGCCCCAGGTGGGTAGTGGGGGTGGGAATTTGGCCTTGGTTGGGTAGGATGTAAGCTGTCCGGGGCAGGACCCCTATCTTGGAGGGTGTGTGTGTGCAGTGCCCATTGGGGCAATTGTAATTTGTTTTAATCGTTAATATGGGAGGTTAATACAGGAAGCGCATGGAGGCAGGTATCTCAAAGCAGGAGAAACGGGCTTGGCTGTCTCTAATTCTGGGGGAATCTGTCTATGTGGGAGCCTTGGTATCTCATGCTTGGTAGAGGGCGTCAGTGTCTCCAGTTGTTGAGGAGCCCTCTCCTTCAGCACCCCCTACCCACGATCCTCCTGTCCCACCAGGGGGGAGAGTCCACCCATCCTTCAATGGCTCACATCATTACTTCTGGGGGCTGGCAGCGAGGCCCACTTTCCTGCCCTAGACAGTCTCGGGTCTCAGACAGGGCAACTCCTCCCCGATCCCCCAGCATGCAGCGGAGCTCGCTTTACCCCCGCTGGCCCGAAACGGGCAGCTTGGCAGAATCCTAGGCATCCTCGAACAGCCGAAGCCCTGGCTGGGTAGCGAGTGGGATGGACGCAGCGGCTGCCCCATGGGTTGGAGTGGAGCCTACCTGGGCTCACTTGCGTACCGTGAACGGTGATGCTCACCAAGCTGGAACTTCTCCCTCAGCTGTTTATCTAACTAAGGCTAAGGGCTTGCTACGCATTGCTAAATAGTCACTGACCTGAACCTCCACGCTGGCTCCTGGCCTGTCTCTGTTAGCTGGCTTGGAGGGATTGCAGAAAAACCACACGTTCGCTGGGATGTACGTTTGACCTAATAATCTACCTGACTGGACTTCAGTGGAGCAGTGCTGCTTTACACCAGGGTCTAGTCCTATAATTTTATTTTCCGGTAACTGATACAAACTGTCAAGTGCTTGTCTGTCTGCTGCAGGAGTGAAATTCACATTGCTGGCAGCAACCTGCCTGCAGCAAACACTCGGCTTATCTCTGCACACAGCACAGCTGAGCTTGTGTCAGACTTTTTATTGGTAGAGGCATGGCTCAGTTGCTCCAAAGTCCCAGCCTGGATTCTCCCCAGGATATCTTGGCCATGCTGTGAGATAGTTTGTAGCCTCTTGCACCTCTTTTCATTGTTCATTATATCCCTGCCGTGTGCCGCTAGTGCATTCAGCATTATGAGAGTCTTGTAGAGATCTTCAAAGTAGCTTATTTTAGCCACCCAGCAGCCTTGAGGGTCAAGGCTCCTTTCTCAGCGCTCCGTGGAGCCTGGAAACCCTCGGAAGGAGAAGCAGTGTTCACTCCCTGCAGCAGTCAGAAAGCTGAGAGCCCTTCAGCATCACCTACAAGGACATATCCCTCGAGATGTATCGGTTTCTAGGCATTTGTTTAACCCTCTGCCTGTAGCTGCTTTTTCTTTTTGCCTCTAACCAGAAGTCCAGTTTTTCATTGTGATCTGGCCCCTCTGCACTACTCAGGGGGTGCAAAGAGGGTGGCCCCCTTCTGGTGGAGGGGAACTTTCTCCATCAAGCTCATAGAGCTACCACCTATGCCATCTGCCCCATACCCGCACGCCCACTAGTGCAGAGAGTGTGTCCGAGCTTTGCTATGCCGATCCTCCACTGCTGTAGGATCTTTTAGGAACCTTAAACCAGTGACATAAATTAGAGCAGCCCATAGGCTGCTGTAACTTGTGCCTGAGCTGAGCCCGGCCCAGATGGGCCCCCAGGATCACAGAGCAGCAGCTGGCTCCCTGTTGCCATCCTGCCCATCCCGCTGGGCTGAGCAGAGCTCAGATGGAGTGGAGAGCTTAGCCAAAGGCTGTTCCCCAAGAGAACATGCCAAAGAACTGGGGAGAAGGAAGCGTAATCTCTAGCCTTCACGCACTCAGCACCATCGGTTCCCGAAGCGCTGCACAAGTGCTGGAATTGGTTTGCTTTGGAGGGTGGCAGGGTCCCTCTCTGTGTCACAATCCGCCCCTCGCTGTGCCCCTCAGGGACGTGTGCCCAGGAGAGAACTCTAGGGAGCAAAGGAGGAGCCGAGCCTTTGAGTAGAAAATATGCCAATGCAAGGCAGCACTTGCCTGGTCGAACTTGTGCTTTCTCTGCCCCTCCCTCCCCAACCCCCATACGAACGCTCCATCCAGCCCTGTCCTTGTGAACCACAACAGCCCCTGCTTCTGCTGTCCTCTTCCCAGCCCAGTGTGGTTAATGCATCTGGGTCCGTATCTAGAGACTCCCACTACCCCCGTCCTGCCCCTTCCCCCAGCTGTGCTGCCAGTGCCCCTCAATCCTGACCGCAGCACCCCCTGCCATTCCAGTCCTCCCCGAGCCCAGCCAATGCGCCTTCCTCTTCTCCTGCAGCTGCCCCTGCTCCATGGCACGTGTTGCACCAGGAGGGTTTTCAGTGCTTAAGTTGTGCCAGTTTGTAGCCCCGGCACCTCTGGGACTGGCAGTTCGTAGCCCTGGCACCTCTAGGCTTGCTGCATCAGTTATGAATATAAAAAAAATTCCTTGAGCCCCGGCACCTCTTTATTACAAATTAAACACTGAGGGTTTTATTGGGCCAACTTCTAATTCTTCCCTCATGGCCCTCTGAGTAGGGCATGCCCTGTGCCCTCCAGAGACGCCCCACAGTGGGCCATTTGTTATTGAAGGGTGAGAGTGAGCACCCTGGTCATGCACGGCCCCCCGGGGCTGCTTGCCTGCTCCCAGTGGGGACTGGGAGGGCCCTGCAGAGGTGTGAGGGGAGGGCAGGCTTCCATGCCCTCCAGAGGCTGCATCTCCACCTCCCCTGAGTCAGAGAGAGGGAGTGGGAGACCAGCCCAGGGCCGAGCCCCTCCATCACCCTGCTGAGCCCCATCGTAGCCTTCGCTGGGGCAGTGGTTTCCATATCCCATTAATGCTGCTGGAGTTTGGCCTCAGCTGGGCTTCCCAAACCTGCCATGGAGCAGTGGGGAGTCCGGGGGGACTCTGCTCAAGGGAGCAGGGGCCTGACCTCACACAACACTAATCGCTGGGGGCCCCAGTGGGGGAAAGTAGTTCCGGTGGCTCCCCAGCCAGTCAGCTGTCTTGCAGTGCCACTTCCTGGCTTCCCTGGGAACTACAGGGCGAATGCCGTGGTGAGAGAGCCCCACCGGTGTATCTGATGAGCTGCAGTTTTATGGGAAACAACAGGGCTTATTTTCATGTGTGGGGGGGGGGGGGGGCGGCTCTCGGTCTCCAGGATCTATGGATGGAGCAAGTCTCTTCGCCCTGCCTTGGAAACTCCCCCGTGGCAGGGTCCCGCTCTGTGTCGCAATCCGCCCCTCTGTGCCCCAGTGACGTGTGCCCAGGAAAGAGCCCCACGCTGGTGGCGTGGTTGACAGATTGGCTATAGAGGGTTGTTACCGGCTGTCCCCGCACCCCTGTTCATGGCTGTGTCCATAACCCAGCAGGGGCAGGGTGGCCTCGGTGCAGACATGTGGTGTCAAATTGTGGGGAGCTGGTGGCTGGGCGTGGGCTGGGGGAGGTGTCCAGAGGTTCTGCGGTGGCCCAAGGCACGCCCTGGAGAGAGCCCCTGGCTGCGGAGGCAGAGGCTGCTGAGTGTGGCTCTCTGCATCAGACATGGCATTGGCAGGAGCACAGCAGCCACCTGGCACTAGGGCGTGGGACGCTGCACTAGCCACTGGGGAGCAGGGCAGGGGGCCTCCAGGAGTGTCGCCCCAGGAGACCTCAGAGCCCCCTAACTCCCCAAAGGCCCAGTCCCAGGAGGGGTGTCATGCGCACTGCCAGGCTGCGGAAAAGCATCCTGCCTCCTGCAGCGATTCAGTAGAAGAGGCCCATGCGGTGCTGGCAAAGGTGCCAGCCTGGAGCCCAGAGCTGCCTAGCTCCCCACCAAACTGCTACCAGCCCCTGCTGCAGAGGCCAGCTGTAAGGACCCACCTCTTGGGACAGGATTGTTCAGGCCTTGTGGCCCACTTGGTCCTTGGCCTCTGGGAAGTGGAGAATAGGAACGTGAAGACTTCTCCTCTGTAACTGGACTGAGCTCCCTCTGTGACTGCCAGACTCCTCCCACCAACCCCACTGGGCTAGGGGTGCTTTATGGGGCCTGCAGATGGTAGCAGCTTTCTGGCACAGATGGCTTGAGCTGGCCAAACTGATGCTCTAAATGGGAACTGTTCTCTGTCCAGAGAGCAATCCCGCAAACCATCCAGATGTTCAGCTGGCCCATGCTAGTACAGCTCCCTTGACTTGCTGAAGGCGTCTGTGGGTGGTGTGGCTCTGTCCTGGTCGGCAGCAGTCTGTAACCTTGGGTGCAGCTCCATTTCCGCACTCTGGTCTTGCCATCCTCTAGGAGGTCGCTGCTGGCCTTAGGATAAGGCAACAGCCTGGGCTCTGATGTCAGGGGAGTTGACAAGGGAGGGTGGGGAGTCACCCTGTATTTAATGTGCTTACACCAGCAGAGGGTGGGATCTGGGATCAATCGACCAGGGTATCTCTACCGCCCTTCCCCATGTGCCTTGTGGGCCTGAGCTCTACTCTCCGGTGAGATCGCTACACACCTCTTGCTCCACACCAAAGGGAGAAGGAGGGCCGAGTGAGAGGACTTTCCAGTTCAAAGCTCCCCTGGGATGAGGGGGATCCCAAGCCATCTTTCCATGCTGCTTCCCAACTTCTCTCTGCATGACACTTCAGGAGTGCAGGACAAAGCCGACCCAGGCATTGGCTCGTAATGAGCAGGGCACTTGGCTGGTGCCACTTTCGTGAGCTCTCCCCCTCTGCATGAACACGGCCTGGGTATTCCTGTCAGTGAGCGGGGTGGGCAGCTGCTGCCTCTCCTGAGGAATGCACTGGAGCAAGACATCCCTCGCAAAGTGCGCTGCTGGGCAGCTACCAGGCCATTTACCCCCACTGCAAACGGGGCCCTGGCTGAATCTCCTGAAGGTTCTTCCTGTTGGAAAGTTCTCACTTCTGCCAACAGGAGGCAATGTGATCTAAGTAGCAGTTCCCCCTGCTGTCCTTTGGCTTCCTGCGGCTGATGCAGCTCCCATCCCCTGGAGCTGGGCGTGTTAACAGATACCAAGGGAGAAACCTGGCTTAATTCCTTCACCCTCCGACCCTTCCCAGGGGGAGGGGGGAGGAGGGGAACGCAGTCTCAGTGACTTAGAGCCTGGTGGCCTTTGGAGCCCATGGAATAGGGCTTCACCAGCCATGGTTAATGGTGGGGCTGGCGTGCGGAGTGGCCAGGAGTTCCCCAGGATGATAAGAGTCCCTGGCTCCAGAGCCACAGTGCAGAAGCCTGGTGGGGTACTTGGTCAACAAGTCAGTGGGGCTGTGCTGGCTTCCGGCCGGCGTGCTTCAGGGCTGTCACGCAGGCCTCTTTCAACTGTATGGAGTCAACACCAGCGTGTTTTCCCCTTAAAGTTGATGGGGAGGGGGAATCACCAGAGATAAGCTCAGAGAGGCCTTCCGGGCTTTTCCAGTCCAAGTTGGGGCTTCGGGGAACCTGCTCAGTTAGCATTTGGGGCCCAGGTATGGTTCTGTCCATACCGACCTTCACACTGCTGCTCTACCTCCTTGCTCACAGTGACGGAGCCTTCCTTCTCCTCAGCCCTGAGCCAGCCTGCCACTAGTCTGAGACTCTCCTGCCAACGGGATGATGAGCTTCCTATCCAAACGGGAGTGTGCAGCCTCTGGTCCCTCTGATGCTGGGCCCTGAGCCGCTCCTTCCCCTCCTCTCTCAGTGCTCGATGTTTCCCTCTGCTCCTGGTCTCTGTTGCTGAGGGAACAAGACAAGAGGAAGGCGGGGATGGCATTAAATGCTTGCAGATGGGCTGGTCTGTTCTCTCCTAGCTGTGGGAATAGGGCCACTCACGCTCTGCCATTCAGCTTGGAGTGCAGGTGTGCTGGTAATTTTCTTCTGCCCTGAGGGTAGGGGTGTATTTCAGCCCCAGGACCTGCAAAGGGGGAAGCGTTTGGGTTGAGCTGTGTGGAACCTACTAGCACACCTGGACCCGGGCAGGTGTCGCCTGGCTCTGGAGCTGGTTCTGAAGCTGCGATGACTAGATTGGCAATATGATCCAATGGGCTGGGAACCAGGAGACCTGGCTTCTAGTCCCACGTTGGCCAAATCACTTCCCCTCCCTGTGCCTCTGTTCCTGCGTCTGTAAAGTGAGGGCAATGATACGTGCCCATCATGGAGACCTACCGATGGGATAAAGGTCTAGATCTTCAAAGATAGCTCGGTGCCTAACTCCCATTGATTTGAGAACCTGGGCCTGTGCACGTATGGTCTGGGGTGGAAGCCATTGCTGACGCTGGTAGCTTCAGTGGAGTTGTCCCTCCGAGGTGCGGAGTCTGCAAGTCAAAGCAAAATGCAAATAGAATGAACCCAGACAAACGGCTGGTCCATCACCTCTCCCACTTCATTTGAGCCCCGCCCCGGGGCATCTCACATCTCTAGCTTTATCTAGACTTTTCAGCCTACCCCTCGTGCGTTAACATCAGGGATGGTTTTGCTATTGATCGGTAACTGGTTTCCTGCAGAGAAATCCTCTGCTATTGATGGGGCAGAAGGGGAAGGAGATCTTTAGCCAATGAGCCCCTATTTTCTCTTCTGTGTGAGAGGGGCATGTCTAGCTGGCCCTGCTCTTTGAGTGGCAGGAACTATATAGGAAATTCCTGGCTGGCCTGTGCCGGCAGCTGGAGGAGAGACACCTCGTTCTGAGGCTGGCTTGTCTGGCCATTGGAAATGCTCCCTGCAGGCAGACAGATGGCTATGCTGGGGTTGTGTTGCCCAAGACAATCCTTCCTGGCCTTGATGCAGAGCCTTCCTCCTTTGAACAGGCGATCACGTGGGAGCGTGAAGCAAAGGAATTGGGAATGAAGCATTGTTGGTAAAGAGGACAAATCTTCCCAGTCTGAAAGGTATTTGGTGACGGGCCATGGAAGGACAAAACAGGGCTGAAAATCAAAGCAGTCGGGGAAAGTGGCTCATTAAAAAGACTTTGCAGGATTCTCCCCTCCCTCAGTGAGGCCCAGACAATGGGCTGCAGCTTATGAGGCGAAAGACGCTGCCAACTCCACCTGGGATGGAAAAATCTGGCTGTGTTTCTGGCTCTTGCATCATGGCCAGTAGCAAACTGTCTGCAAAGAATTTTGGGGGGAAGATGCCCAAGGCTGAGTAAGGATCCAGCTTCCTGCTGGCTTGGTAAGGCTAGCAGGAGGAGCCATGGTTTAGTTAGGAAAGAAGCAGATGGGCCTTGAAAATAACCAGGGAAGAGTAAAGTCCAAACCACAGTTGCCCTCCCAGCGGAAGGCAGTGGGCATCTGTTGGGGCTGTAATGCTGGTGGAAAAAGCGAGGGTGGGATTGAGGAAATTTACTCTTCCTGGTCTTCAGACCTTGCCCCATTAATGGTCCTGCTCCTATCTGTGCGATAGCTGAGCTGAATTGCCCCTCCTCTCTGAGTCTATGTTCCTTTGTTGCACCCTCTTTCCAAACAGTCTCCCATCGGTGCAGGACTGCCTCTAACCTGTTTATCATTGAGAATTAGCTGCCGAACAAGATCAGTGACCAGAGACTGAGCGTCTATCTAGAAGTGGCATGTGAGCAGCCGATACGTGAGCTGTTCTGGCTGGGCTCGTGGGTCATGTGGTGTGTTGTTTACACCCTGTTCTCTGGTGCTGATACTCATGCTGGAGTCCGAAATCATCTGTCTGGGACTGTTTGCTGATGTCTCTGCCAGAACGCTGGTTTGCTAGAAAGCTGGCAGGACGTAAATGCAAATGTGGCTGTGCAGCCAGCCAAAGCCAATGGGCATTTCTTTGGATTCGAATGAATATCCTGGGAAATGGTTAAAGACAGAAAGTCCTGGCACCCCTTAGAAGAAAAGGGTATGTTGTTCTGATCCCTGATACAAGATCTTCTGTCCCTTGTGACTGACCTTCCCTCTGCCGTTCTACCAACCACCCAAAATCTGCCTTAGAGGGAACACTGCCTAGTGTGGGTTTCCCCAGACTGCTCTTCCATCATGACGAGAAGAGAGGCCCCATCTTCTAGGAACTCAAATCAAAACTCCCCCCTGCTGTCCCTTGTCTCAGCCTAAACACACAGGTCCAAATCCTGCTCTTGATTGCATTACCATGGCTTGCTGCCAGGGCTAGAGTGGAATTTGCCTCACAAGCTGCAGTTCTTGCTGAGCGGGTGGCAGAGGCCAGGTTACCAGGCAGAGCTACTTCAGAGAGTGACTTGGGGGGTTGTCTGCTGCTCCATGGCAGGTGTCCCTGGGCCTCTCCTACACGCCCTCGGAGGACATCTGCTCTGCTACCTTACCCCGGCTCAGGTGGGGAAGCAGCGTCTGCGCTGAGAGAATGGGCTGCTTTGTTCCTGCCAACAAAAGCCACGGTGACCAGACAGGAATAGGGCTGAAGGCTGCAGTCCCATAGCAACCAGTGCTCCTGGCCATCCAGGGCTGGGCAGGCCCTATGCTAACGAAGGAGACTGGAGACTTAAATCCTGATCTATACTTTTCTGTTGATTGTGGGCTCTTTAAACGCTGTAAGTGTCCTTTGCAGAGACCACCAGAGAGCAGCGCAGCATTGCAGTGAGTTGTAATGAGGTGAAATATACAACTCGACCAGATGTAAACAGCACCTTGTGGGACAGACCCCACTTATTGAGAGAGGGACTGTGGTGCACATCGGTGCCCAGCAAAACCTACAGCCAGGGTTCGCTGACCCTTTAGCTTGGTAACAGAAGACTTCTCATGGACCCACCTCTCTCCCCCAGTGTTTCATGCTGAGATCACAGTTGCAGAGTCTGCTCACCTTACCCACCAAGCCATCCTCCTCATCTCACTCAGATCCCTCCAATGATCTCTGTATCAGCTGCAAGGAGCGAGTCTCCTGTGCTTGAACAAATCCAAACAAGCAGCAAGTCATTCGTCCTCCTTGTGCTTCCTGGTTCCTCTGCATCCACCTCCTAGGTCCTACCAAGATCTCACGTTCCCATGTAAGCTCCTTGGGGTGGAGACTGTCTGTATCGTACGTACAGGGCCGAGCACACTGCTGGTGCTTAACAAATTAGAACCGTAGTCAGCCACAGCAAAAGGGAATGCTGCATCTGGCCAGAGGCCATGTTTCTGTGAGCGCCGTTGTACTGCTCTGGGGGTCCTTTGAGTCCTTGTTACTTCATCAATGCACAGCTGGCTGGGGCCTTCCCTACCTGCCCCCTCGCCCTTTCCTGGGGCATTAGCTGTGTTCTCATAGTCACGTTCTCCAGTCTTTTCAGGCAAGAAAAAATCAAGTTAATTATCTATTGGATTAGAGGAGATGAGGATGGAGGGAAAACCAGGAAGCCCCCCAACAGAGCGCACTGCTGAGAACTGGCAGCTCATGAGACGAGTGTCCTGAAGACCTTCAAGGGCTTAGACACCTCTGGAGTTAACAAGAGGTTCTGGGTATCTGGGACTTCACCCTATCACAGGAGCAGGCTGGATTCATGACTACAGTGTGAGCCTGGAATCAGTGTGTTCGCTGAGCTGGGATGTGCTCAGGGAGAAGGTGGCCCAGCCAGCAGATCCGTTCGGGGGGCAGGCCGTAGGAGGGCTCACAGCCTCCACTCGGAGGCAGAGTGGGGCATTGCTCTCCAGACAGAGCTTTCCTTGTATTCTGGGGGCAAGACCCTTTTAAATTGCGAGATGAAAGGTCATTTCAGATAGGAAACCCAGACTTTTTTGTGTACAAAAGGGTCAGTTTTGACAAGTTTGAAGCTTTTTCCCTCCCTACAAAAAGCCCCCGGTCCCACAGCTCCACTCCCCATGGAATGGGGCCTCACCTCCCCGCCCCAGTGCGGGAGGGGCCCCAGAATCCATTTAAGCCCCTGGCTGTTTACTTTCAGCTGAGCCGCTAGATTAAAAGGTGTCAAGCTGGGTAGTTTGGGGAAAGCCTCTGCAGGGGGATCTTGTGTTTGGAGAAGGGATTTCGCTGCCCCTCCCACATTGGCTGTGAACCCCCTCACCAACAGACGCTGCACAAGCCACAAGCCGGCAGGAGAGCTAACCCTTTCCCTGCCGGCCACACGCTCACTGTGCCTTTGCTGTAGCTCTGGGGAGCAGCGGGAGGCCGGCACTGATTCCTGCTTGCAGTAGCAGCCCTAGTTAGCCCAGCGTGGGCCATCTCACTTGAGCTCGGTGTGGAGTCGTGTGCTAGGGTCCCTGGCGGACCTGGCCAGGCTTCAGCTTTTTGTGGTCGAGGGCAATATTCCTTTGGCTAATCGAAGGGAGAGGGAGCCCTTCCGGGGCTCTGAGAGAGACCGGTCCACCGGCACAGAGAGAGAAGGAGAACGATGTGCCCGCCGGTAGGCCTGTGCTAGCACCACCTCCTTGAGCCAGCAACTCTCCAGAACTGCCCCACGCCGCAGATGTGGGGGCTGTCGGGCAGAAGAATCCAACCTGTCTGCTAGGTGCTCTGCTGGGAAGCGCGCTGCTGAGGCCCACCCAGGCAAAGCCAAGCCCCAGGAGCCCAGCAGATCCTGGAAGGGCGGCCGAGACCCAGTGAAGAAGAGCTACGCCCAAGGAGCCTAGTGGAGTGGAGTGATGCTGTTGAACCCCACCCCCCCCCCGGCCACAGTGTAGCTGTGCCCAAGGAGCCTGGTAGAGCACAATCAATCCTATTTTGAGCACCTTCACAATCTACTGTGGGGGGAGCTTTGTTTGTGGGGGGAGCATGGAAGAATGCCCCTGCTGTTCCCCACCCCACTGCACCCCATGCTCTGTGCAGTGAGAGGCTAGTGGGGTGTTGTAAATCCCCAGGGAGTGGCAAAAGCTTGTCACCCCGACATCCCTCATTTCTGGTTTGCTGTCAGCTCCTGCAGCAGCTATGCTGGGAGGAGGATTCCCAAACTGCTGGTTACCCCAAAAATCCCCCTCCGGGATTCCAGAGAGGGGGATGTTGGGAATCCCTGATTAACATCTCTCTTCCCATGGCTGCCCCCAGGTCAGGCCCTGTAACTGATTCTGGCTCTGGGGCAGTAAGGCCAGTCCTACTCCAGTCTGGCTGCAGAGGATGGGCCCGAGCTGAGAACGGGTCCCTCCCTGATGGGGGTGGAGGAGGTCAAGAAACGCTAGGTGATCTTTGACCTGCGGGCTCTGGAGCTGGAAAATACCTGCCTTGTCTAGCTGAGCCTGTCTTCTCTCTCCCTATTGCACCCGATCTCTGCTCCCCCTAAGCCCCTCTGGGACAGTGCACCGTGGGGGCTGATTCACCTCGGAGACAGGGCGGCCTGCGTCCTCCGCTATCGGTTCAGGTGGGCGTGCGGCCCGCAATCGGTGCATTGTTGGCAGCCTCCCCAGGAAGGGCTCCAGGAGCTGACCCCCTGGGACGGCCGGGAACATGGGCAGACCGCGCCGGGAAGTGGGTGGGGCACCACCAGCCCCTATAGCCAGACTGGGCTGGGGGCAGCCATGGGTTGAGCTGGAGCAGAACTCACCCCCCCAGCCCCCGCTGCTGGAGCGCTCTGCAGAGCCTCCCCCGCCCCTTCTCCCTCTCTCTGACTTCTCTGTGTGCCAAGAGCTGCTCTGACTCTGGGCCCCCCACCCCTCCTTTCTCTGGCTTTCTCCTCCTCTTTGCTTTCCCCTCCTCTCCCTGCACAGGGCAGGGACAGGCAATCCAGTGCAGCCAATGTGATCCCAGCAAGGGCTTAGCTGGGGGTGGGCTGTATGGTGCGGGGATGGGGGGGGGTCTGTCATTCTTTCTCTGGGCAAGGGGGAGGGGATCTTCTCTCTTCCCCTTTGCTCTCCTCCGCTGCCACTCGTCCCAGAGAGCAGAAGCCCTCTGGGTTCTGGAGGGGGCTGGCTGGCTTGGGGGTGGAAGGCAGTTGGGTCAGACTCCCCCCTTTTCCCTTCCCTAGAGTCTCTCCTCTCCCTCTGGCATGGCGAGGTTCTGCCCAAGCTAGAAGACGTGGAGGGGCATCCCAGGAGCAGAGCAACAGCTGGAGGCAGAGAGGCACCCACCCACCCACACTGCTGTCAGGGTGAAGTGAGCCAGGATGTCCCAGCTGTCCGTCAACGATCACCTGGAGGGGATCCTCTCGGACTTCGAAGGTAGGGCTGGGATGGGGCGCCTGGGCTTTCGACGGCCGGCTCCTGCTTTGTCCAGGCTGGGCACCTTGTCCCACGCAGCATGAGCTACCTACCCGGCTTCGCTCTCTTACATCCCATTTACCCGCCCGGAGCGTACATGTTGTGCGGCACACGCAAGCCGTGAGGCCAACTACCTCCCCGCTGGCAACAGCAGGCACAGCCGCTGAGCTTCACCCCCTCCTGCCAGTGGGGAGCTCCATCCTAGGTCCTTGCCCAAGGGCCTATGGGAACCAGGCAACGATGCCCAGGAGAAGTGACTCCTGGCGTGTGACATAAAACAATAGCCAGAGGAGGGGGGGAAAGCACTGCCCCAAGCCAGGCTGCTCTCTCTAGTTCTGGGAGCCCTGGCTCAAGCTTCCTTTGACCCCACCTGCACGAAGAGGAAATATGATAACACATGTAAATGGCATTGATCGCACGCCTGGGCCGGGCCGGAACGGTGCCTGGGCCTTGTGTGTGCAGCTGTCCATGCAGTGCAATGCACTTGTGTCAGGGAGTGTGCGTAGGTGTGGTGTATGCAGCACAGCTGTGTGGAGATGGGGGTGGGGGGGATGGCAGGGGGTTTGGTCTGGGATTTGAGGCTGTCTGGAGGCCTGAAAGCACTAAGCAGTGCTCAGTGGCCGGGCTGGCTCAGGCGTTAGACTGAATGCAGGTAATGAAACCCAACCCGCAGTAGGAGTCAGATACAACTTGAGTTTGGAAAAGCTCTGGGTCTGGGGGGAAAGCCCGGGAGGCGGGGTTGGAGGGGGAGGCTCCTATAACCAGCTTGTGTCTGTTGAGACAGGAAGGGGAGCAGGGAAAAAGCTTCCAGTTACCAGCTGTTGCTGTGGCATTGATTCCGCTTCAGCATTTCACAGATTGTAATTAAGGAAGGGCTCTCGCCAGCCTGCAGAGTACCTGCGAGGCAGGGCTCTTCTTGTTTAGATTACAAGGCAAATGTGCAGCCCAGCAAGCCCAAGAACAATCTCCCCTTTGAGAGCACACCCAGGGGCTGGGATTGGGGCCCAGGCCATCACCGAGCTGTCTGTAGTTTCTGTTCGAGGGGGCGGAGAAGGGGCCAGTGCATTGTGGGATTGGAAAAACTTGCCCCAAGCTTTTGAGCCCAGTGGCCAAGTGCTTTTGTAACTCTTGGGGTGATGTGGGGCTCGCTCAGTGCTCCGGGAGCAGCTTGTAAGGGGCTCATGGGGTGGGGGGGGAGGGGGGATTCTGCATGCTGCAGCAAACAGCAGCTCCAATCCTAAAAGCAATATTGTAGCTGGCAGAGCTCTCGGGGGGGGGGGGGGGAGAGAGAGAAAAGAGGTAAAAAGGGTCAAATATGAGCTTGCTTGTCTTTATTATCTGTATTAGGGTAGTACTCAGGGGCCCTGTTGCACTAGGTGCAACACAAAAATGTGGCCCAAAGAGCCTGCAATCTTGAGAGAAAAATTATGGGAGAAAGGAAGGACTGTTATCCTCTGCTTTGGGGAAACTGAGGCACCAAGACTAATCCCAAAGTCACCCAGGGAGACTGGGGCAGAGCTGGGAGCTGCCAGTAAATGGGAGCCAGTTAGCTCCTAAGGGCTCGTCTACATGGGAAAGTTATACTGGCATAAGGTAGGGTGTGAATTTCAACCAGTGTGATATCAGTGTAGCCCCTGTCCCATGTGTACAAGCTGTGCTACAAACCTCTGCGGGCACAGCTGTGTAGTCAGGGGGGTGAAGAGGTGACAGAGCTGTCCCAGCAAAAGCCCCGAGTGAAGTGTCCTGACACCACTGCCAGTGCCCTGTGACCTGCCCCCCTTTCAGCTGGGTCCGTGCCAGGATCGCTGGGCCAGTGCAGTGGTGTAGTTACACTGGCCCAGCCCTCCTAGGGGAGACCTGGCTCCTCCTGGTCCAGGAGGGCCTTGTTTGGTGGAGCTTGTGTCCCTTGGGAAGTGGTTTAAACCGTGCTGGAAGAAGCCATTCTTAGTCTGGAACAAGAGTGGCCCTGGGGGGGTTATTCCGGGAGAACTAGAGTGGTTCAGTGATAATGGTGTAACCGGAAAAGTCTCCCGTGTAGACAAGCTCTAAGCAGAATCGGTGCAAATCGCTGGACTGCAGCATCTCAGCACCTCCTCACTAGGTCAGGACCAGCCTTTGCACTTTCCTTTTCCTGCCGCCTCCTAGGGGAAGGCACTGGGGCAGTGGCAGATGCAGAAGGCATGGATAGCGGGGGCAGGGGAATGCCACTCCTGCAGAGAATACCCTGGGGAGGAGAGAAAACAGGGCCTAGGACTCCCACTGGTGCCCTTCCCCTACAAGAAACGGAAACTGCCCCCTTCTTATCAGTTCTCTGTTGCTCCCTCTGGCTCTCATGGAAATTCTGAGGACACAGGAGGTGGAAGAGAAAGCGGCACCCATCCTGAGTCAGGGGTGTGGGAGTTTCACACCACTGCCCCCTCTGGACGGGGATCTGCAGCATCCTACAGGTTCCCTCTGTGCTCTTGGAGAGGATCCAAGGCTGTGCTGCTGAGGGATGAGCCAGGGAACTTCGTTCACAGAGCAGCATTGCTAGTCCACAGGAGAAGCCACTGAGCTGAGAGCAAAGCTTCTTCCTTCCCTTCAGCTCTGCTTTGTTCGGGGGGATGTGGGGGGCTGGTCTCTAAGATCTGACAGTCCCTGGCCACCAATCTGCTCCTAAGAGTGGTGAGGGAACCTGAGAATCAGGAGCCCTGGGTTTGATTTCTGGCTCTGTCCCTGACCCTAGGCAAGTGACTTAGGGCTTCTTTCCATGGGGCAATTGTCTGGAGTGACTATTCCAGAATAGCTCCCCGTGGGGACACTGTTCCTAAATAAAGGTCACTGCCCTCTGGAATAATTAGTGCTCTTTGGAAGCTGAGTAATTACTCTGAAACAAAATCATTTTTATTCTGGAACAGAGGGACCCCATGGGCAGCTATTCCAAGAGAGCTGGCCTGAGCAACTTCCCCCTGTGGACAAGCGCTTGGTGTCTCTGTAAAATGGGGATGCTGATGCTGACTTATCTACCTCATGGGGGTACCGGCTTAATCCACTGGTGTTTGTAATGTGCTTTGAGATTCGTACGTGGGAGGCGCAAAAGCAGTGCCACGCTTTCCCCCACGGTCTCGCTTTCTTGCAGAGGGTTGTTGCTGTGTTTGCAGATGCTGGGAACATTCTAGGAGACAATTCACAGCAGGGTTGCCAGTGCACAATTTCCAGCATGAGTCCTGTGATATTTGGGGATGATCTTAAGGCTCCAGCTCCTGGGGTCAGGTTAATATGGGAGGTTTCAGAGTAGCAGCCGTGTTAGTCTGTATTCGCAAAAAGAAAAGGAGTACTTGTGGCACCTTAGAGACTAACAAATTTGAGCATAAGCTTCCATGAATGCATCCAATGAAGTGAGCTGTAGCTCACGAAAGCTTATGCTCAAATAAATTTGTTAGTCTCTAAGGTGCCACAAGTACTCCTTTTCTTTTTTTGTTAATATGTGAGACTCTCGGCTTCTATTTCTTTGAAGACAGTTTCTGACCCTTCTGGTTAGAGAGAAAAGCGAGGAGCAGCTAGTGCAGTCTGTACAGTGCTCCATGGGGTGAGCACTGTAGTACCTAATCTCTTTGGGATAGGTGTCCAAAGAGGGGTTGGAGGCTGGCACCTATGGGGCTGACAGTGAGGTCCCTGGCAGTTCAGGTGGTGTCCAGTGCCTCTCCCCCTTGGGTCCCCAAAGTCCCTCCCCTGGTGGGGATCACATGACCTGGCCTTGCTGAGGGTGGAAATGGAGCATCAGGCTGGAGGGGTTGTATCTGCTTGGCCCCTGCAGGCAGCCAGTGGGTGGGAGGTGGAGGATTTCCCCCCTCTAATTATCCTTCGCTCTTTCCTGGAGCCAGTGGCCTCTGGGATCCTGGAGGTGGCTTGGGAGTGAGGAAGGGCAGGTAGGATCAGAAAGTAACCTGATGCCAGGCTCCTGGAAGGCCGCAGCCTGTTATTGCCTGGAAAAGAATGTGCATACCTAAGATGGCCTGTATTAACCCTTCTGCTCCCAGGGAGCCCCTAGCCCAGAGGGACATGGTCCTGCCATGGGCATCTGGTAATGGGTACAGATTGCCGTCTGGGCCCAGCTCAGCGTGGCAGGATTGGTCCAATCTCTGCTAATAATGCAAAGTAAGCAGTACCCAGAGGTAGAGCCCAGGTTGCAAGCTCTCTCCTGTCCCCCATACCTTCATCTCCTGCCACCCTCCACCTCCTCCTCTCTCCCCCCTTCCTCACCATGTGTCTTCATCCCCATTCCTCACCCCTTTCCTCTCCAGCCTTCCGATTCATGCCATTGACCTCATGCTCCCCTGCCCACAGCCCTAACCTTTGACCCTTGCTCTTTGCTGGCCCTGCTGCCCCTGCCAAGGTGCCATGGCGGCTCCTTCCCCAGCCCGCTCATTAATTGCTGCGGGACTCTGATCTCTTCTGTCCTTGCGTGTGCAATGCTGCCCGCTAGTCTGCTGAGAGCGCAGGCTCGCCTCTGCCTCCTGGAGAACTATCTGCGCGGGCATCGCTTAGAGCAACGTAACATTTTGCTCCTCTGTCGGAAGTCGGAAGCTCTCCGAGCGCTGTGTACACACTGGCTAGGTCTCCTGCTATCCCTCTGGGAGGGGAAAGTAGTGTGTCCTTACTTCACCCCTGGGGAAAGTGAGGCACAGAGAGGCCAAAGATGACACCACAAGTCTGAGCCAGGAAGAGAGGAGAGCTCCCCATGCCTGCTGATCCATGGTGATCACCACTGGACCATGCTGTGGGTCAGTGGCCTGGGTACAGACTGTGCCCGTGGGCTCCATATGTGCTATATCCCTCGTGCGTGTGTGTGTGTGTACTTGGGACTGGTTTTAGCCTGTGGGCTCACCCTGCTCCCTGAAGTTCTATTGGAAGGTGTCCCAACCCCACCCCATCCCCTCCGCATTTGATTCCTCACGTGATGCAGCCTCATCAAGTACTGACCCGATCCCCGTATGCCACGGTACCAAAAGCCCTCCGTGCACTCAGGCCTTTTTGAAGAAGGCAGCAGCATGGCCTAGTGTGTCGATCAAGGGGTGGAGCTGGGAGAACTGAGTTCTATTTCTCACCCTGCCACTTTCCAGCTATGTGACCTTGGCTGAGTCCCTTTACCCCTCACTGTATCTGTTACATCGTTTGTTATATGTGAATAATGAAGGTTGCTCACCTTTAATGCAGGGCTTTGCAATCCTCCGCTGAAAGGTGTCCACAAGAGCAAAACATTAATACTTCATGTCATTCGTTGCCTGGGGAGTTTCTGGTTATGTACAACCCAGTCCTAGCTCTGGTGGATCTGTGGGTGCAGAGGACATGCGTAAAGCTAGCCCTGAGGGTGCTGCATGCCCCCAGTGAATTGAAGGAGATATGTGAGTGCCCCATGTCCTGGGTCTGTGAAGCTGTAGAATCCCATAGGATGCCTGGAAAAGGGGGCAAGCCATCCACCTGCTGACCCTGATAAATCCCTGCCCTGCTAGAGAGCGTGTAATAAATGAGCTGGGTCCGCGGGCCCCTGACCTCATTTGTGCACTGGGTGGAGCTAATGGAAGTTGACAGACCAGGTTCTCCAGGGCTGAGAGCAAAGAGTGACCACGACAAGGGAATTAATGTCAGGTACCCACCTCTGGGCTGGCTGGGGAGCATATCTCCTGCATGGGGAGGCCTCCTGCCCCCATCTCTACTCCACCGCTGGAAGACTTCCTCCTGGTGTACACCCCCCACCAGCTTGGCTCTTTAGGGCTGGCCAGGATTGGACATGACCTAAGTAGAGGTGGACCCACGAGTTAACCATATGGGTTTAGCACGTTCTCCCTCCCCCAGTGCTGCTGCTCAAAGAGGGGCCTCTTCGTAGCAGGTATGCAGGGTGTCTCTGCTGTCCTTGTTCTTACCGCAGCTGGCCAGCAGGGCAGCACCCAGCCGGGGCAGCACCCAGCCGGGCCATAGAGGAAAAGGCCGAGGTGGGGAGCTCAGATGCAGCTTGGTAGTACTGTGCAGCGGAACACCAGGCCAGCCTCCAAGCAGCACCCAGGGGAGTTCACTGACATCCCTGTTAACACAGCGCACCTCAGAGGCTGTGAAATAACAGATAAGGCGCGGAGAGGTGGGAATTTGGGCCTGTAAAGGGGCAGCCAGCAGCAGGTGTGGCTGGGTGGAAAGCGGAGGAGAACTGGGGTCTGCAATGAGGGGTGGATCATCTCATTCTGACAGCACAGCAACCAGGAACCTCCGCCAGCAAGGCCCAGCTGCGTGAGCTTTGCTATGCTACAGCACCGTGTGTGGGGACCTCCAACCCTGAGGCACAACTGCGTTGTCTCCTCTTAGAGCAATTCTAGCCTTAAGCTACAACAGCGTCCCCTCGGACATACTGAATGCATTCAGGGCCGGCCACCTTGCAATACCAGTGTATCACCTTCCCTATAGCCCATCCCCAAGACATGACTGCATCGTCTCCGCCCTAGCACTCAGGAACCCTCTGCACCCAGAGATCTGCCTGCTTCACCTGCCCTCTATCGCAGGACAGCATCTGCTGTGCTGGGACCTAATCTGCATCACCTCTGCTCTACTATGGCCCTCCCCGGACTCTGCATGGCTTCCTGCTGGAAATGCTGTTTGCTTCTGACTCAGCAACATCGGTCATAGATGCTCCTTCTACCGTGACGGTGGCTTTAGTTTGGTCCTTCTGTTAGGATCCCAAAAGTCCCTCTCCCCTCTTCTTCCGCAGAAAGAGCAAGTATTCTAACCAGGGTTCATGTACGGAGCACACAGCTGCAAGAGCCTCTGCGCTTCAGAGCCATGATCACCCCCAGGCAGATCTCCCTTCTATACCGCCAATAATCATTATTTCCAAGCCTCCAGCCATCTCAGGGAGCAGCACCCGGGTCTTGGAGAACCTCTGGTGGCGGAACAGCTGTCCTAGTGGTTCAGAGCGGAACTCAGGAGGGGGAGGAGATGAGTCTAATTTCTGTCTTCCCCCAGGAGATCATAGTCCTTCAAGCCAGGGTTATGGTCTGTGTCCAAGCACTGAGGTGCTCAATGAACCAACACTGTGTTCCCAGCCCCTTCTGGGGAACAGCTGATTAGAATACTGTTGGGTTTCTCTAGCACCGCTTGCCTTCCAGATATCCCATCTGTTGGGGTTTTTCTAGCACCGTGCCTGGGAGCGGGGCTGAGGGCGAAGCCATGTAGGCAGTCGTCGCAGCTCCGCTGTGTTCAGCACCTGCTGGCATGCAGCATTGGACGGGAGAAGATGTGTTATTGGAGGCTGGCTGACTCTGATAAGCATTAATATGAGCTGGCGCCGTTCATCTCCTAAGTCACTGATCAGCTGTGCACAGGTTAGCAGTAAGGGGAATTACATTTCAGGGGCCTGTGTGAAATGAACTGGTGGTTCAGGCTGGTTCCTTGTCCAAAGGTGGCCACATCATGATAACCACCCTGGCACCCTTGTGGGCATTCTCTGTGCCTGCAAGTGTTGCCAGCAGATCAGACTTGAGACTCATTGGCATGGCACTGTCAGGGGAAGGAGATTGCCCTATGTCACTCCAAGTTTTGGCATCTGGATACCTACTAGAGTAGGCAGAAGAGACTTCAGTGTAAAATCTCATGCAGGGGGACTAGCCCCTCTAATAAAGCAGCAGTTGCCTGAGCATGGGTGAATGGCGAAAGGTGAAACAACCGAAGGTTTGGAAGCCGATTGAAATGATTCTCTGAGCTGTGTGAGTCTGCAGAACTGGGCTGTCGGTTTCAGGAGCACAGACTGCCTGCTACTGCTTGCTCCATGTACCATGGGTGAAATCCTGCCCCACTGAAATCAACAGCAAAACTCCCCTTGACTTCCTCGGGGCCACGATTTCACCCCGTGTGAAGAGCCTTCCTTCCCCTGTCTTACAAGTTCTGCAACTGCCCTAGCTGGAATGGGAGGGGCCTTGGTCAGGCAGCTTCTCATGCGTGGGTGGTTTCAAGGGGAAACCCCTCTCACTTCCATCCTTCTGAGTTTAGTCTCCTCTGGTTTCCTAGGACCCTCTGAGAGTCAGGGGCTGGGGAGGTGAAGGGTGAACCCCCTTTCCCACACCTGTCTGCATCTCTGGGCATTATTATGCCTTATTTGGCAGCTAGCATGAACCATCACACAGCATTGAACCTGGAGGGTTCTCAGGGAGGGCACTCTGTCCCCTTGCTCCGAGTGGGTACACAGCATGACGCCAGGATGGGGGCTGGCAGTGCACCTGCCCCTCTTGCCCAGCTAGGGTGACCAAATGTCCTGATTTTATAAGGACGGTCCTAATTTTTGGGTCTTTTTCTTATATAGGCTCCTTCCCCCCTCCCCCCCCCCACCCTCATCTTTCACACTTGCTGTCTGGTCACCCTATGCACAGCTGGGAATCCTGGGGCACAACCTCACCAAGCCCCATGGGTCCATGGTTTGCCAAGATCTTCACAGACTGTCCAGCTGGGGAAGAGGTTGGATCTCCTTTGTAACCCATGGCACCATGCTTCTGTCCCATGATTCCCTGCTTTGCATTATCCATTACAGGACTGGAGGAGGTCACGCTTGCCCAGCTTATACCAGTGCCTGGGCCTTGTGCTGAGCATCGGGGGAGAGCCTGGGAGGAGCGCAAGGCCCAGTTCTAGTGAATCCTCTAAAGTGCTGCTCCAGATCAATGACACTAGTTCAGAGTGTGGAGCCAGGAGCACTGCCCCATGCTCACCCACCACCCAGTCTTCCCTTGCTGGGCTTGAACACAGGCCTCCTGCAGCTTGGCCCTTCACAGGAAGGAGGCCCAGGCCCCAGCGCTTTGAAACCTTTTAAGTCAGTGGGAGCTTTGCCATGTGGGCACAGATAGCGCTAAACCCAGCACGTGGTTTGACACAGTAATGCGGATAGTGACCAATACCAGCAAGCAGAGCCGTCTGGGCCCTTCCGAGGGTCAGTCACTGCCTGTGCTCCCTCATCCCTGCAGGGCTGAGAATGGGGCTATTGGCAGATCTGTGGGAAGGGAGAAATGAGAGCCAAAGAGCCCTTTGGTCTAATCACAGAAACAGCTCAACACCCCAGAGGTGTGTGAAGTGGGGCGCGGCAGGGGGGAATGGGGAAATAGCAAATGGCAAGCAATATGCTGTGGAGTGCTGAGATCAGGGCACCAAATGGATCTGTGCTCAGCAGAGCATGTGTGTGTTTTGGAGGATGGGGGGAGAGCTGATGAGCCTGTATCTCGGGGAGGCCCCCTCGGAGCAGCTCCATTTGGCGTCGTGGGAGGCTGAGGCTTGGCTAATGTGTTTCCTGACCAGATGTGTTTATGAAGGGGTTCCAGCTGTGCGTGCCCACAGCAGTTTGTCTGCCAAGACGGAGACAACCCTGTGACCAGCGCCTTGGGCTGATCATCACGCTCTTTACCATGCAAGTGTCCCGAAGGGCCTTGATTCTGATCTGAAGGGAATCGCCCTCTTCTGCGAGAGATTGGAATTCAGCCCCCTGCCCTGTTTTTCTGATGACGTGCAATGACTGCAAATAACCTCCCCCTCGCAGCTATTCTAACAAGAAGTTTACGGCTAGCAGACATCTTCCAGCCCTCCCAAATCTCCAGCATCTCAGTGCCTTCAGCTGTTAAACAATCAGGATGTTTTCTCTAGCCCTCTGGCAGCGAGGGAGAATGTCCTTTGGGGAGGGAAGGGATTTACCTGCCAACCGATTCTCCAATTTTCACAACACTCAAAGAATTAAAAATGAACAGCAGGTTTGCTGGGGCAGTCGGAGAGGATATAAATCCATGTCTTGCCTGTGAAAGAATGAGCTAACTTTAGGATAATAACTGTCTCTCTCAATAGCAGAGCAGCCTCCGGAGGCTCAATATAAGCATGTGTCCATTATTCTTATTATTACTTTCTATTCACGAGCACCTAATGCGCTCAGCTAGGATCACACCGCCTTTGTGCTAGGCACTGTCCAAACACACAGCAGAAGATGGTCCCTGCCTCAAAAAAGTTACTGTCTAAAAACAACACAGATGACCAGATATAGACATCAAATAGTGTTTTTTTTCAGAATACAAAAGTTGTAAGTTACAATTGGAATTGGCTGGAGAGCAGAATGTTAATTTCACAAAAAAGAAATCTTTGCAATTGGTTTCATTCCAAACCAGAATGAAAGGGCAAGAGTTGGACACTGTCCATGCAATAACAATTTGAGTGTTTCCGATCTAATCCTGTTGACAGGAAAATGTCGACATTTTAAAAATCAAAACAAACTACATTTTTCAAGGGCGTGAGAGCAAGTGGGGGGTTTCCATTTTTCTTGCTGTTGCGGAAAAGGAGAATTGCAAAGAAATGTAATGTTTTCACAAAACAGTCTGCATTCTTTGAAATGCCCCTTTTTGTCAAAATTCGCTGTCTCTGGAAATATTTCGCCCAGTTCTGGTTGCAATGTCTCCTGACTTTGCTCTTCACATAACAGCCTCCAGCATCTCCTCCATCAGCTGTCCTAGCCAGTGTCCTCTGCCATGATGCACCCTCAATGCCCTACTTCCACTCTACTCCAAGAGGAAATAGTAAGCCCCTGCCTTTAGTGGCCCTCATGTCAGTTACAGTCCAATAGCTCCTGGGTGGAGCAGGGCATCTTAGCCACATCTGCTGAGTTGTTCCCAGACCACGCTGTTTTTAGGGACGTGAGTAAGCACAGTCCCCGTGTGCATATAGATCTTTGTCCATTAGGTCAGAACAGCTCACCTTCCTGGGCATCAAGCAGAGTAGGAAACCAAGCAGGGTGTCGCTTCCCATGGGCAGTGCAAATCATGAGAAAATGCTCCGGGCCATCACTAAGGAAGTGGTAGTTGTGGTTCTCCTCTGTGGTAGCTGGGCATAGAGCTGAGGTCAGTTGTGTACATATGCCACCCACACCTCTTTCCTGGACTTTGCTGAGAAGCCATCTTCGTATCTAGCTGTTTGTTACACCTGCTTGTTGTATCTCCTCTTAAATTAATGGCAAGCTCTTTGGGGCAAGGATTGTCTCTTACTATGTATTTGTAGGGTGCCTAGCACAAATGGGTCCCCACTGCAGTGACATTGTAATACAAACAATAAGATTTCTGCTAGAATGATCTGCAAAGTCGTTTAAGAGGTTGACCCTGCACTGTCATCTTTAGGTTTCAGAGTTAACAACCCAGTAATACAAATGGGGCAGTCAACATCTCTCGAAGCTATTGTTTCAGGCTCTCTGCAGACTCAAGCAGACATCCCTGCATTAGTTACATTCGGGTCATCTTTTCAAGTTTGTCTTCATATCCATGAGGGTTGGAAACATTTTTTTAAATGAAAGTTTAGATGTGGGGGAAGGGAAGAGGTCTGTGCCGCTGTGGAGTTGGAGAATACAGAGGGTCTTGCTTATCTGGGTCTTTCTGTGTGATTGTAACAGCACCTGGACCAATGGGAGCAGATTCTGATTGGGGCAGCTGCATGTTTCTGTAATAGAGCTATGAACAGTATTCTACACAGCAGTGTTCAAACAAGCCATGCTCTCCCCCTTCTTGTCAAATGCTTCTTCTGAAAACATTCCCCATAACTGAACTGGAATAAAGCATGTGCAATGGACTATATTCCTGCCGGGTGGGAATTCACTGGGGCTGGCCAAAGAAAGGAGAGAATCTGGCCCATTGTGACTGTGTGGTCCGTGTATTTGTTGACTTATGTGTGCTCTTCTTCGAGAGGGAGCCAGACCAACCTCCCCTCCCCCCAAAACATGCGCAGTTCGGAACATTGTGGCTTTCTCACTCCAAGCCATCTCCTTCACATTTTTACATCTGTTGGAAGTACCTGCCAGCGGAGAGAGTTCGAGCTGCATTCCCCCCAGCCCCTGTGGAAGATGCCCTGCCACACTCTGAGGGGCTAATTTCGCTCTGTGGATAGCTTTGTCCTCTTCAGCCATTAGTTAGGCAGAGCGATTGCTGCCTCCTGCCTCAAACAGCTGCAGCCCACCCCCCACCACCTCCTCCTTTTGCTAGGACTTCACACAGCCCAGCAGTGAGGCCATCTCATTTCACAAGCTGTCAGTGGTGGTGACTGATGGCTGGCTCACTACAGGACTCTGGCATCAGCTTGTCTGGGGCTCCAGTCCCAGGCTCTGCCAGCAAGGGGTGCTGTAAGGAATGGGGTAGTAGCACTGGCTGTAGGGGAACTCCCCTCTACCCCAGTCCCAGGCTCTGCCAGCAGGGGGTGCTGTAAGGAATGGGGTAGGAGCGCTGGCTGTAGGAGAGCTCCCCTCTACTCCAGTCCCAGGCTCTGCCAGCAGGGGGTGCTGTAAGGAATGGGGTAGGAGCGCTGGCTGTAGGGGAGCTCCCCTCTACCCCAGTCCCAGGCTCTGCCAGCAGGGGGTGCTGTAAGGAATGGGGTAGGAGCGCTGGCTGTAGGAGAGCTCCCCTCTACCCCAGTCCCAGGCTCTGCCAGCAGGGGGTGCTGTAAGGAATGGGGTAGGAGCGCTGGCTGTAGGAGAGCTCCCCTCTACTCCAGTCCCAGGCTCTGCCAGCAGGGGGTGCTGTAAGGAATGGGGTAGGAGCGCTGGCTGTAGGGGAGCTCCCCTCTACCCCAGTCCCAGGCTCTGCCAGCAGGGGGTGCTGTAAGGAATGGGGTAGGAGCGCTGGCTGTAGGAGAGCTCCCCTCTACCCCAGTCCCAGGCTCTGCCAGCAGGGGGTGCTGTAAGGAATGGGGTAGGAGCGCTGGCTGTAGGAGAGCTCCCCTCTACCCCAGTCCCAGGCTCTGCCAGCAGGGGGTGCTGTAAGGAATGGGGTAGGAGCGCTGGCTGTAGGAGAGCTCCCCTCTACCCCAGTCCCAGGCTCTGCCAGCAGGGAGTGCTGTAAGGAATGGGGTAGGAGCGCTGGCGGTAGGAGAGCTCCCCTCTACTCCAGTCCCAGGCTCTGCCAGCAGGGGGTGCTGTAGGGAATGTGCCAGCAGCTGTGGAAATCGTGGCGAATTCAGCCCTGAACTCCCTTTGCAATATTTGATTTGAGCCGGGTGACTCTGTTAGGGTGGGCAATGTCCTGCATTCTCCATGCCGTAGCCCAGACATAGCCTGTTGAAGCAAAGGTGGGTGCAGGGGCGGCGCAGGGAGCAGATCTGATTACCCAGGATGCCCCAGGCAGGATCGTTTACATGTGCTGGTTGGAGGTGAAGAAGCAGTTAGCGTGCTGCTCCCGAGGTTCATGACACTGGTACAATCCAGCAAAGAGAGAGATGTGAGAGATTATAGGCCTCAGGAGGGGAGCCAAGAGCACAGCTCCAGTTTTCCATTGGGGAACTGCTAACAAAACCCTCTGTTCCATGCAGGCTGCAAAGAGGGAGCCCGGCCGATCGTCTGCCTCCCCAGCCCAGGCCTAGCCCCTCCACCCCACTCAGTTCAGAGCTGGGGAGAGCTTTGGCTGTGCTCTGCCTCATGGGGGGGGCTTGCTGGGCGGAGGATTTGAAAGGCAACGCAGCGGAATGAACCATGTAGCTAGCATGGATGCTGTGGGGAGCAGTGCTGGGTTGATTTCTCAGACCGGAGGTCGTGCCAATCTTTCCCCCATTTGGGTCCAGGTGGGTTTCATACCCTCGGAGTTCCACTTTGGATCTGGGCTTCAAATCTACCATATTTCCCCTGGTGCCAGCTCAGAACCAGATGGGGGTCAGACCATAAACTTGGATTTGGCTCTGCCCAAAGCTGATCCAAGGCTTCTCCAAAACCCAGTGGCCGTTTGTGTGAATGCAGCCCCAGCTTGTACAGCGGGCGAGTTTCCTGTGCTTCCAGCTCTTGTTTGGACGCAGAGATGGTCCCAGACCTGATCCCCAAGGGTTTGAGCCCAAGGGGAGTCGTGTGGGCCTTTTGCTTTGATTTCTTTGCACAACTCTAGACCCTGCTAGAAGGGCAGGTGGGACTGAACGGGAGGAGGCTGCATGGCCACCGTTGGGGGCAGGAGTCGGCCTGTGAGGAAGGTTCCCGTGGGAGCCACGTGCTGGGTTTGCATGGTGCGGTGTGCGCCCTGGTGTGTATGGGCTGGGGGGTCCTGCTCTAACTCTCCCACCCTTCTCCTCTCTCCCTGCAGCGCTGAAGAGGTCGTTCGATATGGAGGATGCTGAAGAGGCTCCAGCTGTTCCTCCTTCCTGCCCGTTCAGCCCCAGCACGCCTGCAGACAGCCTAGCTGCGGGCAATAGGGAGAGCGGGCAGCTGGCCAGCCTCACACCTCCCACCTATCAATCCCGCATCAGCCTCAGCTCGAGCCCCAGCCCAGCCCAAAGCCCTGTGCTGAAGACCAGGATTAGCACCAGCTTCTCCTTCAACAGAGGAACCATCCAGCTGGCCAGGGCCAACGGTGCCATGAGCTCCAGCCTGACCCGTGTTGCCTCTTTCCAAGCCAGCCTCGATCCCAACGGCTTCTCCTCCTCCTTGGGCCCGGGCAGCGAAAGCCTCCACAGCTCCTCCTCCAGCTTGGAGTGCCCGCCACCCCCCAGCACACCCCAGAGCGCTGCCCGGCAGCCAGAGCCTCGGGGGCTCAAGGCCGCCCCGGTCACCAGCCCGGTACTGAAGAAATTCTCTTCCCACAGTAATGTCTTCCATTCCGAGGCGGAACAGCCTGTCCAGCTGGTGTCCAAGGCCGGAGTGAACCATGGCTCGCTGCCCTCTCTGGACCTGCACATTGCCGAAGATCAGGGCTCCCCCATCCCACTCACTCCTGCCCTGGCTTTTCACTCTGCTGGAGCCTGGAGCAGCAATAGCCAGAACTGTGCCTTGCTCCGAGGGAAGAGCAGCACACCCATTAGTAGGGAGCCTTCCTTCTCTTCCTCTTCCTCCTCTTCTTCCTCCTCCCCACTCTCCGATGCAGCCCAGCGGCCCAGTCTGAGCCCCGCTCCTCCACCCTCCAGGCGGCCACCGAAGCTGCAGAAATTCCCCATCAGCCTGGATGGTTTGATGGGGAAGCCTCTGGATGGCTCTGATCCAGCGCCGAGTGCTGACTCTGCATCCAGACTGGTGCCAAGGACGCAGCTCCAGCTCAGCCTCCGCACCAGCCCCAGCCTGTCTCGGCAGCCCCCGGGTAGGGCCAAGGAGGATGCAGTCGCAGCTGCTGTGAGTGGTCTCTCTGCAGTGCCCTCTCCAGGGAAGTGCCCAGGTGCCCAGGTCAATGAGAGCCCTTGGCCACCGTCTCTGTCTCCTGCTCAAGCTGTTCCTTTCAGGCTCATGTCTCGGCCTCAGATAATGCAAGTGACTTCTCAACCCTCCTTTCTTGGGGGCCCAGCAGCACCCAACCCAAGGGAACATGTCAGATCCGTGGCTGAAAGAGTCAACTCCTTCTCCAGCTCCGAGGTCTCAGGCCTCGGGGCTCCTGCTCCCAGTTCCTGCCCAAGGGAAGCCCCTTACATGGGCCCGACAGGTTCTCCCAGAGTCTTTTCTATGAGCGAGGAGATGCACAGCCGAGAGAAGACAAAGGAAGGTAGGACTTTTCTCTTTCTTATCTCTCTGTTGTATTCTGCCCAACGCTGCTTGAGGTCAATGAGAGCTGAGCATGAGCATCCAGGGCACAGCATTGTCCTGTGTGTTCAAGGCTGCCCTGTCAGATGTCTCTTCTCCTAACTCTGCTGGTGTTGGTGAAAGAAACTGACACCGCATGAGCTGGGATCTGCAGCTGGGAAGCACTGCCAGGCTTGCCAGTCCCAAACAGTCGCTCTCTCTCTTTTCCCGCTTTCTCCAGCTGATGGGAACCTCTGTGTTCGGAGGTAGCAGGCATGAGAAGGACCTCAGCCAGAGACGTTGCCGAGGCATTTGCCATGCTGGGGCTGACGTACTCTTTGAGCCAGCCCTCGCATCCCTGGATCAGCTGTTCCTCTGGCTTTGGGGGCCAGTCCCAGGGGAGAGCTAGATGTGGGGCCAGATGAAGGAGCGCAGAAGGGGTTACACATGGATGAGTGGGAGTCTGAGTGGGTGTAACTTACTATCACATTCCGGAGTGCAATCCAGACCAGTAAGAGGCTGTGTCACCCCTCCCATATCCTGGGGTGCCTCCCAATGCCTTGCTGCGGTAGCTCCCCTGGGGGCCGCTTATAAGCAGCCTGCCAGCATTCAAGTCATGCCCTGAGCATCTGTGTGCAGCTGAAACCTGCCAGCCACACTGTGGCTTTCACCAGCCTTGATTACCACATGCAGGGTGACCCCAACATACTCCCAGTCCTGGATTCTCCTCCAAAAATGTATGTTCTGTACTGCACTGTCCAGCCCTTTCCTGGACAGTTCAGATAACAAAGGTCCATTGTCTCTGTAAGGGAACAATATACAGTAACTTGAGACCTTAAATAGAGTTACCCACACAGTTCACAACACTGGATTAATTTTGATTATAGAACAAAAAATGTTTATTTATTACAAAGAGAGAGGTTTAAAGTGAGAATAAATCGTAGGGCATTAACGTTAGAAATGGTTACTAGGAAAATAACGATGCAACACTTTCTAAACTTAACAAACTAGACTTGGTTGAAGGTGAAGGTCTTACCGCAGGTTGCCAGTATCATTGCTGACCAAGTTTCAGGTCAGAATCTGCAGTCAGAGTCCACCGGCCGTCTTCTTTGGTGGAAAAGAGAGAAATGGCCAGGGAGAGAGAACTTGGGGTGTTTAGTTCAGTCGCCCTTTGAAATGCATTTCCCTGAGAGTGACCCCTCGGTAAAGTTCTTTCCAGCGGAGAGCAAGCAAGGAGACATGTAGTCTTGTGGGGGGAGAGGTTTGCTAAATTGTTTGCTAAGCTGCAGATCTGTTCCTTCCTGGCCAAAGAATGGTCACTTGATAGGTGATTGCCCATCAGCTTCCACCCCTGGCCAGGCATCAATTTGTCCTTTGTTTTTGAGAAACAGGTACCCTGCCCCAGACTTGTCTAGTAAACACACTTCAGTCATTATTTTAGCTTCTGTTCATAACTTTCCATGTAAATGTTGCTGCGTACATTTTACTATGACATTGCTGGCCAGTGAGTTACTCGTTTTCCAATGAGGCCTCACAAGGCATATTTTGCACAAATATTATTCCACTAGTGTGCGGGGTGTGAATACAGGGGTGTGTTCCATTGCACTTACACACCGCAGAACTAGGAGGAGGTATGGCCGAGAGTACGGCTGCACACAGTGATGGCTCGCAACCACGTTCTGATTGGCCGATCGGGCTTTTCTGATGTGACAGCTCCCAGCACTGCCTGCTGGGTCCTCATCATGAGTCACAAAATCAGTTCAAATGGCTGCTGGGCCACCAAGAGCTGGTGAACGTGAGGCTGGGGAGAGTGACTGGGGCACTTTACCCTGATGCTGGCCTCCTGGTTAGTCCCTTCAGCCTCCAAGATCTCAGGCCTCGGGGCTCCTGCTCCTGGGCTCCGCCTCGCCCAGACTCAGGGGGGCCAGTTGGGAGGCTAAAGGAGGCATGGTTCTGTTGTGTCTCGGTAAGGGGATGCAAGCCCAAGGGCATCTGTAAGTGGTGTTGTGAGGGGTGATTGTCCAATGGCTCTTATTGCTGGGACTGGGAAGAGAGCCCCGTGAAAGTCTAACAGGTTAGAAAACTGCAGTGGGCCGGAGGTGATGGGGGCCTGAGAGGAGAATGTGTCTGCTGCATATACCCCTGATCCCACACGCTGGGGGGAATTAGACCCTAGGTTTCACACTACAGGCTCTGTTGAACTATAGCCAGCCTCTTGTCAGTAACTCTGTCCTGGGAACCAGAGCAGACTTAATTTAGACAGGCATCCCTGAACTGGATCTGGAGTCAGAGCTGAGCTGGGCCCCGTCTCCAGGATGAGCCAAACTAGCCCCTCTGATCCACATCCTCCAACGTTCTGAGGAGCTCACCCCAGATCTTGGTGCATATCATGGAGAACCCAGTCAGGGTCCCACCTCGCTGGGCGTGGTCTGCACCCCAAACGAAAGACAGCCCTGGCCCCAAGAACCTTACAGCCTGGGTATATAACAAGAGACAACCGGTGGGTACAACAGACAGACAGGGAGCACAAGGCGACCATGAGACCATTGAGATTCAAATAAGTGTTGGGGAAAGGGGTGGGGGAAGATAGAGAGCTCTGTTTGGGCCATGTTGGTTTGGTCTGCGCTGACCTGGTCACAGATATCCCAGCTGGCCCCCATTTCCCTTCTTTCTGCCCCTGGTGATGGGCAGGCCTTCTAGGGCCATTTCTGCTGAGAAGGCAGGTCAAGACACATGGCAGAACCCACGCCAGGGCCATATTTGTAATTTAACACAGGGAACTCGCACGGAAGCCCCCCTCCTTTCCTTGACACAAGGACAGGTGCTGAACTCCAGCATCGTTGCCTCATTTTCCTCCTCAGCCCAGAGGCTGGAGAAGGTGGCAGTTGGCCAAGTGCCTTGCCATGTTTCACCTCCCCGAGCAAGCAGGGCGCAGCTGGCAGGGTTGCGGGGAGCTGGGGCCGAACAGTTCTCTTGGCAGTGGTCTCTTTCAAACAGATCCCTGAAGTGGGACCCTCGGTAAAGACTACGTCCTGCAGAGGCCCGCCATCCCTAGGCACTCCCTACTCTGCAGTGCCATTGGCTCTGTAGACCTGCTCACCGCTTCTGCTGATCCCACTTGCCCCCGCTTTATACTGCACTGTACACTTACAAGCTAGTGAGTTTGCTGGAAAAGCGTTTTGGGGCCCTCTGTGACACTAAGTATCTGTCCTGTCTTTCCATCCTGTAGTGTCCTATCTATCCATCTAGGGGAATATCTGGCTACCATTACCCCTCGGGTCAAAGAGCCTGACAATCATATAAGGTATCCAACACACCTGCAAGAGAGGGCAGTGATAATATCCCCATTTTACAGATGGGAAACTGAGGCCCAGATCCTCAAAGGCATTTAGGCGCCTAACTCCTCTGGATTTCAGTGGAAGTTAGGCACCTAAATACCTCTGAGGATTTGCGCCTAAGAGACTTGCCCAACGGCATGCAGGGAGTGTGTGGTGGAGCCGGGAATTGAACCTACGTCTCCTGAATCTGGCTCCTTCACTGCAAAGACTCTCTTCATCTTGGCTGTTGTCTCCTCCTGACATGGGGCCTGAGCAGTAAGAGCATAACACAAGGATCCCCCCCGCAGGGAAAGCTTTTAAATGTGCCAACCCTACACCCACGGTGGCTTTCTAGCCACGCCCCCCATGACATGTTCCAAGCAAGACCAGTGATGGGCACCATATCTGGGTTTAAAAGAGCTGGCAAATCTCAGCCCACGCCCTTGTCACCAGCAAGGTCAGAGTTCTCCATTACCTGGAGCCTTCCACCCCCCTTGCTTATCACTGTTCATAAACCTGCCACTTACTCTTATCAGCCAGAGACTGGGAAGGTTTGTGGTTCCCACTGGAGAGCTTGGCTCTGCTGGGACAAATCCTGAGCAAATCGACCCAGCAAAGCAGAGTGGTTCCTAGGACTTCTGCATCCCCACTGGAGATGGAGCCTGCCCTCTCCCCTCCCTGTGGCAGTAACCAGATCTTGGTCTGCAGAGCGCAGTGTTTGCTCAGGTAAGGAACGGACTAGGCCTGAAAGTGGCTGATAACACTGTGCGGTTTGAGCTCATCGCTAAGCCTGCATGCCCTGAGAAAGCTCCCTCTGGGAACAGGGGGCGTGGGGAACGTGCACAGGCTGCGTGCTCGCTGTTTGGAGCGACAGGCGCTGCACAGCGCTGAGTGTGAACTCCGGTGGACAGGCCGTGGGGTGGAGGAAGATCGCTGTGGGTATCCCAGAGCTCCCGTGGCTGGCGTCCGAGCTGGCACTGGCAGGGCAGTCCTGTGGGAAGCTCACACTGCCAAGGGCCTGGCTAGCACTGGGGATCAGACCCCCGGGGTATGTGGCTGAAGGGTCCCATCTCCCAGGAGCGGACACAGAAGGGGGCAGAATGAGCAGGTTTGCAGGGTGTTCCACTCATCCCTTCTGCTGGCTTTCAGCATAACAGACTATCTTGCAGAGAGTCCCGCTGTAAGTCTGAGCCCAGTAGATGTGTCTGGGGCACAATCCCACAGCCCGCACTCACTCACTCATAGACCTTACTCACCAGGTCGCTTACTGAAGGCAGTAGGACTATGTGCTGAGTATAAGCAAAGCCGGAGTTTATGGGGGAACTGGCTGAGGCTGATGAGCAGTCCTGGCTTGCTGCCTTTATATTAAACCTGTTCTTTACCCCACACTTTGGCAAGGGAAGATTTGATACCAGACCCCAGTTCTCTCCGTTCCGTTTATTTCCTTCTGGACAGTTTTTTGGCCCCTGGGAAAAGATCCCGATTCAGCAAGGTGCTTAAGTCACGAGCAGCCCCACTGCCTGCACCACGATCCCTTGCTGAGTTCAGCAGAACCACTCCGGTGATTTGTGTAAGGGCCTTGCTGAAGTGGGGCCTGTAGCCATTGTCCTGTCTTTATTGTACTGAAGATTCCATTAAAGCTGGTTCTTCGAACAGCTGATTTCAAAGGCAGCAGGTCCCTGGCAGGGGTGAAAGTAAGTTAGAGGACTTACTTGTACCCCGAGTCTTGAGCAGGGGGCGTGGCCTCAACCGGAAGAGGCGTGGCCTCAACTGGAAGAGGCAGGGCCTTAAATCCCCAGACCCTTTAAATCTTGATTTAAAGGGCCAGGGCTCCAGCTGCAGTAGCGGCAGCTGGGAGCCCAGGGCCCTTTAAATAACCCCTTAGCTACCAGCTGCAGAGGCGGCTGGAAGCCCCGGGGCTCGGGGGCGATTTAAATGGCCCAGGGCTCCAGCTGCCACTACCGCAGCCGAGCCCCAGGCCCTTTAAATCACTGAGGAGCCCTGGGGGCTCCCGGCTGCCACCGCTACCCCGGGGCTCTGGGCTCTGGCAGAGCTTTAAAGGGCCTGGGGCTCCGCTGTGGTAGCAGCTGCCGGAGCCCCGAGCCCTTCAAATCCCAGCCTGAGCCCTGCTGCCCGAGCCCTGGGGTAGCGGTGGGCGGCCTCCATCGGGGATTTAAAGGGCCCCAGGGCTCCAGCCGCCGCTACCGCCCAGGCCCTTTAAATGCCCACCAGAGCCCCACTGCCGCTACCCCAGGGCTTTGGCAGCAGGGCTCCAGAGGGGATTTAAAGGGCCAGGGCGGTAGCGGTGGCTGGAGCTCCGGGGCTCTTTAAATCCCCGCCAGAGCCCCCCCACACCTACCCCAGGACTCGGGCAGCAGGGCTCAGGCGGGGATTTAAAGGGCTTGGGGCTCCAGCCGCCGCTACCGCCCCGGCCCTTTAAATCCCCTCCGGAGCCCGACCGCCGCTACCCCAGGGCTTGGGCAGCAGGGCTCAGGCCGTGATTTAAAGGGCCCTGGGGCGGTAGCGGCGGCTGGAGCTCTGGGGCTCTTTAAATCCCCGCCAGAGCCCTACCGCTGCTACCCCAGGGCTTTAAATTGCCCTCTGGGAAAGCCAGTCCTGGTACAGCACACTGGCTCTTACCGGTATGCCATACCGGGGCGTATCGGCTTACTTTCACCTCTGGTCCCTGCGCTCCTCTGGAGGCTGTGAAACTCTTTAAACAAATTCCTGATAAGGGACAACCCCTGATTTTGAAGAAAGGCAAATCCCAGCTGCCTGAACCCTGGAGATAAACAAACCCGCACAATGACAGATGGGCCACATTGGCTCTATAGCAGATTCCTTAGACGCATGCCTGGGTCCAATTCAAATTAGGAATAAGCTTGTTCCTCCCTCGCCAGCCCTCCTGGTCCCTGAGCATACCTGTTCCTGCCCTCTCCCAAACACAGGGCTCCCCACAGGACTTTCCAGAGGGAGAGCCTCCAGGCATGGCTCAGTGCATACATTGGGACTGCCTCCTCCCAATTCCTCTGGGACTGGAACAAGCCAGCTTTGAGCTTCAGCAGGAACCTTAGCCCTTCTTTGCATGCACGGGGAGCCTCCAGCTGTCCAGCTTAGGTATTGGTAAAACGTCCATGAATTTGGCAAGATGTTTTGGTGTCACTGAATCTGCAATTTTTTATTTTTTTGCCAAAAAAGATTTGTCCTTCTGGGAGTGTGTGGGGCTGGAAGTGTGTCCACTCCATTTGGGCCAGGTTTGGGGTTTCCTGCCTTGGTGCTGCCCATTGACCTTTGTGATGGCTGATTGACACATCCATTGCTGCTAACACATCTCAGGGTTGCTCCTGGGTTTCTTTGATCAGTTGTTGATGAATAACAATTATCTTCTGTCCCCTCTTGGTCCTCCAAGCAGGGGAAGCCAGCATTGCAAGCTCCTCACACTTCCTTTCCAAGGTGCCTCAGACCTACCCCAGAGGGCCCTCCTCTACGAGAGAGAGAATAGTGCAGTCTCCATGGCCCATTCCACCCTTAGCCTCCCCCCAATTAGTGACAATGAGGATGGTTTTTGTCATATGGACACATGTCTGCTGAGAATTGGAAGGAAGCAAACAAGCTTATGTCATCCAGGCCACCAGACAGCCACCACATGAAAGCAACTATCAGTGACTCTCCCATCTGGATCCCATCCAGGCCAAGCTAGCGTCCTAGAGGAGAGAGACTCTCCAGTCCATTCTGATCCTCCAGGCCACTCAGGTTTCCTGGGCCTTTCAGTTCCCCTGAGACAGACAAAGGAATTTCGTTTTCCAGTAGCCAAGTTCTAGGCACAAGAAAGCTGCTCAGGATGCAGGCTTGGGCCTGCTCATCTCCCCGGGAAGCTAGCACACCGAGCAATGGGGCAGCAGGCCATGTTTCGCTTCCACTTCTTGTGTCAGGGTCGCCCACAAAGATCCTGGGGCTCCCGCGATAGCGGGGGAAGAGGACAAGTGGCTCAGGGCTGGAATTTCCGCTCCCCTCTTGGCAAAACATCTTGTTGGCCAAAGCCCCCATTTTACCCAGTTGACATGAAAGCCCTAACTGCTGAGATGGGAGCTCATGGGCTGTCTGAGGTAGAGGACGATGCCTGCTTCTGCAGTGAAGTGGGGCTATGCTGAGCAGTGGGGGCAGGTCTGTGTTCTTGGAAGGGGGCGATAAAATGATGATGGGACCAAAGGGTTATTTGTATGTCGTTCCTCGGTTCTCCAGTACCGATTCAAACCTCGGATCTTCAGTCTACCCCCCACCTATAGCAGGGTCTGGAATTGGATTGCTAATGGCTTGCATCTCATTAAGCTGAAGTCTCTCCTGGCCGTCTGAGGTAGCTATCCCATTGAAAGGCGGGAAATCTCCGGGCAAGAAAGGGGACGGTACAGGAGCCTGGTACTTGACTTCCGTGAGTTTTCTCATGTTCCTGCCAGGCCAGCACTGCTTCAAGTGTGGCAGTTTTCTTGGCAGTTTTCGCTTCTGCTCCCATCCAGTCCTGCAAAGAGCAGAGTTGCTCAGCTGTGAAAATGGGTGGTGGGGAAGCGAGGGAGTGTGAGCTAAAAACTTTATCAAACCTCCCAAGAGTTCTCCATTTCTCCCGCTGCATGCAGAGAGCCATGGGTCTAATACCTCTGTGTATACCAGTGCTTGGAGCATCTATTACCCTGCATTGTCCCTGCACTACCAAAAAAATCTTCCTCTCTTGCCAAACTGCTGAGCTGGTCACCATTTTCCTTCTAAATATACGGGAGTTGTCAGCCGCTTTCCTCTGGCTCAGGTTACAAAACCAGGAAAGGCCCAAATATTCCTGGGCTGATGTGGGCTGCTTTGTCCAGCTCCTCATATGCATAAACTGACACCGCCATCAGAGTGAGAACAGACTAGAAGTGACCAGCAGGCATGGAGCAGGCCCTGCCCCAGTGCGAGTGGGATGATAGAAGGGAGGTGGCTGTTGGCACAGATCACGCCCGGTGGGGTGTGTAAAGGGGACCCCTCCTCTCGATTTACTTAAGCTTGACTGAAACGGTTTAGGAATGCTTTCTGCTCCTTAGAGGCACCGAGAGGAAGTGGACCCTCAGAGGAGAAGTGTACTTAGCTATTTTGGTGTTTCTTCTTTCTCTTCCTTGCCTCTCTGCTCTGCCTTTCTACCTCTAACCTTCCACTGGCCTCACTTATGGAGCTGGGTGAGCCCTTCTGAAAATGCTGGCCTCTGCCTCCTGGATTCTGAACCAGGCCATGTGGGATGGGTGGATTCTGTGCCAGGCCACATTGGACGACTGGCATCTGTGCCAGGCCGTGCAGAGTGACTGGTTTCTGACTTATTGATCCTATATAAATAACGTACAAAGCATCTCACCTTCTCAAAGTGCTTTACAAACAGCACGTGATAAAAGTTACAATGAGAAGAAAAGAGACTTCAGCTAACTGGAAAGCAGCTTGATTGCTGTGATCATCTCAGCCATTGTTATTAATTAGTAGTATTGCAGTACCACCTAGCCCGTCCTGGACACCGTTGTGCTAGGTGCTGTACAAACAGTTCCTTGCCCCAAAGACCTCACAGCGACAACTGATGGATACAGTTAGGGGAGCACAAGGAAACAATGAGACAACACAGGTCAGCATGACAGGCAGGGGTATTGGCGCCTAAGCACTGGCCAGTTTTGTGTTGGCATCATGGCAAAGGAGAGTTTTAAGGAGGGATTTGCAGGAGGCCAAACGAGAGAGCTCTGTGGAGGCTTACGGGGAGCTCCTTGAGGTGCTTTGGACACACTTGTGGAGCAGTCAGGCTCTGTGGCGCTGCTGGGGAAGGAGTCGTCTTCTCGTTTTACAGAGAATGAAACTGATGTCCCAGTGCTGAGGGGCTGACTGGCAGAGGAGCTGAGTTTCTGCAGCACATATTGACTTTAATTGGTGCCATGGATGCTTAGCACTTTTGAGGAGCAGGCCCTTGGGGAAGGTCACCCAAGGTGAGCCAGATCTCCTGGCTCCCTGTCCTGTGCTCTGACCACTAGACAGTGCTAGGACACTGGATATGGAACAGTGATAAGGATGGCTGGGCTAAACACCCATTTGTGTTCCTATAATCTTAGGGCTTCTGTAGATCACACGCTGATTAAACCTTCATCAGTGATTAAATCATTGTAATAGAATGTGGCCCTGGGATTACTCACCTCCTGCCTGGAAAATAAAACAGCTCGAATTAGTCCCTGAACGGGTCTGTCCATAGGGAACCATTATTTTGCGACATTAGCTCTTAATGAGCAGCTTTTGGATGGATTTATGTGGGTTCCACAGCTGTTACTCCTTAGTCGCGGTGCTTGCACTAATCCATTGGGGCTTGGTTTTCTGAGCAGCGACTCTCATGGCGAGCTGGGAGAGCGAGTGGAGAGGTCGGCTGTGGTGGAATAACTAGCCATGTGTTTAGAGCCGGGGTGGGCTGCGCAGAAGCAGTACGTGGCACTAGCTGCAACCAGGGAAAGAGAGTCACCAGTGATGGCCTCAATTTTGCTCCCCTATTAGTCAGCAGGAGTTCTTCCGCTGATTTACAACACCCGTGGAGAGCTAATTCACCCCCCAGCAGCAGGGTGACAGGGGGCTGACGCTGTGATCAGCTCTGGCATCCCAGGTTCCCCTCTGAGCCGCGGCTGCTCCTTGCCCCAACCCGGCAGCTTGCACATCAGCTTGCTTAAAACAGCCACTCTCCAGCCTAGTGGGGCAGGGGACAAAGGAGAACATGCAGCACCCTCCTTAGCCCCATGGCTCCCTTCGTTCTGAGCTCCACTGCCTTTAAGACGGCATCGCCGGAGCGCCGCTGCTCCTGAAGGGTCACCCCATGGTCCATCTGGTCTCAGACATGCACCGTTATACGAACTAACGTTGCTTTTTTGCCATGGCTCAGCCTTCCCGACAGGCCCCGCCTGCAGTAAGGGGCGAAGCCCCCTATGGTGCCACCTCGCATGGCTGTGGCTTCCCACCTGGCACGCCAACAAAGGGGATGCTCTTCTCATTTCCCAGACTCCCGTGTGATTGGCCCAGGTTGCCACCTGGCCAGTCCTGGGAGTTTTTTTCCCAAGTGACCTGGTTTCGGGGGGATCCAGACAGCCTTTTGGCAAGGGCCAGTCTTCAGGGGAGGATGCCAAAAGGCTGTCTGGATCCCCCTGCTTGGTAAAGTTATAGGCACAGAGTTTAAGGCCGTCATCTAATCTGACCGTCTGTCCATCACAGCCCTCTGAACCCCACACGCAAGCCCAGCAACCAGACATAGACCAGAGTATTACAGCCCCCAGCAGACTGCACTGTTGTGTTCGAATAACACGCGGGGGGGCGGGGGGGGGGTGTAAAAAAAGCTGACCTTGGCCTGTAGGGGATGTGGTGGTCTGGATGGCCAATGACAATCGGGTGAGTGGGCTATGAACACTGACTCCCCCTCTCACCCCAACACAAAGTGGTCCCTATGGGCCAGGCTCGAAGGCTGCTGGGCAATATGGGGAAACCCAGGGCAGAGTGGATGGAAAGGGCCTCAAATTCCCCTCCCACGCTCTGAGAAGTGGAAGAAGGTCATGATGGAATTCACCAGCGCAGCAGGGAACTCCCTGCTCCGCCAGCCCCTCTGGCTAGTTCTCGTCACCTCTGACTTGTCAGCAGGAGGAGGCTGTTTCTGTGCTGGGATTTACCTGACCAGGGGAAGTTGGGTTGGAGAATTTAGAGCTATGAGTAGCATCGAATGAGAATTCAGCACAGCCCAGTGAGGCGGGGCGAGTGAGTCCGAGGCCTGGAATGTAGACCTGGGCACACTTGTGCCGAGCACAGACCTACGCAGGCCCTGTCTGGCTCCTTCCATTGCCTGAGACCCTGCCCTAAAACACCTCCCTATGCCAGCTTCAGAGCCCAGCGCCCAATTTCCAGTGGTCCCGAATGGGCACCCTTCCCACTAGGGGAGCAAGGTGAGGCAGAGAAGATCCACCCCAGGGGTGCTCTCCCTAGAGGGGTAATGTGAGAGGCCTGCGCGAAATGCCAGCTTCTCACACCACTTTTACACCTGTCTCATTCCATGGTCTGCAATGGAGTCACTCCTGAATTGCACCAGTTTGAAGATCCCCCAACACACACAGAGCTACACACACACACAGCTACAGACACACACACAACAAGCACACAAAGCTGCACAAACGCACCCAACATACACACAGTTACACACATGCACACAGTTACGCACACAACACACACACGCGGCACACACCTTATTTCCTGGCCAAATTGGGCACTTTCAGGACTTTCCCCTGAGCCATGTCTGCAGAGTGCTTAGATGTGAAGCGCCATTAGATGCGAAGGGTCACTATCATCTGTCTGTGTTCAGAGCATGCCCAGATCCTCTCTCCTCTACACAAAACTGACCGAAGCAGGGTACTTTCTTTGTGGAACATAGTGAATGAAAGCGGGATTTTCCACGCAGGTCTCGCAGGACCGGGTGACACTTACGGGGCTGACCAGAAGATTTTGTTACCTATAATAACCTTCCTGCCTTTGCTCCCATTTCTCACCTCACCCTTCAGACCGAGCTTCCCTGCACAGTGGAGCTGCCTGTGTCTGCCATGTGCTGGATACTCACAATGGGTCAATCTCTAGAAGCTCAGAAACTGCTTCCTCTCAGGTTTCTGCCATTGACCATTGCTGAAGACAGGTTACAGCACTCGGTAGCTGGGCTGAGCTGATATGGTAATTGCTATATTCCCACATACGGCCCCAACCCATGGGCCGGGATCCAAAATTGGGTCCCCAGAATGCTTCAAAGGGTCGCATGCCAGCTCCTGAGGCTCCTGTCCCACAGGGCTGACTGGGCTCGCCTCCCTGCTCCACGCACTGCAGCCTCCGGGTTCCCAGCACCACGCAGGTTTGGCCCAGTCGTCATGACAACAGGAGTCCAAGTAGGCCAAATCGGAGTGAATGGCACTGCAACCCTGAGAGCCAGGACACAACTCCACTCCCACAAATTTGGTCCAGTCGGGGGGGCTGGGCCAAACCTGAGCAGTGCTGCAACCCCAGAGTTGCACTATCCAGAGTGGAGAGCCAAGTCCAGCCAGCCCCACAGCATAGGAGCTGCCACTGTGGGGTGAGTGCTGGGCAGGACCCGACCGAAACCGCCCCACCCCCCTGACTATTTACGGGGTCACGACAGGCCATAACAATTTACAAATGGGTCCGGAGCCCAGAAGGGTTGAGAACCATTGGTCTAGAGCAGGGGTGAGCAAACTTTTTGGCCTGAGGGCCACATCAGGGTTCTGAAACTGTATGGAGGGCTGGGTAGGGATGGCTGTGCCTCCCCAAACAGCCTCCCCACCCCCTATCTGCCCCCTTCTCCCACTTCCCACCCCCTGACTGCACCCCTCAGAATCTCCAACCCATCCAACCCCCTCTGCTCCTTGTCCCCTGACCACCCTCTCCCATGACCCTCCACCCCTAACTGCCCCCCCCAGGACCCCACCTCCTATCCAACCCCCCTGCTCCCTGTCCCCTGACTGCCCCAACCCCTATCCACACCCCAGCCCCTTGACAGCCCCCCCGGGAGTCCCACACCTATCCAACCGCCCCCTACTCCTTGTCCCCTGACTGCCCCCCAGGATCCCCTGCCCCTTATCCAACCCCCCTGCTCCTCACCCCCTTACCATGCCGCTCAGAGTAGCAGGACTGGCAGCCGCGCCACCCGGCAGGAGCTCCCAACCCCACCGTCCAGAGCGCTGGCAACATGGCGAGGTGAGGCTATGGGAGAGGGGGGCAGCGGGGGAGGGGCCAGGGTCTAGCCTCCCCGGCCGGGAGCTCAAGGGCCGGGCAGGACGGTCCCGCGGGCCATAGTTTGCCCACCTCTGGTCTAGAAGATAAGCAAAGAGGCGTATGTAAAGATTTACGGTTGTCTCAAGTTGGGCACCCAAAATTAACAGCCACATCTGACTTGCCTATGGTCACAAAGCAAGCGGCTGGGCTGAGAACCCACATCTCGTACTTCCCACCCCTGTGTTCGTGTATTATTAACCACAGAGTCATGCTACCCCGAGTAGGCATAGCCACTGCTTTTGTCAGGGAGAGGGCGGGGCAGGTAGCCAGTGTTTCCCCTTTCTAAACAGATTGGAATAGAAAGAGACTAACCAGCTTGAGAGAGAGAATTGCTGTTTACTCAGCCCTGGCTCAGATAAAGAGGCTTGCCAGAGCACGTCCTGCATGCAGAGCAACCCTCCACTACCTGCAATCAACACTTAGCCGATGAGGACCAAACAGCAAGTGGGGCACCAAATTCCTGATGCCAACATGGTACCCCGTGCCCACCAAATCCTGCCTTTGCACCAGACCCAAGAAGCAAGAACCTCTAACAGTCACACAGTTCTGGGCAGTGTCAGTTACACTGGCACATACCTGACTTTAACCCTGATCGCAGCCCCCTTGCAGCCAGTGGGCCCGGTCAAGGCATTTGGAAACTGAAATGGCAACTAAAAGAGTCATCAGTACAATGGCAGAAAAAGGAAGGTGGCTATTCCTTTCTCGCACCCACACCCACACATGCGTGCGTGCTTTTAATGATCCCATTGCTGCAGCTGCAGGACTCTTGCATTTTTACTTCTCAGTCAGTCCCGCAAGTTTTTGAACACCCTTACACGTTTGCAAGGTGGTGTCTCCCTTCCCCTGTGCGTGGTTGTTTTGTCACATTGGTGGTGGCGGGTGCTTGGATGCAGCAGAGGTACTGGAGAGGGAGAGAGAGGAGTCCCCTGTGGCACTTGCCGTACAAAGCGTTGCACGTGGGCCCTGGGTGGGACTGTTGTGCTTGCAGCTTCTTGGGACTTGGCAGTATCCCTTTAAGAGAGGCCAATGTGACTTCACTGCTTCTTAGCAACCGTTGCATCACCTGTGCTCTGGTCCCGCCCCGGCACCATCTCCAGTCTCCCTGAGTTCAGTTAGTACCAGCTGGGCCCGAGGTTCCATGGCTGTTTGGGCAAGGAAAGAGTGCCACGCTTGGCTTGTGACATAACGTAAGAGAGCGGGGGGTGGGGAGCAGCCGTCTGGTCCTGGGAGCGAATGTGGGGAAGGCGGGCTTGGGGGAGACAGGGGCAGGGACACACATCCCTGTGGGGGAGAGGGGAGTGAGAGGGGGCATGGGCACCCCTCCCAGCTGGGGGCAGAGGGGCTCAGGGGGAGAGAGGGGCTCAGGGGGACAGACAGGCAGGGAGACAATTCCCCCAGGTAGGATAGAGGGGCGCTCTGAAGGATAATCTGCCCTGGTGTGATTGAGGGGTTCTCAGGGGATTAGAGACGAGTTGCCCCTCCCCAGGCTGGGACGAGGGGACCCCAGAGACTACCCGTCCCCTCCCCGTGGGGCCCTGCAGGGGTTCCCATTCAGCTGCTGGTGTTTGGAGCCGGCCTCGCCCCAATACTCCATTTGAACAGTGATTAACCACCTTTGGGACTGAGCAAAGGGTGGGGGTTTTCCCATCCCCACGCCCGCCTCCTCTAAGGTCACAGCCCAGAGGAGTGTGCTGCTCTCCCCTGCTGATGGGCTCAGGTGTCTCCCTACTGACTCACTGCAGCGGAGGAGTTGTGTCCCGCACCCGGGACCCCAGCAGACCGAAGGGGCTAATTAAGCCCCTTACAGGGGTGGTGCATTCAGAAAGGATCCGTGACCTTTAGCTCTGCCATCCCTTCCTCCCCATGCTCTAGGCGAGACTGGGAGCTGCTCTTTGCCTGGATTCTCCCCCTCCCTCCCTTATTGCTGACACCTGTAAGAGTTTGGGGCTGGGTTGTTTTGTTGCCGGCAGTGATCAGCTGTTGAGGGCAAAGGGTGTTGTGGCATGCATAGGAGCTGCAATCTGCGAGCTCCTTGGGTGAGCTGCTCCATGGGCATGAGCGAGTGGGAGCGGTTGGGCTCAGTGTCTTTCCCTCTTCATCATCCCCCCCGCCATCCTTTGCCCTCTCCCAGTCTTTTCCCCACCTCTGATTTCTCTGCCCTTCTCTTGTCACCCCCCTCCCAGACTTTCTCTCCTTGTGACCGTTTAGTCCATCCCAGGACTCGGAAATATGTGCGGTGGTGCTGGGCAGTGGAATAGGTGGGAAGGCTAGGAGAACCACCCAGGGTATAAAGTAGGGCTGTCAAGCGATTAAAAAAAGTAATTCCGATTAATCGCACTGTTAAACAATAATAGAATACCATTTATTTAAATATTTTTTATGTTTTCTACATTTTCAAATATATTGATTTCAATTACAATACAGAATACAAAGTGTACAGTGCTCACTTTATATTTATTTTTGATTACAAGTGTTTGCACTGTAAAAAGACAAATACAATCTCTTTATCATGAAAGTTGAACTTCCAAATATAGGATTAGGTACAAAAATACTGCATTCAAAAATAAAACAATGTAAAATTTTAGAGCTTGCAAGTCCACTCAGTCCTACTTCTTGTTCAGCCAATCACTCAGACAAACAAGTTTGTTTACATTTATGGGAGATACTGCTGCCTGCTTCTTGTTTACAATGTCACCAGAAAGTGAGAACAGGTGTTCTCATGGCACTGTTGTAGCTGGCCTTGCAAGATATTTATGTGCCAGATGTGCATGCTTCAGCCACCATTCCAGGGGACATGCGTCCATGTTGATGACGGGTTCTGCTCGAAAACCATCCAAAGCAGTGAGGACTGATGCACATTTGTTTTCATTATCTGAGTCAGATGCCACCAACAGAGGTATCTGTTGGTGATTTGGGTTCTGTAATTTCCACATCAGAGTGTTGCTCTTTTAAGACTTCAGAAAGCATGCTCCCTACCTTGTCCCTCTCAGATTTTGAAAGGCACTTCAGATTCTTAAATCTTGGGTAGAGTGCTGTAGCTGTCTTTAGAAATCTCACACTGGTACCTTCTTTGCGTTTTGTGAAATCTGCAGTGATTGAAATGAACAACATGTGCTGGATCATCATCCGAGAGTGCTATAACATGAAATATATGGCAAAATGCAGGAAAACAGAGCAAGGGACATACAATTCTCCGCCAAGGAGTTCAGTCACAAATTTAATTAACACATTATTTTTTTTAACGTCACCATGGAAGCATGTCCTCTGGAATGGTGGCCAAAGCATAAAGAGGCACACCAATGTTTAGCATATCTGACACGTAAATACCTTGCAATGCCGGCTACAACAGTGCCATGTGAACGCCTATTCTCACTTTCTGGTGACATTGTAAATAAGAAGAGGGCAGAATTATCTCCTGTAAATGTAAACAAACTTGTTTGTCTTGGCGATTGGCTGAACAAGAAGTAGGACTGAGTGGATTTGTAGCCTCTGAAGTTTTACTTTGTTGTGTTTTTGAGTGCAGTTATATAACAAAAAAAATCTACATTTGTAAGTTGCACTTTCAGGACAAAGAGATTGCACTACAATACTTGTATGAGGTGAATTGAAAAATACTATTTCTTCTGTGTATCGTTTTTACAGGGCAAATATTTGTAATCAAAATATACATTTTTTATTTCAATTACAACACAGCATACAAGATATATATGAAAATGTAGAAAAAATCCAAAATATTTAATAAATTTCAACTGGTAGTCTTGTTGAACAATGCAATTAAAACTGAAATTAATCGTGATTAATTTTTTTAATTGCGATTAATTTTTTTTAGTTAATCGTGTGAGTTAACTGCTATTAATCGATAGCCCTAGTATAAAGACTCCCCTTGGTGTTCCTTCCAGGTTCCACCGTCCTTGTACCAACAGGGTCACTACTCCTCTGCCCTCATTCCTTCCCCATCTGGCTCCTGGGGTGGTTGACTCTGGCTGCTGTGTTGATGGAGCAGGAGTGGGTAGGGGAGTGCGGTTTAGACAGTCCCGGTCTCCTTCAGTGTTGTCACAGCTGGTAGCAGTTACTGCCTGAAGGCACTGGTGTTGAAACTTCCTTCCTGGAAAGGCCACCTTATCCTATCAAGAAGACAGAGGGCACAGGCTTGCTGGATGTATCCTGCATGCACATGGATGTGTGTGAAATATTCACAACAGCATTCCATTTGGCTTCCAGTTTGTGAAAATGGCCAGATGATCAGTAACCCAGTCCTAATTTTGAGGGAAATCCCTCTTTCTCTGAGTGACAGTGGGAAAAGTTTCCCCCACTCAACCATTGCCTTGGCTTCATCTTTGAATGTCAGCATTAGAAATCACACTTGCCCAAAGATTGCCATCTGCATCAAAATACGGTGTCTTTGCACGTGTTGGTGCAAAATCCCCTTCCCTCCCTCCTGTTCGTGGTCATTATGTGAACAGTGACACAGCCTCTGGCAGTGCAGAGATGGAACTTCTTGCACAACACTACTCCGTGCACACACGCTGAGGCTACCCACTGGCCGTGCTCTACAGCCTGCTACCTTTGGCTTGTTTGCTATCATACTGCATACATGGCTGTCCCTGTAACCAGTCAGAGACCAGTGTCTTGCACTGTACGTCTGCTCCTACTGCTTTTCCAAGTCTAATGAGGGAAAAAGCGCCTGAATCTACAGGAGGGGGGTGGGTGAGGACTGGGAGATTGGGGCACCTGCAACCCAGGGTAAATACCCATCAGCATGATGCCTGTCTGAAGTGCTCTGCAATGAGCTTCACCTGCTTTGTGTCCCAGGGCTGTAATGTTTGCTTGGAGCTGTGAGAAAGTGGAGAACTGGAAGCCCTGAGCAAACAGGCCCTTGGCGGAGTGGAATTCCGCTCCTCATGGCCGGGTCTCTCAGCACCCATGGCACAATGGCAGGAATGTAGTCCGTTCCTCTGTTGCGCCTTCCATGCCAGGAGACGCCAGAGGGTGGCTGAACTTGCCTGCCACTTGTTCGCCAGCTCCCCATCCCCAGCGCTGCCTCTCTTTCTTTAAACGTTTTCCTTGCTCTTTTCTTTCCTTGCCCCTCCCATAAGGCCCTTCTGCACGCTCCCTCCCTTTGCCGCTGCTCACGAAGATGTGTGGCAGGGACAATGTGGGGTGAGCTGAGGTTTAGAGGTTCAGAGGCAGGATGGTGTGGGTTGCAGCTGCAGGGTTTCTGAGGGGGGGGAGGGTTAGTGGCTTATCGTTGGCTGAAAAAGTCACCGCGTCCGAGCCCAGCCAGGCAAATGTCAAGCTATAAACACATTCTGCAGAAAGCTTCCTGCGCAGAGACCAAACCCGGGCTCTCCCTGCTGTTGTGGTGGGAAGGAAAGGGCCTCAGAAGTCTGACAGAGCAGCTGGGAGAGGCCTAGTGTCCGCCTAGGAGAGGACTTTCCATCTGCAGAGTGTGCCATCTTCCCCCGGGAGCTGATCCTGAAGAGCTCAGCAGCCTGTTTTCAAACGCAGCTGCCATGCCACGTTGGCGTGCCAAGCTCCAAGTCAGGCTCTTTGGGCTGGAGAAGAGGCTCCTGGTGGGATGATCTCGGAAGCACCTCGGTTGGACGCAGGCTTGGTGCTGGTCTCTCGCCCTGCCCTGCCTAGCCCTATCCTTGCACCCCTTGCTGCCCTGCTGCTTCCACCGTTCTCCAGCCCACGTTGGAACCCCTCCTGGTGCCAGTGACGTTCCCCTCCACCCTCGGCTCTCGTTCCCATGACAACGAGCTCAGTACAGCTCAGCACTCTTGATAGGAAGCCGAAACCACCAAGCAGGAAGCGCAGCATCGGTTTTGCCACCACCCGCTCTGGCCTGAGCGTCACACGCACGAGAAGCGGACGGCTCTGCCCCTGGAGCAGCCCACGCGTGCATAGGGGGCTGGAGAGACGTCCCTGCTCTGCCTAGGAGGTAACTGTCCTCTCCCTCTTTTTAACCCCGCTGCCTCGGGGGGGGTCGGGGTGGAGGCAGTTGTGGACCACGTGAAACTGGGCTTACGAATAAGTGCATTGGGTTCCCCCCGAGGCCTCTGCGGGGCTCTGGGGGTTTGGCCCATCTCTGTTTGTGGCATTTCTCCCTCGTGCGGTGGCAAGCTGAAAATGTGGTCTAGGTCACCCCAGCCAAGAAGGCTCTGAGGCATGAAGCCAGTCAGCGAAGAGACCCTTTGACTGCAGGTTGCTGCTCGCTGCCTGCAGCCCTGGCTGACGTGTACAGTGTGATTTCAGTGTGGTCTGAGATCCCTGTAGGACTGTATAGGTAATCCAGGCCTGTTGTTACCTAGCGGTGAACCCGTGCCCTTCGTTCTCCTCTGGGGTCTGGGTAGTTACCAGCTCCATCTGCTCTCCACTGTGGTCGTGCAGCCAGTTATGCCTTACTGGGTCTGCACAGGTGCATCTTACCTGGCGTGGTACTTCTTGGCACATGCAATGTCCAGGTGCAATGAGCCTGCCACGCAGCTGAGGGAGACGGTGTACCCAGGTGCAGTTTGCCTGCTGCACTGCCAGGTGCATAGAGATGCGGCACACCCATCACGCGGTCTGTCCTACCATACCCCACACACCCAGGTGCAATGTGCTCCTGGATGAAGCAGGTGTGTCCTAACATTGCATTCACTCCAGTGAAACGTGGCAGCCATTGGCAGAGCAACAGGGCAAGTGGCATTCTAGAACTGTCTGGAGGTAGTTGGGGTGGTGGAGGACCAGCGGTGATGGGTTAAACAAGTGCCGCTTTGGGGTGAAGGTGGCACTTGTTGGGGTTTCCTGTTTCCTCAAGTCACTAGAGAGCAGCTCAGCCTTTGATTCTCCAAGTTCCCGCAGCCGGGCCAGCCCAGCTGTGTGCTGTTCTCTGGCGGGGCTGGGGGACTCTCAGGTGTGATTTCCTTGTTCTTACCCCTTTCACAGTGTCACTTCTCTGGTGTGTCCTCGTCAGTCGCATGTCCTGCTCATGCCCTGTATTTCTGGGATGTAGCTGGGATTGGGGAGTGGTTGGTTGCACAGAAGGTTCATGCTGTTGGAACCAACTGCAAATAGAGGTCCTTAACATCAGGTGCTGGGCACATGCTCCCCTCCCCCATGCCACCACCAGCCCTACCAGCACTGGGGGAGGCTGGGATAAAGGCAGCTTGCTGGGTGTTTGGGGGTGGGAGAAGTGCTGCTGGCTGCCGGCTGCTCCGGGGATGCTAACAGTGAGCCACCAGAGTCGTGCACCCTTATTAAAAGGGATCAGAGAACTTGGGCTGGTGCAGGGGGAGCTGCTGCAGCAGGGAAGGGGCAGAGCAGGACTCTGACTTTCCCCAGCGGCCCCACGTGGGACCCTGGAGCCAAAGCATTTGAAGCAGGTGAGGAGCTGAGCCTCAGCTAGTCAGCCGTCAAAGTGCCCTGCAGCCTGAGCTCCGCAGTAGGAGACCGATGTGGTCCACGGGCTTCTTTGTTGTGGCACCAAAACTACAAGGCAGCACAGGGGCTGTTTTCTAGTCCAAAGCTCACCTGTCGACATCCTGTATCAGAGAGCATTGGAGGCCACGGAGACTGCATTTCCCCTTGGGAGGAAGGAGGTGGCTGGAAACTTGTGCTCTGCATGGACAGACCAGGCTTGCCTCCCTGTGAGCAGTCATGCCAGGAGCAGGCCCTCGCTGGAGTGGCTGTGACCAACAATACTGGTCAGCTCTTCTCTAAGCCCAGCCGCGCTGCTGCTCCCAGCCAGGCTGGCTCGCGACACTGAGCATGCCTGGGCAGTTGGGCAAACTTCTTGAATGGGTTTGTTGCTGAAGGAGGGAATCCCGGGTGGCGGGGGGAGGAGGGGAGGATTATTACCATGCGGGTCATGTGTGACAGCCTTGATCCCTGTGGGGGAGCTGGCAGAGGGGAGGGGACTGTTCTGTGTACTGACAGACCAGATTGGGAGCCTCGCTGCACTCCCAAACCCGCAGGAGAGGGACTGTCCATGCTCCGCGCACTGCCCATGGAGCTGGGGAGTGGAGAGCACCCTGCACTGGCTGCCTTGTAGCCCTGGGCTGGGGATCTCGGCACCTCACAGACAGGTAGGACTCAGACAGTGGAAATGTTGGGGGAGGAACTATGGAGGTGGTAGACAAAGAGCTCAGGGAGGAGGAAAGATGCTGAATCTTCTCTCCGCGCTGCTCACCAGCCCCTTTGTCTCTGCCTCCAAGCAAGCAGGGGTCCTGGGCCCATCCCTGCTGGGGATGAGGGGCAGCCCTGCTCCATGGGGTGATGGGCTTTAATGGGCAGCCCTTGAATAGCTCTGGAGCCGTGATCTCCCACATGCTGCTACCCTTGGAGTCACAGCTGGGAGATGGGTCCGGTGGCGGGGGGGTGGGAGGGGGTCCTGAAGCTCAGCTTGTAGAGGGGATTACCTTGTGGAAATCTGTGTGCCCCTGTGTGCGTGCCAGGTGCCTATGCGGGGTGTGCATTGTGCACAGGTGGCTGATTACAGGCTGGGGATGCTCCCCTGGCAGGCCTTGGAACCGTAGAGCAGCCTAGCAGGGGCACTGCTCTTCTTTGCCCCATGCTGCCTGCCTCTGGTGTCCCCAGTGTCCTCTCGGGGCTGTCAGGTCTCTGAATCCCGTGGTTGGTGTCAGGGTACAGTGAACGTGTCTGCTCACTCCTGCTGCAGCATGGTTCCCAGCCTCCCCCAGGACCTGGGACACTGGCCTCTCTCCCTTTGGAGATGCTCATTTAAGATGGCTCCACACCTTGGTCCTTATTGCTCTGAATGCCCATCTGTCCTTCTACTGCCTGAAGATCCATGGGGTGGGGGGGGAGGCAGAACAAGTCCCGCCTGATCTGCAGGTGCGAGCAGGTGAGCAGGAGCATCCTGTAGCCTCCCTACAGCCACCTGGCATCCTAGTAATCTAGCCTGCCCCTGGAGACTATGCATTGAGATGGGTGCTTTGAATTTTGGTGTATGGGTCTTAAGATGAGGACAGGGGCAACATGTTTAGGTAGAGCAAGAAACCCAGACCCTGGGCTGGAATTCCCACCTGGACTGATGACCTGTGCTGGTCTGCCATACTGGTACTATGGAGTCACCAGGCATTGTGGGCTGGCCTGGTCCTTATTGTCCTTAACCCAAAACTCAGCAACCCTTTAGGTAGCCCCTCTAGCAGCACTGTTTGGCTGAGATCAGAGTATTGGGTGAGTGGCGGCTGGGGCTGGCGTGAGACCCCCAGAAAGGGAGCTGGGCACTCATGGGGTGAGAGACCAGCAGGTTGCCTGGGTGCGGGTTGGGATGGATGGATTATTTCGTTATTTCTGCTTCTTATCCATGATGGTGAGTGAGGGGCCGTGCTGGGCGCTGGCCTACATGGAGAGGGTTGGGCAGGACAGTTGTGGGACTGGTGGTTGCTTATGATGGACATTGTTACCTGCCCTGGGGGTTCTTATTCAGGCCCCTAGCTGCCACCCCCCAGTGAGCACCTTTGGGCAGCGGAGAAGGCTGAACAAGGCTGCTGTGCACTGGCATATGGAGGACCCAAGGGAATAGTTGGTGTGATGGCTTGTGCCCCTCACTGCTGTGGCGTGCAGGGGAGGGGAGACAGGAAGAAACCATCACACTTGTCAGTGCAAAAGGTGTAAATCAAAGGCAAGACATTTGGACTCAATTCCTTTGGGGTATCAATTCCCAGGAGTGCAAGGTGCTAGCGAGCAAGGCTCTGGTTCGCTGTTCGGGCTGTTGAATGCTGAGTTGCTGGCTAGCACAGTTAATGCCATCCTGGATTTGATAAAGGATGAGGCCCCGTCTTTGTGGGCATAATCAAGATGACCCTGCAGACGCCTCGTTGGGACGGTAGTGATTAAATAGCCAAGGGCTAGCAGTGCTAGATAATTGTAATGTCCAGGTAGATGACAATCCGGGCATGGTTCAGATTTCCGTGACTGCCAGAACAGCAATTGGACTGCTTTGAGTGGCTGTCAGCTCCCTTGAAAGACTGTCTGTGTTGGGTCTGGTTTTGAATTGGGAGCGCATGTTGGAAGAGGCATTGATGCTACCCTCCGGCATGGACCATCCGTGGTCTCTTAGTTTTGAGGTTGGGGCACACCACTCCTTACAAAGCCAATGGCCTGTTTTGATGGCCCACCTTGAGAGGTTGAGGACACCATTGAGGACACCATTGACACCACAGATAAGGCTGTTCAATCAGGCCACTCTGTTGATGGTTTAGGATTTCATCATCTGTCTTTCATCCCTCCCCTCATTGCTCCAGTGGCCCTGAAATACCCTCTGTGCTGGCCTTGCCCTCACAGTCACCATGGTTTACTGATGACCTGTAAGAGGGGAGACAGCTAGCACGCTGGTGGCAGCGGTCCTGTGCTAAATCCAATGGAACATGTGCCCTATGGCTGTACAGGAAGCAATGGCTTCTTCACTTCCATCATAGCAGCCACACAACTGTCCCGAGTGGCAGATAGCTTGGCGAATCCTCGCTGCGTCCACTGGGTTTTCCGACCGACTTTTCCCACCAAGAAAAATTTTGCAGAGAAATGTGTTTGAGTCCAGCTGTCTACGCCGTGGAAACAGCGCTGTGTGTTGAGGGAAGTAAAAGTGCATCGTCTTCTGCCGCGGGTGTCGCTCACTGAGGTGGCGAAAGTGCCAGCATTACAAGTCGTGAGCTGGAGCCTTGTCCTTCCTGCCGGTGAAGGCTCGCGGGGAAGTACGGGATCCACTGTGGGTCAAGGCTGTCAACCAGTGCCCATAGCTCTTAAGGAATCGACGATGAGGGCCATGCTCAAGAAACCAATTTTTGACACTGACAATCTGGCTGACTACTGACCTATGGCACGTCTCCTATGTTTAGACAAGGAGATGTGTGCGCTGGGGCAACTCTGGTGGCTTCTTGGTATCTCAGACTTGCTAGCTTCAGTTAATCAAGGTATGGGATTGGAACTGCACCAGCTGAATTCATTGATGATCTCCTCCTAACGATGGAGGAAAACAAGTTGATTGTGCCAGTTCTCTCAGACTTGTTGTCAGCCTTTGATGCCATTCATAATGAGGTTTTTGCTGACATACTTGCAGACCTGGGGGAGAGGATCCATCATTACCTTTCAGAATAGCAGTGGGAAGTCATTCCTCTGCCCAAGGCGTTCTCTTGTGAGGGATCCCGGTGACCAACATTGTCACTGCTTCTGCTCCATGTGTATATGAGGCTGCTGGGAGAGTTAATGAACAGGCCTTGGATTGCTGTTGACCCCTCGCTCTGCATCTCTCACCTCTGACCTGAGCAGAGCAGAAGAATGAAATACCCAATGGCTAGATGAGCTTTCCTTAGAGCTTTTCTAAATACAGAAATTGTTCTGACTTAAACTAAAGTTGTGATGATACACTGAGTTAGTTAAATGTACAGGTGCAAGCTAACCCAATGTAAACCAGGTGTAGACTAACATGAGTGTCCACACACAATAAGGTACCCATTGAAAGTAGTGCCTAGTAGTTAAACCAAAGCAACCCTTCTGTAGGCCAGGCCTTTGATGAGGGCTTACCGGCTGTGATGCAGTCCAGAGAAGAAAAGGCTGGCTTGAGTGAGGGACCGTGTCTGTCAAACAGGTGCCTGAGTTTCGCGCGGTGTTAGATCCTGGGCCCCTCCTGGATGTGTCTTTGGCCAACAGTTCTGGTATTTTCCTCTGCACCTGGCGAAGTGAATGCGACCTCTTGTCTCTGAAGCAGGGTCCTTGCCACTAGTATCCACACCCTTGTCACCTTGAGGCTAGACTGTTGTAATGTGCTCTGCATTGGGCTGCACCCCAAGACCATCCAGAACCTGAAGTTAGTGCAGAATCCCACAGCCTGCTCCGTACTTTCATTAAATCAGTGCTCTGGGAGGTGTACCGGCTTCCAGGTGGGATTCAAGGCATTGGGTTTAACCTCGGAAGCGCTATATGGTCTCGGACCTGGAAACCACGCCATGATGTACTGCCACAGTTGAGATCTGCTGTGGTGCTTGAACACTGCCAGTATAAACGAGGGAGCTACCAACAGTATGTTTTCCAAGAGGTGTCCTCAGGTTTGGAATCCGCTCCTTCGATCTGCCAGAGCAAGCCCATCTTTGTTTTGGGAGGGCGTGGGCTGAGGTTTGGAGAGGCTTCATGGCTGCATATGTCTGGCCAGCACTTGTACTGTGCGGCTTGACTTGTGGTAGGCACCCAGAATGTAAGCTGAGATTCAAAGGTCTTAATTCTCTGGCAGGTGAGTGTTCCCAGCACAAAGTGCCATCCATGATGCTGGGTTAAGTGCTCTTGTTGGCACAGGGCCTGACTGGCCCAGAGTTGAGGCCCATCAATGAGATGGTGCGGGGGAAGCGTGCACTGCTTTTGCCCACGCTATGCCTTTTATGAAGGTTATAGACAGGTTCAGAGCTGTTAATTTAGCCTGTTCCATGGAGCTCCCAATGCTCCATGCCAACTTCTTAGAAGTTTGGTGACTCCTGTGCATATGTTTCCCTTCCCCACATGCCAGCCATCTGGTTTCAGTATGACTCTGAAATCCAGTGCAAAGAGCTTTTCACGCAGCATTTGCATCTGAGCCTGAACCGAGCTGTTTAAAAGTCCTGACCCTGCCTCAGTGTGAAATCTCTCCTGACTCCTGCACTAGAGCGCCTGGGCTAAATTTGCAAGCTTCTCGGCGCGCCCCAAGCCCCTAGCCAGATCTTGTGAGCTTGTCACTACTCAAGAAGCATGTGTTGATGAACTCTGAGCCATTGTCCCAGCCTTGGCTGTGTCTGAGAGGTTGCCAGGGCAGCTGGAAAGAGGCGCTTCTCTCTCCACATCCCCTCTTTCTCCCAGTGTGTACAACCCATCATCTGGGAGGGAGCCAGATCCCACGCTACATCTGGATAACAGTGCAAAGGCTCAGGAGTAAAACTGCAAACGCTGCTTGGTCAGCCCCATCCCTTTCCCCCTCTGCTGCAGCAAACAGCAAAAACTGTGCAAAGTAACTGGGGCCACTGCTGTCCTGTGTCATGATCCCTTTGCTGCATGGTCAGTGATCATGCCACATTTGTGCGATGGCTGCTACTCTCTCACACTATTCTGTATCTGACCCATGCATCATTGTAGATAGAAGGGAGTGAGAAGCACAAGCTGCATCTAAGGGCCACCAAGAAGATAGTCCAAAACAGGAGGCACAGGGCCCCAGGGGGCAGGAGAGCACCCAGATATTATGTGTCCCAGTGATTATCCTTGAGACCCTCCTAGTGGCTCTGGGCGTGAGTGTCAGTCATCTGTGCTGTGCACCAACAAGGAAATATCCTGCCAAAGCGATCTGCTTATTGGTCAGGCAGAGGCTGGCCCAGAAGGCATTCAGCAGTCTTGCCTCATGCCTGTCTCTAGTGACTTGTAAAAATCTCAGGTCCAGAGCTGGAGACTTGAGTGCTCAGGCATCCTGTCCCCAGGGTACCTTGTGACCTCACCTGCCACCTACAGGAAGAGGCTGCAGCACGAGGGTTTCTTGGCGTATGGGCGGGATCTGGGTCCTGTTGTGCTCTCTCTCTCTGCCAGGCAGTGTTTGTAGAATAAAATGTTCACTTGCTATGGCCTGGCATCCTGGGTATAAATTAAAGCTGGGGGGTGTCTTCTAATTCAGCAAAAGCAGGGACTGTCTCTTTTAGTGTGCGAAGTGGGGAGGGGAAGAATGGGCTCAGGGTTAGGGTGCTAGCCCAGCAGTTGGCAGACGGGATTCAATTTTGTGTTCTGACACAGGCTCCCTGTGTGACCTCGGTCAAGTCCCTTGGCCTCTCTGTGAAAGTTTCCCCATCTGTCGAATAGGGATAATAGCAGTGCCCTATTATCTACACAGGGTAATACATTAACGATTGTGTGGGGCTCAGATACTATGGTGAGGGGGGCATATTAGTGCCTTTGGTAGTCAGACACAGCACCAAGCAAAATGTGAGTGTATTGGAGGCTTCTCAGTACTACTGTAATACGAGTAATATAAGCTCCTCCTCAATCCAATGGTGACACGTTGTAAAGGTTAATTTGCTTTGCTAGGCACATTCCTGTGTGCCATTGATGGGAAACCTTTATTGGTCCTGCCACCAACCATCACCGCCCTTCTGCTGGTCACAGAGCCATAGGGGTCTGAGATTGAGCCAGGGTGGGGGAAGTGTGCTCTCTAGTCCGTCGTCTGGCACCAGAGGAACTAGATGCTGCCTATGTTTCTGCTTGGACTTGACGGTAGTGTCTGGGATATTCGCCCTCCCGCTTTGTGTGCGTCACCATGGCACTTCCATGGGACTCTCCATTATCCTTCATGTGGCTGGAATCCTCAATCTGCAAACCCAGCTGTGGTTGTGTGGCCAGCTGGCCATGTGCCCTGGCAGGGCGAACTCATTCAGACCCTGACCTCCTTGTGTTTGTACAGCACCAAGCGCAGCAGGGCTCCAAGCTTGGTTGGCAGCCCCTACATGCTACCATAAGGCATGTAATAAATGAGTCAGGTTGTGCTTGCTACCTGCTAGCAACGGCCATGCCCCGGTGAGAATACCAGTCTCCCATGTTGATGTCGGGGCATTCTGTGCTGGGATCCTCAGCCCCCTTCCACCCGTTAACCCAGTCTGCTCCCCGCGCAGTAGCCAGTCGGGTTCTACTGCTGATACCCCGTTATCGCCGAGTTGCAAAGTGGGTTCCTGTGGCTTTTGCACCCCCTGGAGAATCTGCCCTTGAGAAACTGCTGCTGCACACAGTGGGCTGGGCTGCTTGCACGTACTGTGGAGGCCTGTCAGGGTAATCGCACCAAATCCCAGCCCTGCCCACGGGTTGGAACAATCGGGTACCATGCGCCCAGGCGCTTTGGGGTGCAGCCTGTGGTGGGACCGTTGGAACTAGACTGAGCACAGCCCTAGTACGTCACAGCGGGGAGGATGGTCGAGGTGCTGCGCACAACAGAAAGGGTTTACGGCAGCGCGTATTTTGGGCCCCTTTGTGGGGGTGGTGACAGAAACAGAGCCTCGTGATTTAAGGCAGTTCTCACTCCAAGCCTCAGCCCCCAACCTCTAGATTTACCTGCTAACCCCCTGCTGTTAGCTCCAGATATGTAAATACATGCTGGCCTCCAGAGACTGTCTCCAACCAGCCAGGCCCTGCAGAAAGCGTAAACGGGACTGGGGGAGTTTCACTTCCTCAGCCATTTTTGCAAAATGAATGTTTTCAGACTCCTGAGCTGCAAGCTGGAGCAAGGCCTGACCCGGGGCAGTCTCTGAGCCTCTGCACTTACAGGGCGCTTTGTGATGCCCTGTTGGTTCTAGTGTGCCAGTGGCAGGGCACGGTGTGTGGAATGGGGAGGATCCTGCCAGACACTGCTGCCCTTCCTGTTTCTCTGGCTGGGGCTGAGCTCAGGTGGATTCCGAGCAGGCGAGAGACTGACAGAGCAAACACACAGGCTGCAGTCAGACCTGTGCTCCCTTCAGGGTGGGTATCTCCTGGAAGCCTTCTGCAGTTTTGGCCTTCTCTTCAGAGGCCTCTTTGCTGTCCTCTAGAATCCCAGATGGTGCAGCACAGCCCCCTGCTCTGCCATCCTCTCCTTTGCTCTTGGAAGCATGGTAGATGGGGGCCAGCTGTACAGCTCCTGGAGGACAGACTGGGAAACTAGCTGCAAAGCTGCAGGGTGGTCCAGGTCATGAGCTCATCAAGAGAGGTGCCCATGGAATTCTCTTCTCCAGTGGTGCTAGACCAGGGTGAATTTCACAACCCAGGCCAGGAGAATGGCTGTGACTTTGAGCTCCCCATACAGTCTGGAAGCCTGATGGCTTTCTTTATTTAGGGAACTGAAATATATTTGCAGCTGAGCATGCTCTAGAACAGTGGTTCTCAACCTTTCCAGACTACTGTACCCCTGAAGCCCGAGCCCAGGGCTAAAGCATGTAACTTAGCTTTGCGGGGCCCCTCATCGTGTGGGGCCCAGGGCAATTGCCCTGCATGCCACCCCCTAATGCCAGCCCTGCACTTGCAACCCCCTAAACCCATCCTATGACCCTCCCCCAGGTTGAGAAACACTGATCTAGATGAGTTGAGTCCCCCGGAAGACCTGCCTAACCCCAGGGATACGTGTGCCCCTAGGTGAGAAGCAGTGCTCTAGAATCCTTATTAACAAATTTATTTTTGGGCACAGAGGTTGGCTCTAATGATTTTTAGATTATTCCTAACCTCAACGCATTTGTGTGTTTTTGTTTGTATCACTTGGTGAAGCCGCCAAGTATCTAACTCAGGAATCTCCTTCCCTTACCAGGGAGTAGCCTGGAGCCAGGGTGTATCAGCATGGAGGGGCAGCCCGTCCAGCCAGTGCCCGAGGAGACACCCCGCAATGCTAACCCGGCCAACGTGGGGCTGGAGCTCTTTGGCTACGTGGGCATCGAGGCGGTGCTGGATCAGATGAGGATCAAGACCATGAAAACAGGCTTCGAATTCAACCTCATGGTTGTAGGTGAGCGCTGGGTTTAACTCCCATGGTGGACTGCTCCCCCTCTCCCTGGGCTTTGCAGAGGGATGCTGATGGGGGCGCTGTGGTGGGGAAACCCGCACTGCTGGAGTCCCAGCTGGTCCTGTCACCTGGCCAGGATCTAACACCATTGCTGTGCTCTGTGAACATGAACCATGGCTCTGTTCTCACCTTGGTCACAGCAGGCGCCTGGCGGAGGGAGGGAGGCACAGGCAGCTGACAGGCATTCCTGGCCTGTGTCACATGGTGCCATGCAGCCCCCAGCTTAGGGCAGCAGTTCTGATGATCCTGCAAAGCTGGCAAAGGGCAGAGAGGATGCCTGGGATGTGGTGTTAACACCTTCTTGGTAAATAAAGGGCCCTGTCCCAGCTCAGGTGCTTCCTCCTGGAGTGAAGGCTGCAGCTTTGCGTGTGGTGGGGCATGCATTCTTCTCTCTCTGCTGGGAGATGTGTATGTCCCTCGCGCCCGCTGTCTGTGGGGGTCATTCTCTCGAGGGTCTCCTCTCTGCTCTCTCCCTCTTTCAGCTGCTGGGATGTTGTGTGCTAGTTACCCTCTCTCTCTGCATCCATCACAGCATGACATCCTCTGTCCCTTTCCACCTAGCAGGGACGCTTCCTACTAGTTCCTACCCCAGTCCAGGACTTCAGGGTTCCCAGAGCCTTTTCTGGACTCACTAGGCTGATAAAAACACCCAGCACTGTGCCAGGCCCTGCTCAGCTGTTGTCTCATTGTCAGCTGAGCCATGTTCATGTGGTCTTATTTCAGCTTGCATCAATATTGGAAGGGGAGCAAAGGCGTAGGAGAGGAATGATCAGTTTCTTCAGAGATGCAGAGAAATTGGAGCTCAGGGGGCTGGGAGGGGAGAGGAACCTAGACACGGCCCTGGGGTCGTGGTAACCAGGTTGCAGCAGCCTTCCCAGGACAGCAAGTTGTATTTGCAACTTGTTTCCTTAATACTGAGGTGGGGTGGGGGTGCTGGGCAGGAGTGGGGGAGGGGAGAGAGGGAGGGCTTGGGTAAGGTGCCCATGGGAAGATATCTATCTCGAGAGGAAAACCCCAATGTGAAATGCTCGCTTTCACTCAGCCTGCCCCCTGCTTCCTTAAAGCCCGGCTCGCAGACAGAGAACCGAGAGGAAACAAGCTGGGATTGCCGAGTTACTGTCCCAGCTCGGATAGTCACGAATGTGCACGTGGAGCTCCAGGGAGACCCGCCGTTTTGCATGCACGGCGAGGCCTGTTCAGACCGGTCCGGGGAACTGCCCAGCCCTCTGGCAATGGCGCAGTGTGCAGGGAGGCCAATGAACTTAGGGCCAGTAATGTGGTGGTGTCAGAATGAAAGACGTAGCTGAAATCCTGCTGCCTAAATTCAAACCCAGCGCGAGCACCGACGGCTTGGCCTGGCTGGCTCTGGTATTTCAGGGTTTGCTCTCTGCCTATGACAGGCCATGAAAAAGGGAAGCGAGAGTGGGCAGAGTGAAAGCAAATACACAGTGTGGGGAAGATGGCAGAGGGGTGGTTTGATTGGATCTGTCCCATTTCCTGGATTATGAACTCTGGGGGGTTGTGCAATACCTAGCCCAGAAGGCCCTGATCTGGCCTGGGACCTTTGGGTCTGAGTGCAGTACAAATTAATAGCTTTTGGGAGCTTCTGGCCCAGAGCTTCTGCACTACAATGATTTCAGCCTAGCTTTGACTTAACTTACTGTAGCTCCATTGATTTCAGTGGAGACAGTGAGTCACTGTCGCTTTACTCCAGCTGAGGATCTTGCCCTCTATGAAGAGAACCCTGGGTGTGCTCTGCAGCTGGCAAAAACATGTCAAGAAAGAATCAGCCGGGGGAAGGGCTGGGATTGGTTAGATAACAAAAGTGTGTGCGCACAGCGGGGTGGGGGAGAAGGGCCGGGAACCTGAGCTACCACTGGGAACCCAAAAAACAGTTCAAAGAGTTCTCAAAGCTACGAAATTCCATGCGGATTTCTTCTCCGGGAGAGAAGGGCACTTGTATGGAATTCCTGTGGTGCCTGCATACTCGGAGAGAGACTGCCAGGGGCCAGAGGGGAAGCCAGAAGCATTCACATATCATGGGCTTAAACCAAGGTCAGCGGGCTGCACTTTCCAAGGAGGCATCTGGATGAGCAGGCTGGGAGCCAGAACAGCTCTCTCTGAGTGGGGCGGAGGGAGTGTTACAGCTCTGCAATGGATGCTAATAACCGGGGGAGTGTGACCATCTGGCTAGAGAGATAGTGAGGCTGGAAATGAGAAGGAAGGGCTATGAACAGAGCAAGGAATGGGAGAGTCAGATCCCAGGATGGGCCCTGGGACACTGCATCAAGGATGGCTGTAGAAAGTCCAGCTACAGGCTAACTGCAGCCAACACTGCTTGTCTTTAATCCAAAGCTGAGGTCTATAGAGAGAACTGGTCTGAGCGGGCATTGCTTCCTCAACCCACCTAGACGCACTGTATGCTAATCGGGAGTCTGGGCAGGCCACGCCTCTGGAGTAAAGATGAGGTGACTGCAACATGCTGTCATGGGAATGAGGCGCAGCCCTCACGCTCCCTGCAAGGTGTCAGTTTGCCCCTCAGCTGGCCGAAGGTTGACTCTGACTTTAGGTGGAAGGACTAAAAGGCTTCCTCCTGCCAGGCGCTGAGCATCCTTCCTTCCCCTACCATCAGCGAGAGCATCCGGCACATGGCTGTGGTAATGTCGGGCCCAGACGATAGACTATTAATAATATCTGTATTGTGCTAGCACTCCGAGGGCCCAGATTGGCTCTGTTGTGCTTGGCGCTAGATTTGAGGACTTGGGATAGGGACACTCTGGCTTTTCTCTGCATGACCTATAACAGGGAGAGGCAGAGTAGAAACAGGTCAGCCCTACGTGCCAAAATCACAAGTCAGGCCTCGAAAATCATGAGATTTCAAAATAATACATTTAGGGAGGGTATTTGCCGTCTGGCTTTTGAGTCTTTAGGGGTCACTTTTGCAAGCTTCTCTCTGCCGCTCTGAGGTCTAGGAACTTAGTGTTTAATGACAGCTGGGATTCCCATGTGATCCCATGGCTCCAGGAGCTGGAGCTTTAAGAAAAATGAGACTTGTGATAAAATCATGTGTGTTGGCAACACAGGGCCATGGCTATTGATTTTTGAGACCTGGGAGGAGGCAGAGGCAGTGACCGTAATCCACAGATGTGTGTACTCAGCACCCGAGTGAGACCAGTCAAGGGCCTGATCATTAGGATTCAGCAGAGCTGGTTTTGGATGAATGTGGGGAAATGCAGGGTAAAATCCAACTAGCTAAAGCAGCAGAATAGGGAGGACGGAGATGAGGCCAGAGAATTGTGTTCAGATACATTCTGTCAGTTCGTGGTATGGAACTGCTTTAAGCTTCTAGAGTTCGGCACATAGAACAGTTGTTTGACAGCTTGTGAAATCTGTATTTAAAGGGGAAAGAACATTAACATGACCATACTTTAAAAACTAAACCTCTTCACTCTGTTACTATTAACACCTTAGATGATTCTAAGGGCAGCAATTGACAAACCCCTATTTATTCTTCATGTAGTTTCCTTCTTGCATTCTACTCACCTCTGGCAATTGAACGAATCCCTTTCACTCTCAGGCAGTGGGGAATGCAACGGGATGCTGCAGTATCTCTATAAGGCATGTTTAAATCCACCCCTAGCGTTTAATGAAAATGCAACAACCACGAAGCAGTTCAGTTTTATATCACCTTGTGTTTACAAAACCTAAACGTTGACCTAAGTGGCCCTTAAATTAACAGGACCAGATCCCCAGCCGGTGTAAATCAGCAGAGCTCCGTTGACTTTAGTGAAGCCACATTAGCTTAAATCATCTGCTTAGCTGGCCTGAAATATCTACTTTCTTTGGAGTTAGAGTTTTGAAAATCTGTTCTTTTAATTTAAAACAACCTCTATTGGTGGGCTACAGTTAGTCAAATTCATCTAACTTTAAATTTACCATCAGTCCTCTTGGTTCTTTCATCTCTGCACCATATTTCACTGATTGTTTTCCTCCAATGGCACAGTTTTGGACGAGCTCCAGCCTCCAGATCCAAACTTCCCCAAAGCTCTGAGGCATTTGGATCTGGAGTCTTGCTTTGCCCACTTTGCTGCCAACCCTTTGCAGTGCTTCATTTCCATTCCCACAACATACTTAGAATCTTTTCTCTTTGGCCCCAGCTTGGCACTGTACCTCACCAAATCTTTATGGAGCTTTTTCTAAAGCCTTGGGTATGTGCTCTGTCCAGCAATAAATACTCCCAGATCAAGAGAAACAAGCCAACATGGAGATGTCAGAAAGTAATCCAGGGGAAGAAAGATGGCTCTGTGGAGCATAAACTATCAGCTAGAGAGGAGGACGGGGAAGATTACGGGATAATGGTTTTAAAAGAGCTAAGCAATGATAAGAAAAGCAAAGAGAACCAAACCCAAGGGAGTCAGATAAATCACTAAGGATTCCTCCACGCACTGGAGGAGCCAAGAGGCAGGTGAAGGAGACCGTGATAGCTTCAGGAGAATTTAACAGGCAATTTACTTTTTAGCAAAAGAGCTGGGCCCTTACGCGGTGACCTCGGCCGGGCAGAGGAGAGGCTGCCGGGCTGGGCCGGAAGAGTGAGAGAGAGACCTGCTGCCATAGGATCTCTGCATCCCAGTCACTGGAGGGGATAATATTGCTGGGCTTCATCTGATACTCTGGAGGGGGAGGGGAAGGGGGCCCACCGAGCCCATCTCGGCATCGAATCCCATGCATCCCACAGACCCCCCTCTGCAGGCCTGGGCCATGTTCCCCTCAGCGGGGAGGGGAGGGCGGAAGCAGATGCAGAGGGCAGATCCCGAAGTGGCTGGAGAGTGAAATCGGAGCAGTGAATGGAAAGGGGGTGGGGCTCCTTGCCAGAAGAGAGGCAGGTTTGCACTCTCCCCCACATCAAACAGCCCCCGCTCTTAGCTCCCCGCCCCCGGTCTGAGGGGCCCCAGGGCTATTGGAGGTGCCAGAAGAGGGAGCAATCTGCCCTCTCTCCCAGCGAGAGAGCCACCCCCGCCTCTAACCACAAGGGCTCTGTGGCCCGCAGCTGAATGGCGAGCCAGTGTGCATCTGCTAGCATGCCCTGGCTTGCCCAGGAAGGCAGCAGCATCAGGGCCCAGCAGGGCATGTAGAGGGACCCAGGAGGCCAGGCCAAGCTAGCCAATGGCAAATGGGAACATTCAAGCTAAGGACTTCCAGCTGTGTGCCGGGGCTCTGCACATCTGCTTCTCATCAGCCCAGGGAATTTTTCATATGGACAAATTTGACATTTTGATTTAAAAGGGAGAGGGAGGGAGATTGGAGCTGCCTGGGACAGGGAGAGGAAACCCCCTCCTGCCAGATAAACCCTACCACGAGAGAGCATGTGCTGAACTAGCAGGCGGCCGGGGGGCGAGGGGGAAGATCTCTATCACCAGGCCCCATGGCTGTCCCATGACCATAGAGCTACTGCATAGCAAGGCTGACTCCATGCCTGCTTCTCCTTGCTCAGTTGCCTGTGACTGCTGCCTCCCCCTCTCAAAGGAAGGGGCATTTTCAAGTGAACTGCAGCTGGCCAGCTTCCAGCCCTCCAAGTTCCTGGGCACTGCAGAGTGCGGGACTCTTTAATTAAAACACTTTTGATGATGCCCAGAGCCGGAGAGCATGGGTGGGTTCCCTCTCTGCCTCTTTGCATCTGACTGGGGGCCTCCTGTCAGCCCCAAGCTTTCTGGGATGCTCCCAAGGGGCTGTTCCACTCTCTCCTCCTCATTGTATCTGTTTTTTGTTGGTTGTTTCTAACTCCTTCCTCTGAAACATCAGAGATGGCTACAGGTGGTGTGGTGAGTTTGGCAGTCAGATTGGCAGTGACCTTGGGGGATTTTTGCCTTCCCCTGCAAAAGACAGGAGACAGGTTACTTGCCAGGAGTATCTGGGTCTAGCTCACTCAATCAATTCCCTGCCATTGCCTCAGGGGCCTCAGGCACTGCGCCTCAGTCCCTCTTGTTCTCTGCCTGTGACACACCGTCGTTTAGCCTCCCGAGGGTCAGAGTGCCTTGGCCTGATTCCAGTAGTTGGGTTTTGCGGGTGGGTGCTGGAGGTTGGTGGTGGCCTGTGGTAGCCAGGAGGTGAAGCAAGGTGATCTGGTGGCCCCTTCTGGCCTTGGGCTCTGTGGCTACACTGGTTTCGTTCAAGTGGTGTCACCTGCCTGTGTGGGTGCAGTTATTGGATAAAGGTGCTTACACCAGTGTGGCTGTTCCCCACCAGGGAGGGAATAAGCTCTACAGGTATAAGGCTCCTCTTCTCACTGCATGCACACCAGTGGCTGTTCTGGCATAAAATCAACAGCTGTGTGGGGAGCAGGCTCCAGGCCCTGCCCCTCTCAGTGGCTTGCCTCTCCACCTGGAAGGGCTCTGCCATCCCTCTCCCGTCTCTGGCTCCCTCTCTCCACAGAAGCCAAGGGAGAGCCCTATATCGCAGCTGCCCCTCCTGCCTGCCAATCCGCCCTCCCCATGTCAGGGCCACACTAGCCTTCTCCCTGCCCAGCTCTGCTGCTGCTGCCCTTTCATTGCTGGGAGGCTCAGCACAGCGGGGGAAGCTGAGGCCCGTGTGCTCTGGTGCTGCCAGCGCGCACCAAAGCAATTTCACTGCAGGCCCCGCCGCAGCAGCAGGGCGACCGGTGCTGCTGCTTGTCTGCCACGCTGCTGGGAGGGGCCCGGGCGCAGTCAGACTGCTGGGGAATAACTCCCAATAACGCCCATTGACTGTCCCTGGTGCTTGCTGCAGGGCTGTAATGCCTCCGAGGCTGGACTTAGGCGGGGTTATTCCTCTCGCCCCTCCCTCACGTGACACCCGTCTGCATTCGCTTTCTCCCAGAGCCGGGTTTAGCGTGGCACCTCGGCCCATGCCTGGCTAGCTCAGGCAGGGAGCTGAGGAGCCTTGACAGATGAGCACATGCTCTTTCAGCCGTGGAGTAGGCATTAGTGACTCGGGTGCCAGTGATAGGCACATTGCTAGCGGGGCCCTCTTTGGTGGGCAGGCGCTGCCTTTGCCAGTGGCATTGCACCCGGGCGCGGTATGGCCACACGCTTCAGTCTTCGGTGCCGCCGTCCGCTGCTCGTCTGCAGGGGCCGCGCCTGCTGGCGACCCCCAGAGGGAGCGAGTGGAGAGGCCAGCCGCCCACTGAGAGGAAGCTGGGGGTGGGAAAAGAAAGGCTGCTTTGTTCTGGATCTGGGAATCCTGCATCGGGCTGACCAGTGCACTGCCTCCTGCAGAGGGAAGGGGACACCCATCTCGCTCTCAGAGCTGGAGGCTGAAATTCCCCGTGGCTTGTGGTAATGTAAAACTGGCCCCCGCCCCCAGCTTTGTGAGCTTTGATCCCCACCCTCGAGCGGCACCGACCCCCCCCCCCCAAGTGGTGCTGCCACGACCTCACTGCGGGCAGAGGTCAAGAGGTGACCTGCCCGGAGGAAGGTGATCTCCTCCTAGCACAGATCTGGGGCTGGGAAGCGGAGCTCAAAGCATTCTCGAGCCAGGAGTGCCTCAGAATACCAGCGTGGACACGGGGGTTTCATTGCAAACTTGCCCTGTTTGCACTCGGCGATGGAGCCACTTTAGTGCTGAGAGACCTTGGATCGCTGTCGAACCCAGCCATGTAGCACCTTACAAAATGGGGCGGCTATTTCACCCTCCTCCAAAACTGCCCCACTTTTGTGGCTGGGTGGGGAGTTCAATGTCCTCACGGAGTCTGAGTTCCTTGCCTAGGTAGATGACCCAGCACTGTATATCCGTCTTCAAGATCTCGCCATTTCCCTGCATGGCTCAACTGGCTTTGAGTTATTCACATGGAAATGAAGTGTTCCCACAGTGTTCCCAATCTGAACTGCTGCTGTGAGCACCACAGACCAGGCACGGCCAGTTCAGGGGACTGGCCAGCTGCATGGCCAGAGATGGTGTCTTTGCAAAAAAAACTCCATGTCAGTGCAAATCAGGACCCTCAAATCTCCAGAACTCCCCTGTGTTAAGGCTGCTCCTGCAATGTTGGCCAAGCCTGGTTGTGCATCCCACATGATTTACTTGCTGATGGCCCATAGGGGGCACTGTGTGGCAGATAGGAGCAAACCGAACCTGTGGACCTTTCCCCTTGCATTGTGCTGCAGTAGCTTTATCCCAGTGGAGTGTGTGGCATGCCTAGGGTCCAGCCCAGACCCCATCAGGAGTGTTAATACTGCCTTCCCCTCCAGTTCCTCTCGAGGAGAGCGTTTCCTTTGCTCTCAGAAGCAGCGCTTGCTGGCAGGAGACTCACAAGTCCACGTAATGCTAGCTTGAGCCTGCTTGGGATGGAGGCAGGCTAATGCAATAGCTTAGGCAGGAGAGGGGAGGGCCTGGAGGTCTGATCCTCAGGGTGAAATAGCTAAACTCCCTGCAGGCCTGGGTTAGGTAGCAGCAGAGGGACCAGAGTGCATCTGCATTAGCAACAGGAGCTGCTGCAAACTGAATGATGGCTGGCCCTGGCGTAAGTGTCCCCAGGGCTGCCCGAGCTCTCCAGGGAGCTTTGCCCTGCATTTGTGCTGCACTGCTCCGTTGCAGTTGCCCTCTCTCTAGGTACTGTCCCAGAGCTCCCAGCCCAGCCCCCCGAAGGGATGGCTCGCAGGTGATTTGGCAGAGCTTCGTGGGGGGTGGGGGAGCATGGGGAGCTGTGGGAGAAGAGGCCAAGCGCCTCAGAACACACTTTGGCGAAACAGCCCCCACCTGGGCTCCCCGGGGCTACGTAGAACAGTCAGTGGCAGCTGCCAACCTTGCCCCTTGTGCAGCACAATAGTCGACTAAGCTGGCCCCGTCCGTGGTGACCTGAGGAGTATTTGCGCCATGGGGGCTATTGCACCAGTGCTTCCTGCCCGCGCTCCGGGGGTCCTCGGCACTGCTGAAGGCCTGGGATTTAGCCTGGTTTGAAGCACATCTAACCGAGCCCGTGCTGTGCCTGACCAGCACCTTGGGAGAGCACGTGTGTACGGACACTAGGTGTGTTACCGGCATGGGGAGGAAGGATTACCACTTCAGCTATCTGCAGCCCACTATCAGCACAGCTCAGCATGGGATGGGTGTGGTTTGGGCAGAGGGGAGGGTGCCACTGTTTCACGCCGGCTACTAGGCTTTGTCTTTTGGCTACTAGCTGTCAACTAATCTAGTCAAGCCCTGGTCAACTTGATATGGTACCAGCCTGACCCTGGCTTGGAGACCAATCAGCAGCGCACTCTGTACAGGACAGATTTCAGAGTAGCAACCGTGTTAGTCTGTATTCACAAAAAGAAAAGGAGTACTTGTGGCACCTTAGAGACTAACAAATTTATTTGAGCATAAGCTTTCGTGAGCTACAGCTCACTTCATTGGATGCATTCAGTGGAAAATACAGTGGGGAGATTTATATACATAGAGAACATGAAACAGTGGGTGTTACCATACACACTGTAACGAAAGTGATCACTTAAGGTGAGCTATTACCAGCAGGAGAGCTGGCAGGGGGGGCACCTTTTGTAGTGATAATCAAGGTGGGCCATTTCCAGCAGTTGACAAGAACATCTGAGGAACAGCGGGGTGGTGGTGGGGGAATAAAAAAGGGGAAATAGTTTTACTTTGTGTAATGACCCATCCACTCCCAGTCTCTATTCAAGCCTAAGTTAATTTTATCCAGTTTGCAAATTAATTCCAATTCATCAGTCTCTCGTTGGAGTCCGTTTTGGAAGTTTTTTTGTTGAAGAATTGCAACTTTTAGGTCTGTAATCGAGTGACCAAAGAGATTGAAGTATTCTCCAACTGGTTTTTGAATGTTATAATTCTTGATGTCTGATTTGTGTCCATTTATTCTTTTACGTAGAGACTGTCCAGTTTGCAAGTGAACGAGCCTCTGATAGTGTGGCTGATGTGATTAGGCCCTATGATGGTGTCCCCTGAATAGATATGTGGACACAGTTGGCTCGTTCACCTGCACATCTACCAATGTGATATATGCCATCATGTGCTAGCAATGCCCCTCTGCCATGTACATTGGTCAAACTGGACAGTCTCTACGTAAAAGAATAAATGGACACAAATCAGACGTCAAGAATTATAACATTCAAAAACCAGTCGGAGAACACTTCAATCTCTCTGGTCACTCGATTACAGACCTAAAAGTTGCAATTCTTCAACAAAAAAACTTCAAAAACAGACTCCAACGAGAGACTCCTGAATTGGAATTAATTTGCAAACTGGATACAATTAACTTAGGCTTGAATAGAGACTGGGAGTGGATGGGTCATTACACAAAGTAAAACTATTTCCCCTTGTTTATTCCCCCCCACCACCCCGCTGTTCCTCAGATGTTCTTGTCAACTGCTGGAAATGGCTCACCTTGATTATCACTACAAAAGGAGTTCCCCCGTACCCCACACTCTCCTGCTGGTAATAGCTCATCTTAAGTGATCGCTTTTGTTACAGTGTGTATGGTAACACCCATTGTTTCATGTTCTCTATGTATATAAATCTCCCCACTGTATTTTTCACTGAATGCATCCAATGAAGTGAGCTGTAGCTCACGAAAGCTTATGCTCAAATAAATTTGTTAGTCTCTAAGGTGCCACAAGTTCTCCTTTTCTTTTTGTACAGGACAGAGTGACTCAAGACTGGACTAGTGGGGGGAGTTGCAGGTCTCTGTTCCTTGGCCGAGCTGGGAGAATCGCAGAGCTGGGATGGCAGGGGGCTGCTGGACAAGATGGAGGTGCATTGGCCAAGCTGGGGGAGTCGCAGGGCTGGGCTAGCAGGTGGGGCTGCAGATCAGGCTTGAGGGGCTTTGGCAGAGGCATGTGGAGGAAGCTTGTTCACTCCACGCAGAGCCCTTGTCTCAGACACCACCATCCGGATCCATTAGCAGCTTCCTTGCCGGCAGGGCTGTCTCAGCTGGAGCCAGTGTGTCTTGACAAGGGAAGGTAAATCATGCTGAGGAACTTCTGCGCTCCCCAGCTCCGTGCAGCAGGCTGGGGGTTGCGTTCAGCAGGTGTGAGGCTGCTTTCCTCGCTGAAGGGAGCTGGGCAGGGCAAAGCCGTCTCATGCCAGGAAGGTCTAGAAAGGCAGGAAAATCTAGAAAGGCAACGTTCCTGCTGTCCTGGCAGGGGCCTGGGAGTGTCAGGGAGCCAGGGGCTTATTATGGGCCTGGGGGAGACAGGAGCTTGGCCTGGGCAATCACGATGGGCCCATCTGGCCTGGGAGTCTGCGACTCGTCCCCTGTGCCCTGGTTTCCTTTGACAAAGCAGGGGTGGAAGTGATCCTGGTCAGTCGGGCTGTGTCAAGTCCTGGGCCAGCGCGCAATAGCCCTGCAGGGCCTGCATTTTAAGGGCTGGCGTCCCACACCCCTCCAGAGCTCGAAATGGAGACCAGTCAGAGAGGCGGGTGCTCTAGTTAGCTACCACTGTGTAGCATGTGTGTCCGGGCCTGGGGGGCCCATCACATCACAGCTCTCTGAGCGCCGTTCGGCCTCCCACCCGCATTGTGCTGTCTGAGAGCAGCTTTAAATCTGCCCACTCAGCTGAGTGCAAACACCCGCCCTGCGTGCAAACCCATCCTCTCCTCCATCTGCAGACCCCACCTGTACACCCTCCCCCATTCCTCCCTGTGCAAACGCCCGCCCTGAGTGCACACCCACCCCTCCTCCATCTGCCACCCTGTACACACCCCCGCCCCTTCGTCCCTGTGCAAACGCCCGCCCTGCGTGCACACCCACCCTCTCCTCCATCTGCAGACCCCACGTGTACACCCTTCTGCCCCTTCCTCCCTGTGCAAACACCCGCCCTGCGTGCACACCCACCCTCTCCTCCATCTGCAGACCCCACGTGTACACCCTTCTGCCCCTTCCTCCCTGTGCAAACACCCGCCCTGCGTGCACACCCACCCTCTCCTCCATCTGCAGACCCCACCTGTACACCCTCCCGCCCCTTCCTCCGTGTGCAAACGCCCGCCTTGTGTGCACACCCGCCCTTCCTCCATCTGCAGACCCCACGTGTACACCCTCCCGCCCCTTCCTCCCTGTGCAAACGCCCGCCTTGTGTGCACACCCGCCCCTCCTCCATCTGCAGACCCCACCTGTACACCCTCCCACCCCTTCCTCCCCATGCAAACGTCCGCTCTGTGTGCACACCCACCCACTCCTCCATCTGCAGACCCCACCTGTACACCCTCCCGCCCCTTCCTCCGTGTGCAAACGCCCGCCTTGCGTGCACACCTACCCTCTCCTCCATCTGCAGACCCCACCTGTACACCCTCCCGCCCCTTCCTCCCTGTGCAAATGCCCGCCTTGTGTGCACACCCGCCCCTCCTCCATCTGCAGACCCCACCTGTACACCCTCCCACCCCTTCCTCCCCGTGCAAACGTCCGCTCTGTGTGCACACCCACCCACTCCTCCATCTGCAGACCCCACCTGTACACCCTCTCGCCCCTTCCTCCCTGTGCAAACGCCCGCCCTGCGTGCACACCCGCCCCTCCTCCATCTGCCACCCTGTACACACACACCCCCTTCCTCCGTGTGCAAACACGTGTCCTGCATGTACAGCCACCCTCTGCTCCATCTGCAGACCCCACCCTGTACACCCTCTCGCCCCTTCCTCCCCGTGCAAACGCCCGCTCTGTGTGCACACCCTCCCACTCCTCCACCTGCCACCCTGTACACACCCCCACCCCTTCCTCCCTGTGCAAATAAATGCCTGCCCTGCATGCATACCCATGCCCTCTCCATCTGCAGACCCCACTGTATACGAAACCCACCCCTTCCTCCTTGTGCAAATGCCCACCCTGCATGCACACCCACCCCCTCCTCCATCTGCAGACCCCACCTGTACACAGCCCCACCCCTTCCTGTGTGCAAACTCCACCATGGGCGAATACCATCTGCTGGCCCATGCGTGCAAACCCCATCCTGTGCAAAGCCTCCCCTGTATGTGCATACATGTCCCATGCATACAAATCCCACCTTGTGTGCATGCCTGCCCCCGTGTGTGCCAGTCCCAACTCGTGCACAGCCCTCCCCTGTCTGTACAAACCCCACCCATGTGCAGGCTCATCCCTGCTCTCCTCCTTGTGTCAAGTGCCCCTAGCAAAGCACATCAGTGTTGGAATCCCCCTCCCATCTGCACACAGCTGGGGGGGGGGCGGGGGAGGAACCCCTGCAGTTGCATCCTGGGGGTGAGATGTGATGGCAGCGCAGTGTTCCCCACCATGCCCTCTGGCGGCAGTGTTTCCCCTGCGTAAGGGCTGAGCCAGCTGGGACAGGGGCCCGGCCGGGTTGGCCGCGGGTTCGGGTGGTGCCGGGGGCTAAGAGAGAACTGGTGCTGGCACGCTGATTTCCTGTGCCACTAGCGTTTGTTTATGGTGAACAAGCAGCCCTGGAAGAAGCAGCCCCACCGCTCATGTGGGCTTCAGTCCCTTCAGGCTAATTCCCCCTGCACCTGCAATCCAACAGCTGCCCCAGCACCGCCTCCTTCTCTGGACACATGACTGACTCCAGCCCCCTCCTTGGCCCACACCCTGGAAGGGTCACAAAGATGAGACCTGGAGCCTCTGGGGAAAGCTGTAGCCCGGGAAAGAGGGGAGTGCAGGGCTGCTCGAAGGGTCCTGCATGGGGAGGCAATGGGGAGGTCTAGGATGGGGACTGGACACCTGCTGGGCTGTCCTAAGCCCTGGGAGGAACATACAGAGGGCCCAAGAGTCGAGAGGGCAGGTGGGTGGGTGGCCAGCCAGGGCACTGGGAACACCAGCTCCTGCCATTCTCAGGACCCCAACCACAGAAGCAGAAGAGTGGGAGGTGGATACAGTGTTCGGGGCTAGACGGACTCTTGCAATGACTCCCCTTCTGTACGCTGGTCACTTTCACTTCTCATTCCCAGGGGTCTGGCTGCCAGCTCCTCCCTCCAGTGCAGAATCCCCAGGCCTGCTCCCTCCTGCTCTGTGTTACTGAGGCTCCGGGGAAGAATGTTCTTTAAACCACCCGTGACTCCGAGAGTGGCAGGATCCGGGCACTGGGGCTGTGCCAGCCTAGCCTCCCAGTGCAGCAGGGACTGTCCGCTAGCCATCTCCCCGGGTTAGGTTTCCCGCCTGAGGTGACATAAGGGCCCAGCGGGGGTCACCAGTCACCCCATGAGAGTCTCCAGCAGGGAAGAGATCCTAGACCGCAGTGATGGTGGAAGGGGGAGTGGCACACCTGCCATCTGCATTTGCTAACACATGGGGAGTCTAAGAAGACAGCAGTAAAATCCCTAGTCCCATGCCCAGGTGGGAGTGCTGGGACATGTGGGGTATCCAGATTTTTGGATGCCTGGGGGCATGTGGGGCTGTCGAGGGAGGTGGGAGCTAGGCTAGCTTAGACACCAGGGCATCTTGGGGTGTATGGGACTATCAGGGGTTCTGCTAAGCTAATGGCTGAAGGACTGCAGCAGAAAGCCAAGCAGGGGAAGAGAGGAGGGGAAGTGAGCAGTGGCCCGTGCTTTCCGAACCGGGACCTGGGGAGGGGATGGGGGCAGGCTGGTTGTGGTGTCCTCCCATTCGTGAGTGAACCAAGCTTGTGCCCTGCCGATCCTGCACCCCCATGTCTGGGGACCAGAGGCCCCGCCATCTCCCCTGCCTGCTGTCCATTGCTTCCTCTGCGGCTCAGCAATGCTCTGCCGGCCCTGTCCAGGAGCTCAGCAGAGAGATGGGGTGGGGAAGAAGGAGTGGCCAGTTTGGCGAGACAGGGGAGTGTGTCCTGGATCCCACATGCCCATCTGCTGCCTCTGGGCATGGTGGGAGCGCAGCTCACACGGCCCTCTCTCTCTCTCCCCATGCAGGGCAGAGCGGTCTGGGGAAGTCGACAATGGTGAACACCCTCTTCAAGTCGAAGGTGAGTCGGAAACCTACAGGCCCCGGCTATGAGGAGCACGTCCCAAAGACAGTGCAGCTGCAGTCCGTCACCCACGGTAAGGTCCCCTGCTCCTCAGCCCTCCAGGAGCCGCGGGAAGGACCCCTTCCTCTCCCACCATGTCTTTTCCTCTGGGAGCCCCCATGACATCTGTCTCTCATGCAGCCCCCCCTCCTGCCAGATGCCCCACCCTGACCCCCTCCCCCATCCCTCTGGCAGTTCTGGCATAGCCTTGGACCCTTCCCCCCATGAGTGGCAGAGTGGAGTCTTTGGGCCCAGCAAGGCCTCACCCTTGCCCCATGGGCCCCAGCCCACCCTGCCATCCCCAGCCGGCTGGCGCTCGCTAGTCTCTTCCCGACAATTTCAGAAGCGCTTGCTGCCCTGGGAAACATAGGCTCCTTTGCGAGTCTCTGGCTTGGCCGCTCCCTGTCCTGAGAGCGACCCCCCCAGGGGAAGGCCTGCCTGCCCCTGGCTCCTGCCTCTCTGCTCCAGGCAGGGGAGTGAGAGCTCAGCAGGCATGGGGGCACTTCCCTGGCCACGGCAGAGCTCCCATTGACTTCACTGGGGCAGGATCTGGCCCCACAGTCCCCGTCCTCCCAGCCCGGCCTGCCAGGGTGCCCCCAGGGCCGTTGCTGCTGCCCCCTGGCCTGGTCAAGCCTAGTGGATGGGATTCGCCACACTGTGCCCAGGTGCTAGACAGTCACCAAGGTCCCTCTCCAGCCCCCACAGCTGCTAGTTCCAGGCCTGGATGGCTTTGCTGCATGTGTCCGGGGAAATGCCCGAGCGGAGTGTGCCCAGAGAGCAGTGGGAAGCCAGCGGGAGCTGGGGAGGGGCTCTGTGCAAGGGATACCCAGTGGGGGGTCAGGGGACTCCTAGAGCCACCCCGTGACCTTGCACCCTCTGCCCCCGCTAGTTATCGAAGAGAAGGGCGTGAAGATGAAGCTGACTGTGACAGACACACCGGGGTTCGGCGACCAGATCAACAATGAAAACTGGTAGGTTCCACCCGGTTCTGGGGACCCCAAGGGCGGGAGGGAGCCCAGCATTGCTGGCCAGGGGTGGGCCATAGAAGGAGGGGCACCAGGAAAGGCTTAGTCTGAGCAGCTGGTTGGTAATAACATGACACCCTGGCACCAAAGGGTCATACGCTGGCACTGTGGACTCTGCCTTTGAGCTGTGTGAACTAGATCCATTGAGCTCCAGGCAGTTACTATGGGGGGTTTCAGAGGAGACCCTAAAATCCAGCTCTACTCTGCTCTGCAGGGACACCAAAGTTCTTGGGACACTTCTGTAAGAGTTAGGGATTTGGTTAAAACACCACCCCCTTCCTCCAGCCCCACCTCGCCAAAGGCTTTGTGCCACACTGTCAGATCTGAGCACCTTCTGCTGTGTGCCGGTGCTGCTCTCTGCCCCAGAGGTGGCTGCCTTTCAGTGGTGGGTGGGACAGTTCCTGTGTGTGCAGTGCACACAGTGCCTAGGGGTTGCGGGTGATCAATCTCTTGCCTCCTTTCCCATTGCCCAGCTGGGACCCCATCATCAAGTACATCAACGAGCAGTACGAGAAGTACCTGAGAGAGGAGATCCTCATCAGCCGCAAACAGAAGATCCCAGACACCAGGGTCCACAGCTGTGTGTACTTCGTGCCACCTACTGGCCACTGGTGAGCCGTGATCAGTCTCTGCCTGCTCCTGAGTGCCCAGTGCCTTGCCTGGCTAACCAAATGCCCTGCTGGGCTTACCTCTCCCTAGGGGGGCAGCCTGAGCCCTTTGCAAGGGATTGGCTGGCTCATGGAGCTGCTAGTAGGATGAGGAAGCCGGCTTGCCTCCGGCCGGGGCAATAACCAGCTCAGCTGGCTGTGGGCCGGTGTGCAACGTGTGACTCTGTCTTTGGCCAGTTCCTAGCAAAGGAGAGTCCATGTCCTGGCTGGCCTCCTGCTGCCCATCTCAGCGGGGCCCTCTGGGTCAGCCCCACTGCTAGGCCTGTGTGGTTGAACTCACCTCGCTGCTGCTGCTGTCAGTCACTGGAGGCCTTGGCTCTCCATTCCCATTGGCCTCTCTGCTCTGGATACCTGGTGGTGCCACTGATCTGAGGACAGTGGCTGGCCGTCTCTGCCCCAGTCCGCCAGGGTGGGGCCCATGTCTGGGGGGAGGCGGGGAAAGCAGCCTGAGCATGGAGCGTCTCCAATCTTGTTGCGCCAGCGCCCCCCTCTGGCCACGCTGAACAGCCAGGGCTTTCCCTCCCAGGCTGCGTCCCTTGGATCTGGAGTTCATGAGGCGGCTGAGTAAGATCGTCAACATGGTGCCAGTGATCGCCAAGGCGGATACCCTGACCCTGGAGGAACGGGCCGAGTTCAAGCAAAGGGTGAGGGGCCTTGTAAGGGAGAGGTGGAGCTTTTACCTCACCTGGGAGGAGGGCAGGCCAGCACAGCTGTGCACGGGAACCCCAGAGCCCTTGGGGCAAGGCTGGGCATAGGCAGCATGGCTTGAGGTGCCTCTCAGGGTGGGTTGGGGGCTGAGCGACGTTAAAGGGACTGGCCAGGACCACAGCACCGAGGGCCGGCCTGGGTAAGATTGCCTCAAACAGCTGGGTGGTCTCCAATAGGGCCAGGGCAACCCAAAAGCCCACGGGTCTCTTGCGGTAAGACAGAGGCGTCTGTGTGTCTCTTCTCCCCCCATCTGAGCAGAGGCACATCAGGGACAGAGAGGAAAGCAGGAGGAGGCCGCAGCTCATGGTCACGGCATCTGACACCCGAGTAAAGGGGTTAACCTGAGTGTCCCAGCCAAATATCAGCTCCTGCAATGACACCCTGCCCACCTGAAATCCCCCCCATGCGAGTCAACTGGATACAGGGTTCTAAGCACATAGGTAGTGTTGCTGCGTGCTGTTTAACAAGTTCCCACTCCACCCCAGAGGTGGCCACATTTCAGTGGTAGGAGAGATTATATGCTCTCATGAGGGCATTAGGATGAATGGTAGCCAACTCCATTGCTAGCACAGAGCAATTTCACAGGCGCTGTCTCCTGCAGATCCAGAAGGACTTGAAGGCCCACGGCATCAGCGTCTATCCCCAGGAGGATTTTGATGACAACCCAGACGACAGGATATTGAATAATAAAATTCGTGTGAGTGCTGGGAGGCTGCGTGGGGGTGGGGGGGGCGAAGAGCTGAGCTGGGCGGTGATTGGCTGTGGTGGGGTACTCTGTGTCCCTCTCTGGCTGGGACAGGCGGACGGGCAGCTGTGCTGGGCAGTGACAGCAGCGCTGAGGAGGGAACCTGCCCCTGAGTTGCAGTGCCAGGGCCCACGGATCGGAGAGGTGGGCCTGTCCCAGTTCTACAGTGACTCTGCCCCCTCTTCCTGTCCAGGACAAAATCCCCTTCGCAGTGGTTGGAGCGGACAAGGAGCATCAGGTGAACGGGAAGAGGGTCCTGGGCCGCAAGACCAAGTGGGGGATCATTGAAGGTAACGGCTCCCTCGAACGTGGGTGGGGCACAGCTCCTAGCACTGAGATGGATCCGGTCCCCCAGCTCCCAGTGGACCCCCGCTAACACTGGCTCTGTCCCCCTGTCGTGGCTGGTCTGTGGACGGAGGGTTTGGAGGGCTCCTGAGCCTTGGGCTGGTAGATCCACTGTCCCTCGCAGATGCGACCCAGCCAGGGGCCTGGTTACACCCTGGTGAAGTTGGGTTCTCCGGCATATCGCTCCTCTTGCATCTGCACTCCCAGCCCCTGCTGTTTTCGGCAGGCTTCTGGAGCCCTGTGCCCAATGGTGCCCTTGCGTCCAAAGCCAGCTCCAGCTGTCCTCCCAGCTCCTTCCCAGGCCCACTGAATGGGCCGCCTTTCCAGGCCAGCTCCTCCTCCAGGCCAGAAGGTTTCCTTTGGCCCTGAGAGTAGGCTGTGACCCAGCAGTGAGCAAGGGCTCAGGTAGAGGGCACTCAGCAGCAACAAGCCTGGCTCTTGGTATTGAGGGTTTCTGGTCCTGCCCTGACCCCTGGGCTGGCATTGGGGCGGAAGGAGTGGATGAGGGTTAAGGAAAGGGGCCCAAACTTCTTAGAGTGGGGCAAAGTTTCGGACTGGCCCATCCTGCCCGTACATCCCTAGTCAGGCCCTTCAGCCCCCGTCCTGGGGCCTGTGTGCGTGAGTGTTGGGGCAGTGGGCAGACTGCCAAGCGGCTGGGACCCTCCCCAGAGCTCCGACACGCCGCGCTTGCTCTAGGAACTCTCCTGTGCTGAGCCCCCTTCCGCTCCTGTAACGCTGCCCAGCATCTGTGGGATGCAGCTGTGATCGCACCACTGCCTTCACCTCTCGCTCCCAGCGATCTGCCAGGCTGCTGTGATACCTGGCACCTGCAGCAAGCGCCCCTCCCAGCATCACACCTGGGCTGCAATAAACCTGACACGCAGGGCCTCTGCCCGCACCCAGGGAAGTGCAGCAAGCAGGTATCCTCCTGAGCACTGATGCAGCCAGTGCAGCGGGGAGCTCCGCCCCAAGAGACCCATGGGGTGCAGAGGGGCCCAGTGGGGAGCTGGGGCAGCTGGAGCCTGTCTGGGCCCTGCCCACTCCACTCTGGAGCTGTGCTGCTCCCTGGCGCCAGGGATCCGCAGTCTCTGCTGAGAGCCTGTTGGCAGAGCTGGGGTGAAGCGTGTGCAGCACCAAGCCCATCCCTCGCAGCCAGCACAGACAGGACATACGCTGTCCTCGGGTCACCCTGGGGGCAGCCTTCTGAGCTGGTCACAATGACGCCAGCGGGAACGTGGCCCGTTATATCTGCCAGACGGCCCTGAGCTTTCCGCCACCCTCCAGCACCGTGTGTGTAGGGTGTGCTGGGCTCCATGGGCCTCATCCGCAGGCAGGGACGCTGTGGTGCTCTGCCATGCCTGCGCTCCTGCAGTCTGAGCAACGGGACCACCCGTCCTCCCCCCTCATCCCAAGCAGTTGCTGTAGCCTCAAGCCCTTTCCCCTTGTGGGCCCTTGCACCTGCGCCTGGCTGGTGCTGGGGGTCAGCTGGGGCCTGGGAAGAGCTTCTCTGGAGCGCGTTACCAAGGGCCTCTTCATTTATCAAAGGCAGCTGGAACCGTGCGGCCACGGCGCTGCCAGGTAACCCGTCAGAACGCTGGCTGAAGGCTCCCAGCTGCTGCTCCGTGCCAGAGGGAGAGCTCGCCAGCGTCTCGCCGTGCGTGGAGGGGACTGGCACGGCTGCAGGGGGGAGCTGGCCTGGCGCTCCCACACCCATGCAAAGCCAGGCTGACACACATGAGCCCCTAAGCACGCGCTGTGTGTGTGGAACTGCGCCGGGGGACACACGTAATATGAAAGACATGGGCTGGAAGGGACCTTGAGCGGCCGATTAGTCCAGCCCCCTGCGCTGAGGCAGGACCAAGTAAACCTAGACCCTCCCCGACAGGTGTTTGTCAGCGGGTAGTCCAAGCCTGTATACCCATGTGTAGCCATCATACGTGTGCTACTGTGTATTTATTTGTATTATCGCAGGGCTCCCCCACCTCCCCCCGTGTTCACAACCCCTGTACGTGCACGCACCGTGAGTGCTCCCTGTCACTCACATACCCAGACTCTCACTGCACATGCAAAGTCTCTGAACACCACTGGACACATAGCTACCCCCAGGAGCAGCCCCACAGACACACGCCTCCACGTATGAACACACGTGCAACCCTCAGACATGACTAGATCCCCAACAGAGACGTGCAAACCGGGGCTGTTCCTGGGTCCCCCTGCAGTGCTTGTTGGGGTCCCGTTGCTGTGCCCCGTCCATCCGGGCAGGCCTCGTGGAGCACCATGCTTTGGCTGCTGCCTAGACGTAGCACCCTGGAGTTGGGCTGCTCTTTTGAACACAGGGATGCCGCTGTTCTGTTGAGATTGCAGCTGCCTGGATGTCGCCCCTGCCTTCCCACCCTCCCCCACCCCTTGCCATTTACCCAGTGCACATACATAGGAGCCTGCTGCCCCCTAGTGACCACCTGCCTCCTTGCAGTTCCCCAGCAGGGCAGGATCTAGTCTCCCAGTAAGGGACAGAGTGGACAAGATGCAGCTAAAAGACAAGGCGGGGGATGGGATGGTGGCAGGACATGGGGTGCTGCTCTGACCAGGGTGGCTTTGAATGCATTCCTTGGGCATCTGAGTCACTCCCGTTCTCCACCAGGGTGGTAGGGTCTACAGCTAGTCTGTGTCTTGTTTTTCAGTGGAGAACCCAGCGCACTGTGAATTCCCCCTGCTCCGAGACCTGCTCATCCGGTGAGATGCCCGGCTCGGCCCACCCCCCTAACGCACAGGGAGAGGGGTACAGCCCCAGGCACGCAGGGTAGGGTTGGGGAGGGCCTGGCCCCAGCTGGGAGCCCATCCCTGTGCGGGGCTCAGCACCCTCCACTGCCAGGGAAAGCTGTTGGGGTTGGGTCACTCAGCAGGGAGTGCAGGATTGGGCTGGGGTCCTGGAGGGGAAGCCATGGGACAGTGAGGGCAGCCCTTGGGGGACTGGCAGAGGGGGTGGTGCTACTGGAGGGAGAGGGAGGGGGCTGGAGCCCCTCATAGTGGGATGGCTTTTAAAGCACAAGCTTAGCCTATTTGGGGGCCTCTGGCTGCAGGGCCTAGGGCCTGGCTGGAGCTGTTCTTCCTGCCCCTTTACCCCCCTAACTCTCACTTTCCACCCACCCCAGTTCCCACCTGCAGGATCTCAAGGACATCACCCACAATGTGCATTATGAGAGCTACCGCGTGCAGCGGCTCAACGAGAGCAACCAGCTGGCGCTGAGCCCCGTCAACAGGCTGCTGGGGAAGGACGAGGTGGAGAGCAACCTCTGAGCAGTGAGAGCAGGGCGTCCTCCTCCCAGACAGCGCCCACAGACTGGCTGAAGGGGGGAGGAGCTGAGATCCCCACCCCGTGGACAGAGCTCCTCTGTTCTCACTGCCCTGCCCAAGTGCCCTAATGCTGGGCCAGACACTGACTCTGCCGATGCACCAACACCTTCCAGCCATGCAACAGCCTTAAGCAAGGAGCGACTCCTGGGGGGCTGTGCCAGGCGCGGCCTCAAGGGCCCCACTGCTCCCCATCTGTTCCTCCTGCTTCCCCCACGCCCGTCCCCCTTGGCGACTTTGCATGGAGCTCGTAGGTTCCTGGCACACGCACCCCGTGCACCTCTGCCCCGACAAGCATGCCCCAGTTCTGGAGGGAGCCCTGCCCTATCAAAGAGGCACAGTCTGGAGCCAGTGGGCCTGACCCCCCGCGACGCACCCACAGGAAGGTGTGTTGGCACAGGGCCTTTCCCACCTCATGCCGTTGTCCCCAGGACTGGGGCAGCCTCAGGCCTGCGCTGCTGAGAACAGCCTCCCCTCCTGATCTTCCCCATGTCGGCTGCTGCCCTGAGCCTCCAGCTCCTTTGGGAGTCCCTGAGCCTGCATCCCCCAACGAGGGGGGACTGGAGTAGAACACTGCCCCGCATGCTGTGGGGCAGAGGGGGCCTGGGGTGAGAGGGGCAGAGCTAGTCCTTCCTGCTGTGGGGTAGAGGGAGCTCTGGGGCTGGGGAGGCAGAGCCAGCCCTTCCTGCTGGGGGCGAGCAAAGCTCTGGGAGATGGAGGTACCCAGCCAGCCAGCCTCTCCTATGCCCTCAGGGGACAGCCTCGTGGAATCGCTCTCGGGGTTCTGACCCATCCTACAGAGGGCTAGAGCCTGTAGCTGTCCCACAGGGTTAGGGAAAAGGTGGGGTGGGCAGTGCTAAGGTTTGGGGAATAGCAGAGAGGGACGGAGGCCCAACCGACTGCCCACTGGGCAGAGTCACCAGCACTGTGTGTTCAAAACACACATGGGCTGGGAAAAGCCCGGGGGGGTGGGGAGATGGATGCAGGCTGTCCCAGCCAGGGGGAGAGGTATTGGTGGGAGGGCCAGGGCTGGGGCTGAGCTCCAGGCAGCAGGAGGAGCGAGGGGTATCACAGGGGAATCCCCCCAGCCCGCAGGGCGGGCGGTGCTTGGCCATTTACTCTCCTCTGAAAAGCTGGGGCTGGGGCTCGTTCTCTCGCTGCAGGCTCTGGTCACACATTAAAGATCCCCCTGCAACCTTGGCCTGGTGTCCCCCCCTGTTCATCCCCCCACAGGGAAGGGAGCCATGCAGAGTTGTTCCCACCCCGGCCCCATGTAGAGTGCTTCAGCCAGGGTCCCCTTCCTGCCGCCTGTGCGTCTATGCCTAACCCATCCCTGTTTGGACCCCCTTCCCCGCAGGGACCCTTGGCCTTTTCCCAGAGGGGAGCTAGAGGCTAAAAAGGCCTGGGGGCCCTGAGCTGTTGCCACTGAGAGGGAATGAGCAGTGGGGCTCTTGAGACTCCTTCCAGTCAGAGAGTCCCCTCTCCCCCCATCCCGACCCAGCTGTGCTCTGCCTGGGGCATCAGCCAGACTAAGCTCCCCGACAGGCCAAGTGCCTCGAGCCCGACAGGGAAGGCTGCAGCCAACCCCTCACAGGGTCAGAGGAATCAGCAGTGGTCAGCTGGGGCTATGCCCTGGCCAGCCTGGAGCGGCCCACGCTGCCAGACGCCTTCTCCACAGGGCCCTCCAGCCAGCTCCCCTGGGCCATTCCCCCACCCTGCTCCCTAGCCCCACCTTCCTAGAGGTCTGCTCGGGCACAGCTGACCCCACCCAGCCCAAGAGTGAGTCGAGTCCTTTTCACCCCTGCCCCTGTCCCTGCCCCCTTGTCCTTGGGCCTCAGCCCTGAGGGGGCTCCCCACACCGCATACCCATGAACCGTCTCCAGCTGCCGTGCCCGTGGGGTCAACACAGCAGGCTGCTGCATGCCCCATTCCTGCCAGCCCCAACCCCCCGCTGCACTGTGGGTGCTGTGGGCTCCTCAGCACACTCACTCCGCATGGCATCGGCACAGTGAGTTGGTGGCAGCTGGCAGGAGCGGGACACATGGCTGCTGCCTCCCTGACCCCCCGGGCAGGAGGAGTGAGCAGACCCAATCCGAACCCAACCCTTGCAGGCTGGCCCCTCGGGCTGCAAGGCTCTGCTCCCCACCTCTTGCCAGCAGGGGCCAATGCACCTGTAAGGGCAGCTGGCAGAAAGTATTGGGTCTGGGATAATTGCCCTAGAGTCCCCAGCTGAGAGAAGAGCCTTGTGGTGGGTACTGTCCAGCTGGCACGGCTGGCCCCAGCTATATGTGCAAGCCACCAATACAGAGCTCCACACAGGACCTGTTTGTCTAGGAGTGGGAAGGAGGGCAGCTCCCTGCATTGCCTGGCAGCTCTTAATACGCTCCCATGGGGCTCTGCAGAGCCTGCCTCCAACCCCAACCCCCCTGCCCATTTAGGGCTGGCCAGGAGCTGGGGCTGAATGGTGCTGCTGGGAGCTCCCCAAATGGTCCCACCACTCCTTTGCCAGCCTGCTGCAGGCCCATTTCACTGCCCATCACTGGTTGCTAAAGAGAGTATAAAATACTGCAGACTGGTCGCCAGGGCATAAAAACACCAGCTCCCACCAGCCCAGCCCCTGCCGCTCCCCCGGAGTACAAGGGCTGCACAGGGTTACCAGGAGCATGCTAGGAGCTCTCCAGCCCCAGCCACTGCACTGCCTGCCCTGGGGAACAGGCTAGGCCTCCAGGCTAGAGGAGATCCCCAGGAAGGAGGGCGTAAGACCCTGCACCACTATTCTCGGGTGAATCCCTGCTCTAGGCTGGGTCCCAACGTGGGGTTGGCCCGCAATTCTGGTAGGTCAGTTAATGCGCGGACGGTGCGAAGTCTGCCCCTGCAAAGCTTGTTTGCTCACTGCGGAGAGGAAACCCCAGGGGTCTGGCACCAAGCAACGGTCCCTGGCTTGGCGACCTTACCAAGGGGCTTCGTCCCCTCCTTGGACCTAGGTTGTCTATCTGGAAAATGGGGCTACCTCTTCCCAGAGGCTGAATCCACTAGCAAGCGGGAGGTAATACGGGGACAGGGACAAGCCAGGCCTAGTCCTGCCATTCCCTTCATCCAGAGCGGTGGGGCCCTTTACAGAGCTGCATTCCTCCACATTCCCAGCTCGGGGGGTAGCACCGGCCTCTTCTCTCCAATCACTGCACTGTCCCGCTGGCAGGCCCTGTTAATCATTCGCAAACAGCAGAGAAGGAGTCTGGCCCTGCCCCAGCCTGCGCCCCCACCTGGCTTGCTCCTCATTCCCAGCAGTGTGCCAGCGGGGACGAGCACTGCTTACCACATCTGCCCTAGCTCTGCGGGCAAGGAGAGGTTCTATGAGCCAGTGGGCCCCTCCGCTCACTGGGTGTCTCCATCTCCCCTAGCCAGAGAGAGCTCCCACCCAGGAATGCTACGGCCACCGATTTGGGGAGGCCAACCTGTGACCCCCTGTGCCTGGTTTTCAGTGGGGCTGAGTACCTTACCTGCAGCTTGATAGCAAGGTGAGCCACAGCCACACGGCCCCGCCTCTGGAAATCAGGCCCCAGGTGCCCAAGCTGGTTACCCAAGCGCTGAGTTCCCAGGATCGGGGCCATTTTACATGCAACTGCCTGCGCCAGGAGCATGCTGCTCTCCTCCTTTCACCACCCTCCACCCCTCAGGAACCCAGATGCAATAACCTCGCACATTCTGGAGCCCTGCCCCCACCAAGGCATGTGCAAACACCACCTGAATCCCGTCATCCAGCAGTGAAATGCCGCCACCTCTGGGGGTAGAATGCAACAGGTGTTTGACAGAGCCCAGCAATGTTATAATGCACCAGCTGGGAACTCCCAGGATGTGGATGGGGTGGAGGGCAGGCAGGCAGGCAGGTAGGTGGAACCCAGGAGTTCTGCACCCAGGCTTGTGCTTCAATCTCAAGAGCTAGTCCCTTCTCCACTGGGACGCAGGGAGTAGCCAGGAGGACCCTGCTCTGCTGTGAGGAACAAAATTCATCAAGTAGCACAGAGCAAACCAAACCCACAGACAGAGTGTGCCAAAGGGCAGCCTCCTACAGTAAAGGCTGTTTCCCCCACAAGGGGCTGGCATGTCAGGTTCTCAGGCCAGCGTCCAAAGGAGCGTGAAGCACTAGGTTATGCAAAGAGCCGTTCCCACCAGCTCAGCTCGGGCCAGGTTTCCTTTCACGTCACCTGCCAAAGCTGTTGCTGAAGGATGAATGAGGTCCTCGCCCAACTCACAGCCTCTGCCCAGTAGCTGAGGCAATAGGCCTCATCCTGCTAGTTCTTACTACATGGGATTACAAGTTGTGGGGGAGAAGGGGTTAATAGTTCCTGATGTGCAATACCCCAGCAGCCCTAGGCCTAGCCCTACAATGAAAGTGCAGGAGGAAGAGAGCCAAGGAGATCTCCCAAGGGTGATAAAGGGGGGCCAGTCAGCACCAACTCAGCCTGGATCGCTCCAGGGCTGAATCCCCTGGGACCACTACTCCACCCGAACCTCCTCAGTCTCACCTGGAACAGCTACTGCATCATCCAGCCTCCTGCCACACGCACCCCAGGGCCTCGCTCCTGCACCCACAACCCCTGGCACCTACATGGAGCCAGCTGCAGGCTCAGGACCTGGCTTGGTAGCACCTCTAGCCTCAAGCACATCCAGCTGCAAAGAACACCAGCTATCTTCACATTCCTGGATGGCACCTCCCGTTCTCTGGAGGGCCACAGGCTTTAACGCAGCCTCACGCTGTCTCCACCTCCCTTCAGCGCAGGTGGGAACCTCCTGGCATGCACCCCCCCTTTGCTTTACAGAGAGAAGGTAAGCACGTGGGCTGCCAGCTGCTAGCCCAGCTCAGGGGAACCGGCTTGCGGGGGAAGCACTGAGGTGAGCAGCCATTGTGAACGCATGGCACCTTGTACCACTGACACTTGCTACCAGGTACTAGGGCCTGATTCTCCCTGGCCCCAGCTGTGCAGTGGTGTAGCCCTGTTGACTTCATTGCAGTGCCTCCTCATTTACACCAGCGTGGGTGAAATCTGAATCAGCCCTGTGAGCCCCGCACACATACACGCGCACCTCGCCCAGGTGTGAAGGACCCCATGGGGCTGGGGGAGGGCAGCAGGCTCAGGGAGGTGTGAGTCTGTGTGGACAGAAGCTTTGGAGCATGACCGTGTGAGTGGAGGGGGCAGGTGATCTAGTTACACAGAATTCCCAGGAACCAGCCAGCTGCACCGACACCACGAGTTGCTCTTTAACCAGCTCCCCTGTGAATGATCTACTCTGCTGCTGCCCTGCCCTGAGCCGAGAGGGAGCACGGGGGCACCTCCTGGAATTCAGCTCCAGGAGCAAGCCAGGCAGCCATTCCCCGCGATGCCGAAGAAGCCCTTCACCAGCCAGCACAGTGCAAGGCAGAGAGCCAGGGAGCAGTGCTGTGAGTGGGACCCTCCTGCTCACTCCAGGCTGGGCTCAGGCAGAGCGTCAGATAATCGGCCATTTTATTAAGTGTTTCTTCCCTAGCTCCATCTCCCTGGACCAGGGTCCCACCCCCTTTGCCCAGATAAGAGCAAACTCCAATTGCATCCACTCTCCCTGGTGCTCCACTTGGGCGGTGCTGCAAGCTGGGCAGGTGCAGGCTGTGCCCAAGATTGGCACCTCACACTCTGTTCTAACAATACAGCCTTCCAGACCCGCTCCAGCCCTTCACGCCCAGTGCATGCCAGCCTGGGCCAAGCTTTGTGGGCGAGGGTGCCTGAATTTCTTGCTTTCCCACCTGGCTCTGCAGTTTGAGAGGCAGAGGCTGCTGCAGTTGGCACAGGTTGCTGGGGTTCTCTCACGCCCAGAGCATCATGCCAGTCGTCGAGCTGAATTTTCGCTCCTTGATCACCCCTGTGGGGATTGTCCGGTTCTTTGAGATCTTCCTGTCCTGCACGGCCTTCAGTCTGGCGGCTGCTTCCGGCCAGTTCCAAGGAACCTATGGGACCTGGTGCATGTTCACCTGGTGCTTCTGCTTCTTGGTGTCCATGCTGATCGTGGTGCTGGAGCTGTTTGGCTTTTCTGAGAAGCTGCCGCTGTCCTGGGATGACTTCACCAGCGCCTTCGCCATGCTGGCGGTGCTCATGATCTTCACCTCTTCCATCATATACCCTTCCACCTTCATCACCGACATTTGCTCTGACAACAAATGTGCTTATCAGGCAGCAACTACAGCCATGTCCTGCATCTGTTTCATTGCCTACACCATCGAGGTTGGACTGACCCGAGCCAGGCCTGGAGACAGGAGCAGCTTCCTCACCACTGTCCCTGGCCTCCTGAAGGTGTTTGAAGCCTACGTGGCTTGTCTTATCTTCTCCTTGGTGAGTGAACCCACGACATATAAAACCGAACCCGGCCAGCTGTGGTGCATAGCTGTCTACAGCATCTGCTTCATTGTCACGTTGTTCATCATCATCCTCACCATCGGCCGGTGTCTCACCTACATTCCCTTCCCTTTGGAGAAAGTCCTGGTGGGTTACAACGCCTTGGCTGTACTCCTGTACCTGACGGCTGCCATCATCTGGCCCGTCTTCAACTTCAGAGGGAACCCCAGACCCAGTTCAGGTGACAGCCTTCACTTTTGGAACAGACGGCTGGGCGTGACCTTCCTCACCTTCTTCAACCTCATCGCCTACATTGTCGACCTGGTGTACTCCTCCAAGATGGTCTTCGTGACCAGTACGGCCTAACAGAGCGTTATCAGCCACACGCACCTGGGGGGGTACGGTGGGAACCATCAGCACTGAAGTAGTGGGAAGGGACCGGGGCTGCCCGTCGCGCAGGGGGAGCTGCTTTGGCCTCAGCTGTTTTGCATTTCTTCCCCCACATCCTAGCCTTCTTGGCAAGTCCATGCACCAGGGGGTTCTGTGTGTATTTGATTTGGCTGCTGCTCCAGGAGCTGCAGGTGGCTACCGCTGGGGCCCAGGTGCTGCTGCAGGGAATCAGGGCGTTCCTTGCAGGACATGTCGGGAGGGGAAGGGACAGAAGGTGCTGCCTGTTGCCCGGGTGTACAGCAACCTGTGAGTGAGCCGCAGAAGGGCGGGGAGGTCAGGAATGGGGGGATCCCAATCCAAAGCCCACTGAAGCGAATGGGAGACTTTGCATTGATTTCAGCCTGTGTTGGATTGGGCCCTGGAAGCCCAAGGAGCATCGGGGGCTGGGGCTGAGGCTGGGTTACTGAGTCCTGGCTAGTTAGTGTGTTATGATGCTGCGACTCAGAGAAACTTTCCTGTGCCTCAAACTCTGGTCTGAAGGCAGGTAAACAGCGCCCAGGGCTCCCACCCTCCCTCCAGGAAATGAACTTTCAAAGGCTGTGGCTATGCAAACAGAGGTGTGTGTGCTTAGAGGGCTGGGTACCGGGCTGGGGAGGGGAGCATGTCAGGGTCTGCAGCAAACAGGGTGTGGCAGGTAGGAATGGCTGACTGCAGAGGGGTGACATCGGCATGGCCAGCCCCAAGGGTGTGGAGCTATTTTATGATCAGTCAGGCTAGTGTTTATAGACCTACTATCTGAGGGTCTCACCTTTCCGGGAAAGCTCCCCCCTCACCGGCCCCATTAGGGCTAAAATCCAACCTGCAACACATGACCCCATAAGACACCCTCACTGCTCAGCCGGGCCTCCGTTTTCCCTCCCGATCCCTGGGGCATGGGAGCTGCCATTCTATCCTCCTCCCTACCTAATGGGCAGCTTCCGCATTCGTGCTCCCCTCTACTTCCCCACATTCGCCTGAGCCACACCCCACCTCAGTCTGGCACCGCACCGTTCCCTCCCTGTCCCCTTTGGCAGCCCCATTCCCGGGTCGCCACATTCTCCAGCCTGACCCTCACATGGCCACTCCCGCTCCTGCGGGCAGCTTGGCTTCTTCCCCGCTGGGAGCAATGGGAGGTGGTGGCCATTCCTGCTGGGGGAACTGAAGGCGTTTGTTCACCTGCAGTGTCAAAGGGACATGGCAGCCACCTTGCTGAGGGCAGCCTGTGGCTTTGGCCCTGCTGACAGTGATGGGAGATGGCCGCCATTTAGAACAGGGCTAAACTGGAAGGCAAAAATGAAACAAAATTGGTGCAAACCCGTACATGTGTATACAGAACATTGCAAGGCTTGCCGTCAAACCAGGGGGGCTGGCACCGGGCCTGGCTTTAAGCTCTGTGTGTGCACGTCTATGCACAGCTATATGTGAATCCACCCACGTGTTTCTTCCCATTCTTTTTCAGTCAGCAAAAAGTGCATCAGCGTGCACGCAGTGTGAGTGCCCCCTGCCAAAGCAGTGCATTGTCTCCAGGGGCAGCTTCACGTTCCAGCTTTATAGTCTTCCTGAAAGCTGAGCGAGCTGTCCTCGTTCCCCCGGACAGACGTTTACAGATGACGCGCAAAGGAAGTTTTTTAAATGGAGCTTTTGCTCTTTTTTGGCTGCTTTATGATTGCAAAAAGGGAGAGCGAGAGAGCGAGTTTTCCTGCTTGTTTTGTACTTTAGAAATCTCAGGACGGTCATGTCTGGTCTCCCTGGTTTTGTTGACGGGTGCGGGGGGCCTCAGGGATATATAGTGTGAGCTCTCACAGCAGAAGCGAAGGGCTGGGTGTGTTGATCTTTAGCGGCAAAGGCAGCCTTTCTTCAGAATGTTAATTTGTCATTGGAGTTAAATATGCCTGAAAACCACCCCCATCCTCCCATCAAAACCCCCCAAAACAGTCTGATTAGACATTCCTTCGTCTCACCCGCTCAGGTACTCAGCTTTCGCTCTCTTGGCTTTTGCGATCGCATCATTTCGCAAGTTCTCCTGTCACCATCGAATCTTTCCAAGCTAGACAGGACTTGAATTGAATTGTGAAAAGCAGAATTTTTTTTTTCAAGGACAAACCCTTTCAGACCGTCTTTCTCCATCATAAAGAAGCAGTAAAAGAACACAAGGTTAATGTATTGTACACTTTGCCAGGTCACCTTTGGGCTGTGACCTGGAGAGAGGCTGGGGAAGGCTCAGTTCATGGTTTCTCCTTTGGCTAGTATCAGCCCGTCCAAGAAAAATTGAGTCAACGTGATGAGGAAAGGGTTACAGAAGTTTCCCCAGGAAAGAGTATCCCACCTCTAGTGATTAAACTGATTAAACTCTGTCCAAGCCAAGTGGAGTGAGATCATGAAGACTGCAAACCCATGGATGGAAAACCCTTCCCTGCCTGCAGCATTGTCAAGGTGCTAACACAGTCCCGAGCCTTGGACTAAGCCAGCAATCCCAGGCAGCACGCAGGAAGGGCTCAGTCGCAGTGGGATCCTTACCATGTATGGAGCCATAACTAGGCCTGGGACGAGCAAGCCTATTTGTGCCCTATATCGTTTTGTTTTGTCATTTTTCTGACACATTTTTCCGCCCCCACCCCGGCTTTGCACCCTGGGCAGCTGCCCTACTTGGCCCACCCTGGTTACGGCCCAGACCGTGCACATCACAGGCGTGTGTTGATTGTTTCTGGGGTCAGGTGCACACTGTAAATAAAGTTTACTAGCACGGACTGACAGTTTTAATGTCTTGCTTTGTTTTTTATCTGAGCATGTGTTTCAGCCCAAGCTGTTACGGAATCCCTGGGCCCACAGCACTTTAAAGAGGACATTGTGCTTACGGTACTCAAGTGGGCTGAGTTCAATTCCTGGCTCTGCTACAGACGTCCTGGAAGATGTTGGGCAAGTCATGTAACCTCTCAGTGCCTCAATTCACCAGCTGTAAAATGGGGATAATACCAGATTTCTCCCACCCTCTGTTTGACTATTTATTCCCATTGTAAGGTCTGTGGGGCAGCGTTTGTCTTTCACTATGAGTACACAGAGTGCTTAGCACAAAGATATCCTGCTCTTGGCTGAGGCCTCCAGGTGCTACTGCCAATTTATAATTGTTGCCTTCTTAGTGTGTCCAGAACAATGGCTCTAAGACTGAAACTTCCTGTTTCTCTAATGCCATCACAACTAACGGGCATTCTCCCATTTCAGTCTGGCTGAGCAGAGTGGTGGGTTTAGTGATGTCTGAACTGTAAATTATCTATGGCGATGAGTCCCAGCATGCAGGGATTTCTGTGTTTGTTCCCAAAGGAGACCGATTCAGGGAAACAGGGACATCGGGTCTTGCTGCTGAACTGCAGACCCTGTCCCCGCCGCTGCTGTCACAAGTTCCCCTCATTTCCCATCGGCTGCTGGGTTTAGTGGGTGGGTGTTGGTGGCCTGTGATAGATCTCATGGGATGATCTGGGGGTACCTTCTGGCCTTACGCTCTATGACTATGAGTTGGAATTCAGTGGCCAGAATCAGAGAGGACCCTGCATTCACCACTTCAGGGGAGATGTCGCTCATCCATTGGCTTTCCCATTAGGAGAGATACTGGGGCTCTGCCTTGAATTACCCCGTGACCTGGACTCCAGTGTGGGGCAATGCCTGCCCAGGGTAGTCTAGTCCCAAGGAGTCACCTGCCCCCAGCCAACCCTTGTGTGTGGGGCAGCAAAGCAGAATGTCCTGGGGGTGGAGCAAGACCTTGGGAGTAGTATGGAGTGGGACTTCTCCAGCGACAGCTGGGATTGGGAGCTGCAGCAATGGGCCAGGAAGAGGCTCCAAATTGCAGATCACGGCAGATACTGTCAGGTCCCCAGAGCACATGGCATGCTAATGGAGAGATACTGTGTATGCTGGGAATGGGAGCTCCCTAGAGGTCTGGTTGGGAGAGTCCAGCAGGGCGTAGGTCGGGTAGGTGTCTCTGGAAGGCACAGGGGCTCCGTAATGGTGCCCTTGAAATGGTAGGGAGCTTTTACTGGACTAACCAATCTGGCTTTGCACTTTACTTTCAGACCCTCATGAGGCATAATTCCCATTCATCAGATGGGGAAACCGAGGCACAGATGAATGACATGACCTGCCCAAGCTGAAGGTGGGAGCTAGTAGGAAAGTTGGGATCAGAGTTCAGCAGTCCTTGCTTTAGCCCAGCGGTTCTCAAACTGTGGGTCAGGACCCAATTTTAATGGGGTCACCAGGGCTGGCTTAGACTTGCTGGGGCCCAGGGCTGAAGCCCAAGCTGCACCGCTCGGGGCCCAAGCCCAAGCCCGAGGTCTTCAGTCCTGGGTGGCAGAATTCAGGTTACAGCCCCCCTGCCTGGGGCTGAAGCCCTTGGGCTTCAGCTTTGGCACCCCTGTCCAGAGTGGTGGGGCTTAGGCTCCCCCCCCCACCCCCCAAGGGCAGCAGGGTTTAAGTAGGTGGCTCAGGCTTCTCTCTCCCTCCTCTAGTAATTGTTGTCAGAAGGAGGTCTTGGTGCAATGAAGTCTGAGAACCCCTGCTCTAGCCAATAGATACAAACACCAGTAATAAAAGCCCCAGGCAGGCTTTGCAGAACTTTCTTTATCAGTGTGTGGGAAGCAAAGCAAAGTGCTGCCAATGCACTGGAAGGGCGGCAGGTGGCAAAGTGCAAAGAGGTACAGATCAAAGGAAGGAGGAGCCAGGAATGGGTCAGGACTGGAGTGTCTTGAAGATCTCTCCATTGCAGTGTGAGAGAAAGGGAATGCTGAGTCACCGTGTGCGTTGGCAGCTTCCCAAGTTCCCACCTAGTTCGCATGAAATAGAGGATGTTGTTTAAGGATGTGTGAGCGTCAGCCTTACAATGAAGCTGCAGCCTGTGAAGACTACAAGTCCCAGAATGCAATGCTACATGTGCTCCACGCCCTTGCAGGGTACATTGCAGAAGTCTGTCAGCTGCAGTTTGGCCAGCCCCTCATTTGGACTTAAATGGTAAGAGCTTTGGGGCAGGGAGTCTGTACGTACAGCGCCTAGCACAGCAGGGTCCTGATTTATGGGTGGCATCTAGTAATACAGTACAAATAATTGCTCTTGAGCTGCCATCTAGTGGTAAAACTTGGGGATATCAGTACAGACCAGTCCAAAAATGTGTCCTGGCTTGACCCTGCAAGTGTCTGATTTATAATGCCAGCCTGTTCCAGCCCTGCCTGTTCTGGGAGTTGTGGTGGTACATCATGGAAGATGGAACGGGGGGGCACTTACATTGTGAACACCAGATCAGATCCAACGTGGGTCATTGTGACCTGCCGGCTGGTCTGCAGAAAGTGTGTGTGTGTGTTGTGTTATGTACCGGGAGGTGTCAGCCCAGTCCCTAATGCAGAAGTGTCCACACTGGCCAATCACAGCTGACCCGTGGCCTGGTTGGGTTTGCAGAGGGCTCCCCTAGGGTCATGTGAGGAAGTCTGCCCTGCCTGCACTGGGCCTGTCCTGTGTATAAACACTGCGATTTGCTCTCCAGGGCTGTGTGCCCCGTGCCTCTCAGCAGCACAAGGGGTGAAACCCCTCTCTGGGCAGAGGGGCCTGCCTGGGCCCTGTTCTCTGGAAAAGGAAGACCAGCGTGAGGAATAGAGAGCTGCTCGGTGATAATCTGTTTGCACCATATGTTGGCCTGGTGTTTTCTGTAGCTCAGTGCCTCTCCCTAGGGGAGCTGTGGGGCAGGATGGAGGTGGCTCACGCGGTGGTATGGGGATAGTGCTGCCAGCACTTAGTTCTGGGGACTCTTGCTCCATCACTTGCTGAGCCTACAAAACTGGTTTGACCAGGCAGGACAAAGCCTGCTGAGACTAACAAAGAACGGGGCAGGATTTAAAAGCTGCTCTCGGGACAGCGCAGTGGGAGGGGGAAGCAGATGGAAAAGACATGCAGACACAGGAGCCTGGGGGAGGGCTGGCTGGAGAAGCTGGACTCTCTAGCTCCTGCTGGGGACAGTTACAGTAGGGCTCTAGGTCAGACATGTGCACGTACACTAGTTGTTCGAAAATCCTGCTCCCTCTAGTTCTTTGTCCCTGCTGTTAGACAATCTGCTGTTTGCAAAAAGCACCGTATTCCTGGTCACAGGTTCCCATAGGGAAGAAATGCAGGTGCCCCAAGTGCCCCCACTCTGTCAGAGTTACAGGGCCAGCTGCACCTTTGGCCCCTTTCCGGGCTCAGGCCCCCTGCCCCTCTCCGGGCTGGGAACGTGTTTGTAACAGCGACAGACCCCAGTTGTCAGTGGGCAGGATTGAACCTGGGGTCTCTGGAGCCTGGAGTCTTTGGAGCTTGGTGCATGAGCCTCTACCGCAAGAATTAAAAGCCTGTTAGCTAAGGCTGTAGAGCAGACTCATTAATCTCTCTCTCTAAGTGGTCTCGGTGCCACGAGATGGGACAGAACACCACACCCTGAAGGTGTTTGGGTCACAAACGCACCCTCAGGCATCAGGCCCCCTCCCCCTCTCCAGCCTGGGCACGCACCCCTCTGGCATCAGGCCCGCTGCCCCTCTCTGGCCTAGGCACACACCCCTCTGGCGTCAGGCCCCCTCCCCCTCTCCGGCTTGGGAATGCACCCCTCAGGCGTCAGGCCCCCTGCCCCTTTCTGGGCTGGGAATGCACCCCTTGGGCATCAGGCCCTCTGCCCCTCTTCAGCCTGAGCACGCACCCCTCCAGTGTCAGGCCCCCTTCCCCTCTCTGGGCTGGGAATGCAGCCCTCGGGGGTCAGGCCCCCTGCCCCTCACCGGGCTGGGAACGCACCCCTCCGGCGTAAGGCCCCTTGCCCCTCACCGGCCTGGGAAGCATCCCTTGGGCATCAGGTCCCCTGCCCCTCTCCAGCTTGGGCACTCACTCCTCCTGCATCAGGCCCCTTGCCCCTCTCCAGCCTGGGAATGCACCCCTCCGGGGTCAGGCCCCCTGCCCCTCGACGGGGCTCAGGCAACCCTCTGAGAGCAGGAGCCTTTGCTACCACCTGCGTGTCACCCTGCAGGGCCGATGGGGGTTTGGACTCCGCAGACAACCCAGCCAGAGGTGTCAGAACTCCTTGCCTGAGGAGGTTGTGAAGGCTAGGACTATAACAGGGTTTAAAAGAGCATTAGATAAATTCATGGAGGTTAAGTCCATGAATGGCTCTTAGCCGGGACAGGTAAGGAATGGTATCCCTAGCCTCTGTTTGTCAGAGGGTGAAGATGGATGGCAGGAGAGAGATCACTTGATCATTACCTGTTAGGTTCACTCCCTCTGGGGCACCTGGCATTGGCCACTGTTGGCAGACAGGATACTGGGCTGGATGGACCTTTGGTCTGACCCAGTATGGCCATTCTTATGTTCTTATGTTCTAACCGTCCCAGCACTTCCCTTAAGGCCTATGAAGGGGAAGCTGCCTGCTGGCCATCGTGCATCTCCGACCAACCCCAGACAGCCCCCAGTGTGATGGCGTCTGCAGCCCCCCTCTGACCAGGAAGGGGTTCGGGAGAGCTTGCGGGCTCAATCAGCCATGCCCCGTTACACCTGTGAGCGGTGCCAAGTCTGGAGAGAGGAGTTCAAAGAGGAAAAGCCCAGGGCAAGCCTGAGACTGCTGGATGCCAGAGCCTCCTGGCATAGGCTTTGTCCCCTGTGATTAATCCACCCTCCTTTGGGGATCTGTGGAGGAGTGAGCATTGGAAGGGGCTGGGAGGGAGGCCTAGAGACAGGCTGAGCTAGGAGGTAGCCAAGGGAGGCAGCAGTGGGGCTGAATAGACAGAGTTTAGCTGCTTGCTACAGGGTCCTGGGTTCCCTGTTGGCTCCCAGGGGATGGGAGCATGAAGGTCCCCAGTGACAAGGGCTGGAGAGCCAATAAATTTTGAGGTGAGGCTGAAGGCCCAGCAAGAAGCCAGGAGGCTGCTGTTGAGCTGGACTCAGTTTACGCCCAGAGAGGTGGGACTCGCTGGCCAAGTCGTAAGAAGCAATGAATGACTGCAGGGCTGGAGCAGCCATTGGCCGGGGGCACCCATAGAGAAGACCCTGTTATGCCACACTCAGCCAGGAAGGTGCACGCCCATGGTGAGTTCCTCTTCTACACTGTGTGAGAGGCACGTACACAGATATCCAGACAGAAAACACCAGCTCAAAGGCAGGCCAATGGACAGGAGTAAATCCTGTCAGAGCAGCGCCACATTTGTCCCGGGGAGCGCTGGCTGGCTGTGTTCTGGGTGTCACAACCTCTGGCAGGCCCCAGCCACGCCCTCTGCTCCACTCTTAGAGCCCTGCGTGGCCACAGGCGAGTGGAAGTCAGGTACCAGCGTTTGTGGGGACAGCAGTACAGACAGGGCCTCTGCCAGGGATCTGCCCAGTGCCCACGCTACAAATGCAGCCCTGGCAGGGACCCTGCTCTCACCGTGGGCTAACCTGGCCCCACCTGTAGCACAATCCAGAACGTATCTGTGTCTCAGAGCAAGACTCCAGGCTGGTTCTGGATCTGGCCTGAGACTGCATCCCTGCTCCAGACTGGAACTGCTTCGAGCTGGTTCCCCAGTGGGGTTGCATTTGTAGCCTAGTCAAGCTGGGGTGGAGGGATGGGCCACAGGGAGCCACCACCCCCACGAGCTGGGGCTCAGCCTGCAATGCCAGCCACGTGCCCACAGATCTCCTGGCATAGGCAGGGGATTCTGAATACCTTAACAGCTAGGGGTCGGGCGCGTGCACCAAAGGAACCCCGGTACCGGAGCCAGCACACAGTGACTCCCGCGTGCGGGGTACCAGAGAGGACCAAAAGCTGCAGTTTCATGCAGTGACGTACACGGTCCCGGGCCAGGTGGGGAGATGGGAGACATATCTGTATCCCAGGGGGATCCTGCCCCCTGCAGCCAGCGGAAGGAAACTGGGAGGCACAGGGATGCAGCTGGACAACACGCCCATGTCCAGCAGGGCAGCCCCCCCGCACTCCCGCCAGGCACACAGGCAGCCCCTGCCAAAAAAGCAGCAGGACAGGCACCGCTGCAGGAAGTGGGAGACATCCTGCTGGAGGGGGCCCTGTTCGGAGGCCAGGCCACCAGGGCGAAGCGCAGGAGGCCAGCACCCGTCTGGATACAAGCTGTGAACCTCAGTGGGGGCTCTGCCCCCTGGGCTCCCCCGCCTGCTGCATCATGGCCTCCACTGCCGCCTTTTCCTCCTCCAGAGAACCAGCCTCCTGCTCTGCGTCCAGCTGGGGGCCGCCTAGGTGCCACCCCCGGTGCCACTCAGCGCCCCTGCAGCTCTCGCTCTCCTCCTCCTCTGGCGCGGGCCCCTCCGTTCCTGGCCTCTTCTTGGCTGGGGAAACGGGGGGTAGGGAGACTCGTACAGGGCGTGCTTGGACACTGCTGTGGGCCCCGCCCCACGTCCCCTGCCCCTCCCCACTCCTGCCTCGCACGCTGGGCTCTATTTCTGACATGCCCGAGCATCGCTCCGTCCTGGATTTCAGGCTCTGGCACCACGCCTTGAAGCACTCCGGCAGCGCTAACAGGAGACCCGCCTAAGTGTCACCACAGCATGGGCACAGCACAGGCTTTGGCTGCTGGCCAGGGAGCTGGTAGGTAGATTGGGGGTGGCTGAGCCAGTTTACACCTGTTATAGGCATTTCACATGCTTAGCTAAGAAACCTATGAAGAGGTGTCGTCATGCCCCCCCCGCCCCTCCCTGCACAAGGCCCTGCATCAAAGCCTGGCAGGGTGGGATGCCCTTTCATTCACCAGCCAGCCCAAACTAGAGGCGTGACCAAGCGACTGGCTGAAAAGCCCAGCACACTCAGAGATGCAGGGCTCGGCTCTGCCCTTCACACTGCGACGGCTCGGGGCTGGGACTCCAAGAATGGTGCCGAGGCCGCAGGCGTGAGGATGCCTCCAGGGGACGCACGCCGGCCCTTGACGCAAGCACTGCAGTGAGCTGCTCTGATTGTGTCTACGAGGAGCCGCGCTCCGTAGAACCTCTGTCTCCCAGGATTGATACGTTGCTATAAAAAGCAACCTGCAATCCTTCAGCTTGCTCTGTTCTGGGCTCCGTGTACCAAGTCGCACGCTCGCAGACTCTTCATCCAGCAGAGCTTCAGGATGTGTGTGTCAGCACACAAGTGTGTCCATGCTGCTCAGCTGGGACGGTGTGATGGTGTGTGGATATGACTCACTCGGCCTGTGTAATCTGCTTTGCTGGGGGGAGGTCAGGGGGGTGGGTGGGCACGTGACTTTCTGCTTCAGTTTGTGTTGTATCTCCGTGTGACGTTGCTTTTGTGTGTGTCTCGCCTGTGAGTCCCTGCTTGGGTAGGGTCCCAGCGCAAAGGTGGATCCGTGAGCTTCTGCCATCCCGCTCACTGGGCATGAGTTGTGAGTGCACCGCAGTGCCAGGGGGCATCTGTGTGTGTGTGTTTCTTGGCCAATGTCCGATTCTCCCCCTGTGTGTGCCATGCCATGCCAACATGGGTGAGGCTCTGCCTTTCTGTGTCCGAATCTGCAGGGAGAGAGGAGGCTCATTGGGTAGGAATCGCCAGGTTCAGGCATAGAGAGACCTGAGGGATGGGGGGCTCAGTGGGTGGGAATCAGCCACTGAGCTATGTGGGGGAAGGGGCAGCTCAGTGGATGGCATCATAGCGTTTGTAGGTGTCTTCGCAGAGCTGCATAGAAATGGTCAGAGGTGACTTCCCAAGCAGCAGAGAGGAGGGCAGCGCTCCATGGAACTGACCCTGCTCCTAGGGGAGTCGGTGGCACAACTCACTGACATCGGTGGGCACAGACCGTACCTGAGGAATGAGACCACAGGGCACAGATGTTCAGCAAACGCCAAGGTGGAGAAGGTTTTCCAAGGGAATTGGGAGAGCCACACATAAGGAAGTGAGCAGATCCCAGTGGCTGCAGCACACCAATGAAATGCTCTGTGGGATTCTTTAGCACCTTGGGGCTATAGCAGAAGTCAAGTATAGAAACCTTCCACCATCTCACAGACCAAGATGTGTGTGTGGGGAAAGGGGTGACCATAGATTGGTAGGTGAGATGAGTCAAGAAGAAAGCAGATAGAAGGTAGGTTTAGAAGTCATGAAGCTTCATGTAAGTGGGGGAATAGTCCTGCTCTTGTGGGGAACTTTCCTGGCTTCTGCACTACCTCGGTGAAGTGGGCTAGCGAAAGGATCCGAGTCCTCGCTCCCACTTCCTTTACCCAGTGGCCTGTCTGCCTTTGAGGACTGGCCGAGTCCTCGTAACCCCAACAAGGCTGGGCCCAGGATTCCTGGGGGGCTCGACCCCCAACCCTGCTGTGGTCACGTAGGTCAGTGGCTAGGGTGTCCCCATTCCAGGGTACTCTCTCTGCACTGGGCACTTCTCTGACCCACTGACCATTACATACAAGTTAAAGCAAATGCAAGTTATTTAATCAACAATTAATTTTAAAAAGAATAAGGAAAAATGGGAAAGGTTAAAGGAAACACATCACCCCGCTCTGTGGCAGGGAACATCACAAACAGTGTCTCTGGAACATCATGGCAGTTCACAGTCTGTTCCTTGTAAGTCCCAGGCCTTCTTCTCTGGCTGTGCTGCAGGGATGCTGTGGGTTGGACACTTGCTCTGGTGGTGGCCACACGCTCTCAGGCTCTAGGTGGTAGGACCCTTCTTCCCAGTGTCACCCCCGCCCTGTCGGGGTTAGGATCCAAGCCTGGCCTGCAGAGCCTCTTGGCTGAGGCATCTCCCTGTGCTGGGCCGCTGCCCAGGGTCCCCCTCGCTCTCCCCAGCTGCTCACCACACCCAGCTCCGGACTGCTCCAGCTCCAGCTCCATCCCTCTGTCTCTGCTGCTCTGACTCTAGCTCCCTGGGCTGCTTCTTCGGCCCCTCTGCCTCTGGTTGCTACAGCTCTGCTCCCAGGACAGGGTCTGCTCTGCAGGCTGCTTCTGTGACTCTGCTCCCAGCACTGACCTGCTTCGTGGGCTGCTTTTCTGGCCCCTCTGGCTCTGGTTGCTGCAGCTCTGCTCCCAGGGCAAGTCTGCTCTCTCTGGGCTGTGCCTCTGGCTTTGGGGCTGCAGCTCTGCTCCCAGGACAGGGGCTGCTCTCTCTGGACTGTTTTTCTGGTCCCTCTGGATCTGGCACAGTTCTGCTCCCAGCTTAGCTTGGGCCCCTGCTTTCTCCTTAGCTCGGCCCCACTCTGTCTGACCCAGGCAATTCCAGCTCACACGGAGGATGGGGCCTCCCGACTCCCTGATTAGCCTGCCCGCCCTGTCATTCAGGCTGACCTGGAGCATTGGCCTCTCCCCATTGTACCTGGGGGCTGTCAGTCTCAGGGTCCTGATTCGCCATCGACCCTTCCCCCTTTTTAGTGCTGGGAGCTAGCCAACCAAAAACACCCTCACTGAATGTTAGTAAGGGGGCAACAGTCCCCTTACATTCAGTTTGATGCAGGCAGGAAGGCAAAGCCAATGAAAAGATCTGAAGAAGGTCTGGACACAGTCAGAGCAGCATGCCCAGTGGACAACTTCTGCAGCAGCATTCTGGACTGGTTGAAGAGGGGATGGAGGTGAGAGTGCAGGAGACCTCAGAGAAGGGAGCTGCAGGGGTTGAGATGAGAAATAGTCAAGGCCGGAGGGGGGTTATTGGCAGTGGGAATGGAGAGGAACAGGCAGATGTTACAAAGGAAACAGCAGCATGGTTTAGTGATAAACATCAGTGCAGTGGGGAGATGAGTCAAAAATGACACCAAGGTTGTGAGTCTTCTGGACAGGGTGTAGTGGAATTGCCAGTGGTGATAGAGAAGAGAGGGCAACCTTTGGGCGGAAAGCGGGGGTTAGTTCTTCCCATGCAACAACCAACCCTGGAGTTAAATCCTAACTCAAGGGAAAGGAATGGAGAGAATAATGCAACCTACATTTTGGGGCAATGGGACAGTGGTAGAGATAGGCAGGTGGAGAATTGGGAGGAGAAGGAGGGTTCAAGGTTAGGGTGTGGTGCCAGGGTCAGACAATGAGGGCCAAGGGCAGGTCTGAGTTCAGCAGGAGAGAGAGGAGCTGGAGTTGGCCTCAGGGAGATTTAGGCCTAAATTCTCACAAAGGTCCTCTGATTCTGGGCACTGCCGTTTTTGGGTTCCCAGCTTGGGACAACCAGGTGTGGGTGCTCAGTGCCTCTGAAAATCAGGCCCTAAGTGGAATACCCAGCATGAAATGAGTGCAGAGTGTTACAGGAGAGGTGGCTGGGGAGGTGGGAAAAGACCACGGCCTCATGTACTCTGCTGAAAGGCAAGCTCACAGATAGTGCAGACGAGACACGTTGGGATGGATTGATGGTCACAGGGGGTGTCAGTTCCGACTAGCACCAGGGGCTAACACGTGTGATTTCAGAGCATTTCAGGAAGGTGTTGCAGAAACGTAAGAGACTTACACATTGCATCTCCATAGCAATGTATGGATGCACATTCCATGCAGCCTTTGCCTAGGGACTAATTATTCCCTGGTGCGGAACCGGAGGCTGCATCAAGAGGGTGCCTGATTGCTCGAACCCACTGGGGTAGGGGACTGAGTGCTAAGTTCAAGGGGCATGCAGCCCACCTGGGGTTTTCTAACCTCTGTGCTCCTTCCCCAAACCCAGTCCATGGCATTCTATGGGAGGTTGGAGAATATTCATCTTAAACTCAACACTTTCCTGCACCAGGCACTTGCTGCTTCTGGTGCAAACACAGGAAGCATGTAAGTGGCTAAGCACATGAGTGCTCCCATTGTCACCCAGACTGTAACCCTACTGAAGTCACTGGGACTGCTCATGTGCTCACATACCTTGCTGAATCAGGTCTATGACTTTAAGGGACAGTGCTTCCCTCCCTGCTGAAATTAATCTTGCGCGACTGCCCTTGGCCCACACTGCTGTAATAGTACAGAGAGAAAAGAGATCACTCCCTGCCCTGAGGAGTGGGACGCTTGCATCTGGGCAGCTTGGGGTCAGCATGTCTGGTTTGGTGATCTCCCTCTAAAAATGTCAGCTTCCCTTGTCGCAGCTGGGTTCTGGGCCGGGGCTCTAGTCCAGACACGGGACCCAGTAGCAGGTAAAGGTCAGTATGGGGACATAAAGTTCTGGCACACGGTATGTGGGACAAAATGAATGGGGTTAATGAAGAAGCTCTGCCCGGAGGATGGCAGGAAAGGTCACCCCATTTACCCTGGCCTAGTGCAGAGAGGCTTTGGCAAGTGAGGATTCCCCACTCCATCGAGTGTAGATCAATTGTAGGGTCTTCATCAGTGGTGCTCCAATATGTCCATCAAGATGAACAGGGGCTGGAGAAGCCGCAAAACGGGAAGGTGGGCTAGAGGGGTACAGAGCCTGGCCTCTGTGATTATGTTATGCTCCTTGTTAAATACTGGTTCCAATACCAACTCCCACACAGATGTTGCTTGGTGCCGTTTATCTGGATCAGTGCTATTTCATGGATTCCTAGGGCAAAATCCTGGCCCGGTTGAAGTCAATGGGAGTTTTTCCATTGATTCAATGGGGGCCAGGTTTTCACCCAGAGATTTTTCAGGTCAGAAGGGATCGTTCTGATCATCTGGTCTGATGTCCTGCATAGTGCAGGCCAGAGAACTTACGTGCTTTCGGCCTCTGAAAATCTCCATGGAATATTTTAGGAGAAATGTCAGTATTCATCCCTTCTCCAGTCATCCTGAGATTTCTGCATGTGGCCAACTAAATGTCCTTTTTCTCCAGTTGGAATCAATGGGGGTGGAGGGCCGATAACTTGTCTGATCTGCTCTTCAATCTCCACTTTCCTACAAAGGGAAGTGCAGGTGTGTTTATTTAGCGCTGGGGCTCAGCAGGTTGTGGGGTGGGGCATTCGGGCCAAGGGGAGGGCATTATAGGAGTGTTTGTGCACCGGGGTGGGGAAATGGGGTAAGGGTTTCCAGCCACAGGGAGGGGATTATAGGAGTGTTTGCATGAGAGATGGGGGCACTGGCTTGCTGGCATGAGGTGTGTGTGCTGTGAGGAGGGTTGCTGAGCAGAATCATACTTGAGCATAAGATATTGCTGAGCTCTTCTTCCTCCGCTGGCAGGCACCCTACCACCCCAGGGGCTACTCAAGTTCCTCCCTAGCTGACAGGCCAATGTGATGCTGAGCTCTCACCTTCCTAGGCCTGTTTTGCTACATCAGCGCCTGCTCCCGGTGTCCTTGGCACTATTTTTAACAGCATGTGTTTGCCGCAAGGAAAGCTGATATCCATCTTGTCCATTCATCAGTGTTGCTTCCCTGGAAAGACAAAGGCTAAATTTATCCCCCTCCTCATCAGCCAAGCGAGGCGAGAGAAATGCTCCCCGCCCCAGCCCGGTCACACACACTGACGTTGGTGGTCCAGGGGATCTCGCATGTCCAACAACCACAAACACAAGCCTGGGGCCAAATCCACTTACACAGATAGCAGTTCACAGACCAGCTTCAGGGCTTAGCTACACTTGAATGCTACAGTGGCACAGCTAGTATAGATGTTACCTATGCCAATAGGAGGGAAGATTTCTTCTGTTGACCTAGCATTGTCTACAGGGAGACTTAGGTTGGCTTAACTACATCGCTCAGGGGTATGGATTTTTCACATGCCTGAGAGCTGTAACTGGATCGATCTAACCTAGTGTAGACCAACCCTCACACAGCCCTATTACCTAGGGGACACAGACTCCAGGATGCAAACACCACCACGTGTACAAAACACATACCCGCCTGATCCACATGCCCTCCATCACTCTGATCAGTGCATCTTGAGTGAATCAGATCTGGGGCTAAATTCCCTGCTGGTGCAAACTGGTACAACTTCATTGGCTTCTGTGGATTTGGGCTAGTTCACACCGCAACCTGTCGGGCCCATGGGGTTCTCAGCTCTTCCTGACTTCATTAATGCTTTAAAATTTGTGAAGCCTGTGCCAAGACACAATGGTGATGGACCCACTAAAAATGCCTCAGAGGCAGATAAACGATACCACGCTGAGTGTTGACAGGAACTCCCCTGAATTGACATCAGTCTGTCTCATGGCCATAACAGGCCTGATGCTTCCATCTTCCCCCCTCCCTGCCTCCCTATGTGGCAGGTTCAGAAATGGATGGCTGTTAGCCCCAGATTTCCAAAGAAATCTGGGATATTAGGCTGAACGCTACGGTGCACAAAGTCCTTTCCCAAGGATTTCACATTCAACGGCTCCCATCACCACTAGGTGGTGTAGGTCTGCTGCTGAATTTTCTCCATGGCAAAAGTAGATGGATGTTTTCTTGTTTTAACAGATCAAAATCAGGGCCTGTGGTTAAATACTCTCCTTTCTTCCTCCCTGCCTGGATGCATCAAGACAGGGTCAGGTCATGACAGCAATAGAGGAAAAGGCCATTCCTGAAACCTTACAGAAGTCCCAGCAGCCACCTCTTCCAACTGGCTTGGAAAGGTTCCTACAAACAAACTTTCTGTCCCATGAGACTAAAGCCAGCTCATCATCTCATGTTGGGCATGCCCAAACTTTGCCTAGCTGGGAGCCACGCATTAGCAACTTCCAGAAACCCAAAGGATCAATTTGTATAAAATCGTGTGATCCCTGGAGACTACACATCCTGGCATGCAATGTGCTACTTTGATCTAAGCAACCCTTTCTTATGCATCAAGATGGAGCACTGCATGTAAAGTTTCAAGGGCCATGCTTTGTGTATTAAAGACCAGGTCAGCTGAAGGCTACATTCTAGAACCTGGGGGATGGCATTCAACCCATAGGCCACCCCACGTCCACCCCTGTGTGAAGCAGGGTTTGAATTGACAATGCTGAGCCATTCTAGTGGCCCTGGTCTTTCATCTGGTCTCAGCATGGGTGTCATTAGAGGGGTCCTGGAACTGTCAAGTCATCTGTTTCCAAAAACAAACACAGCTCTTGCTTCACGTGGTGATGGCAGAAGGTTTGCCCTTGCAGGTGCAGCTGGTCATGAGTTACTGTTCCCTGGGTCTGGTTGTTTGTAGGTTTTCCTGCTGAGTTCCATTAGAGTTCATCCATTCCAGACCCTCCGCCCTCCTGGCACGCACCCTATTCCAAAGGGATCAGTCAGAATCAGGTGAGGGAGAGTGATACTAGGCAGCGCTTGTGTGTTTGCAAACAGACTGTGGTATGTGCTGTCTCCAGGGAAGGTCTGGCTTATACTTTATACTGTTTGGAAAACTTGGGCCCAATCCTGTGAGGTTGTGAATGCTCTCAACTCCTTTTGAGGTCAGCAGGAGCACGGACTGTTGGGTTAAATGTGGCCCCAAAGTGAGGGTTCATTAATGCTGTGTAAAACTTAAAACTATTACAGATGTTTCTATTAAAAAAAATAAATGTTACAAGAAATCAAATGAACAAAAGTGTTTGCAAGCTAAATATTTCAAGGGCATGTTAGTGCATGAAAGCCATCAAGTGAAACTCACCAAAAACTAACTGGAAAAAAAGTAAAAGGAACTGATCTATGTTTAATGACCAGGTTGACCTGAAAGTGCATTGGGAAAACAGGCACATTAAATCTTACTTGTTTATTAATGATCATTATTCTTGCTTTGTGCTGATAATCTGTGTAAAACATACATAAAGACAGCCCCTGTTCATTACAATCTAAGACCCTGATGCTGTAACTGGATCCGTACCAGCAGCTTCACTGAAGTCTGTGGGACTTTGCATGGGTGTTAGAATGTGCATACCTAGGTCTGACTGCAGAACTGGACCCATAGGCCAGAGACACTTGGAAGGAAAAACATGCAAGGACAAACAGAGACGGGGTTGTTTAGGGTATTAGTGAGATTCCACTCCAAAGGGTCAGAGTTTTAAGTGGGTCTTAAATGAGGTGAGCATGAGCAGGGGGAAGTAAATTGCATTTGTAAAACTTCCTGGTCCATTTGTGCTTTAGAATAATAGAAGATTAGGGTTGGAAGAGACCTCAGGATGTCATCTAGTCCAATCCCCTACTCAAAGCAGGACCAACACCCACTAAATCATCCCAGCCAGGGCTTTGTCAAGCTGGGCCTTAAAAACCACTAAGGATGGAGATTCCACCACCTCCCTAGGTAACCCATTCCAGTGCTTCACCACCCTCCTAGTGAAACAGTGTTTCCTAATATCCAATCTAGACCTGCCCCACTGCAACTTGAGACCATTGCTTCTTGTTCTGTCAAGAAGGGCCATGTTTAGGTCTTATCTAGTGGGCATGCTTCTTGGAGCAGCAGCCTTGCTCCAGCGGTGGGGAGCTGTATAAGGCAGGATTTCAGACTGACTAATCTATAATAGGTTTCAGAGTAACAGCCATGTTAGTCTGTATTCACAAAAAGAAAAGGAGTACTTGTGGCAACTTAGAGACTAACCAATTTATTTGAGCATAAGCTTTCGTGAGCTACAGCATCCGATGAAGTGAGCTGTAGCTCAGGAAAGCTTATGCTCAGATAAATTGGTTAATCTATAATAGTGTTGGTAACCCAGCTGCCAGGCCCAGATCCTGCAAGGCCTTACTCATGGGCTTAGCTTTAGGCTGTGCAAACAGGACAATGACTTCAGCGGGCTAAGAAAAGGGAAGAGACTGCCTGTAAGGTTTTGCTGAATTGAGGTGGGTTGAGTGCGTGTGTGGGGGGGGCAGTGTTTAAAGATTTGGGATAACATTTGCAAAGGTGCCTAAAGTTAGCCTCCCAAACCCATATTTAGGCACCTCAAAAAGGCCTAAATATTTGCAGAGGTACCAAGCAGCGCCCCTGACGGTGCCGCGGGCTTTAATCTGGCTGCAGGACCCAAGGCTTGAGCAAGCTCGGCAGGCTGCTTTGCAAATGTCAGGGTCCGAGTTTAACCTGGCGATGCCCCTCTCCTGGGCAAACAGGCGGGAACCTCCCTTCTCTCTCTCCAAGTCCCACAGCCAGCCGGAGCCAGGCACCCCGCCCCCTGGCCGAGCCAGTCACAGCGGCGGATGGGCTCCGGCTGGCTCCGCTCGCGGTGGTTGCGGGTAAGGTTTCTCTCGCTGCGCTGCCCCGGCTGGCTCCCTGGCGGCGGGCAGGTATTTCCACGCTCCGCACGCCCCCCCCGGGGCAGGGCCGGCCGGGCTGCCTGCGCTGACAGATGCTTTCCCCTAGGGGTCGGCGTGAGCCAGGGCTCGGCAGCAGGATGCGGCGAGCGGCGGCACCGGAGTGAGGGAGCCGCACTCGCAGCCCAGGGGCAGCGGCGTGGGCAGCGCGGATCGCTGGCTCCCGGCCCTCCTGGGGCGCAGGCAGCCCGGCTGCTGGCGGGGGACGAGGCGGCGGGTCCCTCGGCCTAGCGGGGCTCGGGAGTTGGAGGCAAACTCCCGTGAGCGGCCGCCGCGGGGGCGGACAGATGTGAAGGAGAATCCCGCCGCTCCGGGTCCGGGTGAGCTGAGGGCGGGGGGAGGATGGAGAACGCGCGGGGGGGCAGAGGAACCACGTGTGGGAGGATGGGGAAGGGCGAGGGGGCTCTGGGGTTACGGGAGGGAGGATGGGGCAAGGAGGGAGTGCTGGGGGCACTAGAGGGAGGGAGGAGGGGGCAGGGAGGAGATGCTGGGGGCACTGGAGGGAGGGAGGAGGGGGCAGGGAGGGGGCGCTGGGGGCAGGGAAGGGAGCATGGGGCAAGGAGGGGGCGCTGGGGGCACGGAAGGGAGGAGGAGGGGGGCAGGGAGGGGGTGCTGGGGGCACTAGAGGGAGGGAGGAGGGGGCAGGGAGGAGATGCTGGGGGCACTGGAGGGAGGGAGGAAGGGGCAGGGAGGGGGCGCTGGGGGCAGGGAAGGGAGCATGGGGCAAGGAGGGGGCGTTGGGGGCACGGAAGGGAGGAGGAGGGGGCACGGAAGGGAGCATGGGTCAGGGAGGGGGCGCTGGGGGCACGGGAGGGAGGGAGGAGGGTCAGGGAGGGGGCGCTGGGGGCACGGGAGGGAGGGAGGAGGGGGCAGGAAGGGGGCGCTGGGGGCACGGGAGGGAGGGGAGGAGGCAGACATCTCCTTGCCAGCCGAGCTGTGGCTCTGTAAAGTTTCTGCCCTGCCGTGCGGGGCCGCGAGCGCGGATTCCCTCTTCGGGCGCCCATCCCATCGCCTCGGGCCCCCGCGTCAGTGCTGGGCCCGGGCAAGTGCGGACCTGGGCGGGAGCGGGTGGGGCGAGGCGCCGCGGGACTCCGCTTTCTCTGGTGAGTTTCGGCCTCCGGCGCTAGCCGCTGGGCAGGGCAGCCACCCCCAGGTCAAGCCTCAGTGAAAACGGCGTCATTAATAGGTAACCTATCCGCCCGCAGCACCTGATCTCCGGGTCCCGGGCATGTGATGGCTGGCCGAGCCCTAGGGCCCGGGGTCGGGGGATTTCTTTGTCTGCGAGCTCCGTGTGCCGGGCCCGGGAGCTGTTCTCCTGGCCAGGGGGGCTGGCAAACAAAGAAAAGGCAAAGCAGAGCTCAGGGCTCTCGGCGCCTGAGGACCTGGCACCTTCCCCCGGCACAGGGCGGGCCTGGAGCCCGACAAGGAGAATCCCTGTTTGCGGTAGGTTTAACTGGGCAGCTTGGAGGTTACCTTAGTGACACATTTACTACAAAACCAGTATTTGCTGGGGATTAGCAGCTGCGTTATAAATAAATTGGCCTTTGGGTGAAGACAAAGTGTAGTGTCAATTTATCAGATGGGAGAGGCTCTGTCCTGTCCCAGGGAGCTGGGCTCAGCCAGATGGTTTTATTACTCAGGGGGCACCAGACAGGGTGTTTCACAAACAACAGAATGAATCGCCATAGAATTGACATCTCTCACACTGCTGATCAAAGGCCACAATGATGGACAGGGAGCGAGAACCGAAACAGAATGGAGTCCCCACTCACTCTATTCCTATGGTACTAAGGGCTGGGCAAAGGAACATGGGATGGGTCTGCCTTACTCAGTTCCCGTCCCCCAAACAAGCCTTGTGGGTTGGCTCCAGCAGATCCCAATACCCCATTTGGGTTTGGTTCTGGTCTATCTCTTCCCAACTAATTATTTCCGTAATCCACAATGTACTCCCTCTGTCCCCCCCTCCACCTCCAGATGTGTTGTTGCATGGCTGGGGCATGGCATTTAAATGTTTCCATTAGCTAGATAGTGCACATCTAATAAAATTTACCGTGGATCTGATAAGATTATTATGGCATGGCTGATAAGGTTATTATTACAAGTCTGTGAATGCTTAATAAGCGTCCCGGTGTAATATACTAATTGATTTTCCAAACTGGGGTCCCAATGCTGCTCACCATGCCCACGTCAGAGGTCCTACCAAAGCCGATGGGGCTGTCACGTGAACAAATGCTGCCGTATCAGTCCAGTGCATGTGGTGCTGGGACAAATCCACAGCTCTTTCAAAGGGTCAGGTTCAGCTCCCATTTACACTGGAGGAAATCCAGAGCCACTCCACAGGAGTCAGTTTCCTCAGAGGAGCTGAGATCAGCATCTCCACTGAAAGCAGCTCACCAATCAATAAGTGTTTACTGGAGGTGAAACAATTGGCCTCCTCAGCCTCTCTTGGGGACATAGCACTGCCATAGCATGAAAACATGTTTTGTCTCACTCTTGCCTGGTTTTGTCTCACTGGTCCCTTCTGCTTCCCCCATCTGTTTGTGGTGTCCCCCTGTTGTCTCCGTAGGGCAGGGGCCAGGTCTTTGCTAGAAGTGTGTATAGTGCTTAGCTCACTGCGCCTGGGCCCTCTACCACAATCCAAATCATAAGCTGAAGGGACCTGATCTCCTCCTGCTTGGTGTCCCCCTCCCGCCCTGTGCTCTCTCCAAGTCCCTGTGCTGAGATTGTGGTGAACGGGCTGGAGGCTCACAGATCAGGCCCCTGAGCTTACCAGCCTGGCTGTAGCATCCCTCCTTGGGTGAATGCTGCATCTGTTTCTTCCATCCCGCCACCTGCCCTCTTTAATTCTGCAGTGAGCTGGCACATAGTGCCCTGAGAGCAGAATATGCATTAGAGCACCTGACAGGGCTTCTCTGGCTCTGATTTCCTCGTCACCCTAAGCAGTCGGTCTGCCCAGCCATCCCGGGTGTATGGGCTCTCTGTCTTGCCACCAGCATAGGGACACAGGGGCATTCTGTCTGCTGGATATGGGCTCATACACTCTTTCTCTACTCTCAGTCCAATGGACACAGGATGTCTGTCTGGCCACCTGGCTGGTCTCTCTGCCTGCCCATCCATCCTCGGGTAGGAGTTACATCTGCCCACTTCTCTGCAGCTGGATCTGGGCTAGCTCCCTATCCAGCCCAAGCCTGTGCGGCGAGGCCTGTCTTCTCATTGTCCTCTGCTCCACTTCCAGTTGGGATCTCAGGAGAAGTGCAGCTTTTGCAGCATGGAGCATGCCCCTGGATTTTCCTCCAGCCCTTTCCCTCCTCAGCTTCTTCCCCCCCGGTTTGTTCTAGCTCTGCTCCCTCTCCTAGCAGAGCTCCTTCCCTAGCCACCTGCATTTCTCCCTACGTTTTCATCCCCCCCCAGTCTTAATGGAGAAGGGTTTACAGGGAACCAGGGGAGAGGTCTTGCTCCCGCTTCCCAGCTTTGCATCTCAAGAGGAGACATGTGACTCTTACTGCTTGAAAAGAAAGCTGAGCAGGCGGCTGAGCAGGGAGAGGGCTTCGCAGGGAGGATGTTATGTGAAGGGGGTGATTGGCCTCGGAAAGGTGGGACAGCTCAGTACTGAGTGGTAGAATGGATTCCCCCCAGCCCATTCTCCATGGGAGTGCCGAGGGGGCAAGGGCAGTGGAACCCGATCCAGAGGAAGCCCAGTAAGCAGCATGGATTTACGCCTGGAACCATGCCCTCCCGGACACTGGAGACAGCAACTCCCATATCTGCAGCACAGGGTGTGGTTGGAGCTCAAGCCCTTGCTCAGGTGTGGGGTTGAGAGGAATGGCGAGAAACCACACAAGCCTTGCTGCCCAGGCTGCTAGTGCGCTGAACAGCCTGCAAGGTGCATATGGGGATCACTCCTCCCCGGGCAGCCCCATGTATGAGCAGCACCCAGAAAACGCTTCTCCATCAGCTGTGGCTGCCTCAGGTCTGAGCCTCTCAGTCAAGGCACCATCAGACTCTCCCTGCTCCTGGCTGTATCTCTGCTCTCCTTCTCCCTCACCTGCTGCCTGCAACAGTCTCAGCTTGCCCTCCTCAAAGCCCCTTCTGCTCTCTACTCCCATTCTCTTTGCACCTTCCTCCATGGGGCTCTTAAGTGTGGGAAGAGTCTCCTGCTTCTCGTGGGCTGGTTAACCATCCTCACTTCAGCCCTCTTAAATACCTCCCTGGAAGCTGTTCAGTGCTGATAGCACTCACTTATTCTGCATACAAATAATTGCCAGTAAATAACTGAGCAAGTGCCTTTCCCAGATGCATTCCACATACCCTGTAGAGCCCAACCTCACCCCCATCCTGGGCCCTGGCATTGTTAGCCAAGGTACTAACCATACAACAGCACAAAGTTCAGATCAGTCCTTCTCCATAGGCTTGGCTGCTCCTGGAGTTCCTCCCTAAGGGGTGCTCAGCCTGCATTCATGGTTCTCTGTCCCTGTAGAACCACTCCCACCTCCTTTTTAGCCACCTGGGATAACAAGTCAGCAGAGCCCACTTAACCCCTTGCCAGCTGGCTCAGCATAAGCTTATAGGGCAGGCTGTTTTAGGCAAACACTGCCAACCTGTTACAGTAGCTGTGTAAGTTTACATGGAAGCGGAAGAGAGGAAGGAAAAGGGAGTTGGATACTGGAGAGAATCCTTTAAAGAAATCTACCTCCCCTGGCAGCTCAGGGATCATGTGTTTGGACTGGGTCTATCTCTCTGGGACTGTAAACTCCTTGAGGTCAAGACTGTGGGACTGGCCTGGTGTAATTGACATTAGGTGTGTACTGTACAGTACTGCGCACTGTGATGGTGTGTAATACCCAGTTAATACTAAGTGCCTCTGAGGCTGCCTGGTCCCAGGGCAAGGCCGGGGACATTGCGGGAAGCCCAATGGCCCCAGTGGATTCAGAACTCAGCAGCTACTTCAGGAGTGTTGGTCAGACACCAGGGGAAGGAGTGGCACCGCAGTGCAGCCTACACTGACCGGCTGTTCAGTGGGGACTGACTGCATGTACCATTGGAGTCAAAAGCAATATTCCCATTGGCTGCAGAGAGGCCCAGGGCTGCACCTGGAAGGTGTGAATCATTGTCACTCACAGGCCGAGGGAGCAGGGGCACCAGCAGCTAGCATGAGTGTAAAACAAGGAGTGTGAGGAGGCAGCCACTTACACCAACCTCTCCTTGTGGCCTCCTCTCCCTCCCCCAGGGTGTGGGTCACCTGGGTGTTTACACACTTGTTAAATCCCACCAAGGGGTTAGCTACACCCTGCGGTGCCACTTCATCCTGTTTTTGGAGCCACTTGTGTAACCTGCACCCCTGTGAACAGCACAGCTGTACTGGCCCAGGGACTCCCAAGGGAGAGGCACCTGCTCCCCTCGGGCTGCACCTGTCCCTGCACCAGCAGCTGCTGAGAGGTGCAGACCTTCCCTCAGCAGGGAAGGGGTTAAATCCCAGTTTAGATCCCTCCCTCCCTCCCCTGTGTGGCTGTTTCTTGCCCCGAATGGCTGATGTGTGGCGCTGATGCAGCTGGGGGTGCTGGCCTCCCCTCCTTGCCCAACTCCTGGATCCTCCAGCTCCTTCCCTTGGTACATACCAGCTTGTTACACTCTGGTTTGGTGACCTCACAACCACTGCCATGGCAACGGCTTATGAAGTCACAAGCAGAGCTGTGCCGGTAGCAGGGGAGGAAGGAGAGAGGAGCCTTTGCTCTGACTAAGAAGGGATCGGAGAGTTCCCGGGTGTACGGACTAGAGCCCAGCTGTTGCTCTGCTCTGATCTCTCCTCTCCCCATGGGCGGGCGGTTCTGTCTCCCTGCAGAATGAGTCCTTCTCCGAAAGAGGCTTGGGTGCCACTCTGCTTTCTCCACACCGACATTTCCACTTGATCCAGCACTCCCGTCTGCCCCCCGCTCTCGGCTTCCTTCCAGAGGGGCTGCCTGTGCACCTTGAGCCCAGCAGCACGAGGGGGCCACCATGCTGATAAAGGAGTATCGGATCTGCATGCCACTCACCACTGAAGAGGTAAGCGCTCGGCTGCTGTCCTGGGGGGCACTTGCGGGTGGAAGGGGCGGTGTGGGCTGGACCCCAGGCGGCTAAAGGATTCGATGGAACACTCTCCATTTGCTGCGAGGGACGTTGGGGCTCCAGATACACCAGTCACGAGGGAGTCTGCCCTTCCTGTGAGCCAGGCGACACTGCTCAGCACGAGGGGGTGCAACATAGCTGTCCCCGTGCATTCCAGAGCGCTGCTGTGGGGCAGATAGAGGGGCAGATAGCAGCAAGGGGCAGAGGAGCGGATCAGGGTCGGGAAGAGACACTGTACGGGGGGGGATAGCAGCAGGTGGGGAGAGGGGAGCAGGGTCTGATGGGGAGGAGGGGTGTGATGGGGCAGAGCAGGTAGGGGGGACAGAGATGGGGAGGGGGGATGAGGGTCTGACGCGGGAGGAGGGGTGTGATGGCAGAATAGGTTGGGGAAGGACAAAGGACATACGGGGTCTAATGGGAGAAGAGAGGAATGATGGGGTAGGATAGCAGCAGGCAGTAAAGGTGGGGAATTGGAGTGTAATGGGGTATAATAGAGAATAGGATTGCAGCAGGTGTGTGGGAGATGTGGGGGGATCTGGGATGGGGTGAGGGGTACGATGGAGCAGGAGTCAGCGGGGGATGAGGTGAGGAGCTGAGGGTGAGGGGTACGATGGGGCAGGAGGCAGCGGGAGGTGAGTTGGGGAGCTGGGGCTGTGATGGGGTGAGGGATGCGATGAGGCAGGGTGGCAGCAGGGGGGTGAGTGGGGAGCCGGGGGTGAGGGGTATGATGGGGCAGGGTGGCAGCAGGGGGGTGAGGTGGGGAGCCGGGGGTGAGGGGTATGATGGGGCAGGGTGGCAGCAGGGGGGTGAGTGGGGAGCCGGGGGTGAGGGGTATGATGGGGCAGGGTGGCAGCAGGGGGGTGAGGTGGGGAGCCGGGGGTGAGGGGTATAATGGGGCAGGGTGGCAGCAGGGGGGTGAGTGGGGAGCCGGGGGTGAGAGGTATGATGGGGCAGGGTGGCAGCGGGGGGTGAGGTGGGGAGCCGGGGGTGAGGGGTATGATGGGGCAGGGTGGCAGCGGGGGGTGAGGTGGGGAGCCGGGGGTGAGAGGTATGATGGGGCAGGGTGGCAGCAGGGGGTGAGGTGGGGAGCCGGGGGTGAGGGGGTATGATGGGGCAGGGTGGCAGCGCGGGGTGAGGTGGGGAGCCGGGGGTGAGGGGTATAATGGGGCAGGGTGGCAGCGGGGGGTGAGGTGGGGAGCCGGGGGTGAGGGGTATAATGGGGCAGGGTGGCAGTGGGGGGTGAGGTGGGGAGCTGGGGGTGAGAGGTACGATGGGGCAGGGTGGCAGCAGGGGGTGAGGTGGGGAGCCGGGGGTGAGGGGTATAATGGGGCAGGGTGGCAGCAGGGGGTGAGGTGGGGAGCCGGGGGTGAGGGGTATAATGGGGCAGGGTGGCAGCGGGGGGTGAGGTGGGGAGCCGGGGGTGAGGGGTATAATGGGGCAGGGTGGCAGCGGGGGGTGAGGTGGGGAGCCGGGGGTGAGGGGTATAATGGGGCAGGGTGGCAGTGGGGGGTGAGGTGGGGAGCTGGGGGTGAGAGGTACGATGGGGCAGGGTGGCAGCGGGGGGTGAGGTGGGGAGCCGGGGGTGAGGGGGTATAATGGGGCAGGGTGGCAGTGGGGGGTGAGGTGGGGAGCTGGGGGTGAGGGGGTACGATGGGGCAGGGTGGCAGCGGGGGGTGAGGTGGGGAGCCGGGGGTGAGGGGGTATAATGGGGCAGGGTGGCAGCGGGGGGTGAGGTGGGGAGCCGGGGGTGAGGGGGTATAATGGGGCAGGGTGGCAGCAGGGGGTGAGGTGGGGAGCCGGGGGTGAGGGGTATAATGGGGCAGGGTGGCAGTGGGGGGTGAGGTGGGGAGCCGGGGGTGAGGGGTATAATGGGGCAGGGTGGCAGCAGGGGGTGAGGTGGGGAGCCGGGGGTGAGGGGTATAATGGGGCAGGGTGGCAGCGGGGGGTGAGGTGGGGAGCCGGGGGTGAGGGGTATAATGGGGCAGGGTGGCAGCGGGGGGTGAGGTGGGGAGCCGGGGGTGAGGGGTATAATGGGGCAGGGTGGCAGTGGGGGGTGAGGTGGGGAGCTGGGGTGAGGGGTATAATGGGGCAGGGTGGCAGCGGGGGGTGAGGTGGGGAGCCGGGGGTGAGGGGGTATAATGGGGCAGGGTGGCAGCAGGGGGTGAGGTGGGGAGCCGGGGGTGAGGGGTATAATGGGGCAGGGTGGCAGCGGGGGGTGAGGTGGGGAGCCGGGGGTGAGGGGTATAATGGGGCAGGGTGGCAGCGGGGGGTGAGGTGGGGAGCCGGGGGTGAGGGGTATAATGGGGCAGGGTGGCAGTGGGGGGTGAGGTGGGGAGCTGGGGTGAGGGGTATAATGGGGCAGGGTGGCAGCGGGGGGTGAGGTGGGGAGCCGGGGGTGAGGGGGTATAATGGGGCAGGGTGGCAGCGGGGGGTGAAGTGGGGAGCCGGGGGTGAGGGGTATAATGGGGCAGGGTGGCAGCGGGGGGTGAAGTGGGGAGCCGGGGGTGAGGGGTATAATGGGGCAGGGTGGCAGCGGGGGGTGAGGTGGGGAGCCGGGGGTGAGAGGTACGATGGGGCAGGGTGGCAGCGGGGGGTAACAGTAAGGAGTCGGGGCTGTGAGGTGCAGGAGCTTGGATCTCGTCCCCCTATACCAAATGGGAGGATCCAGCTCGGAGCACGGGGGAAGGGGAGGAGTGGGGGTGGCTGGGGGCCATCCTAGAGCCAGGGCTGACCAGATCCAGCTGAGGGGCAAAGCTTCCTCCCTGTGATGTGTGTCTGGCCATGGAGAAAATGCCATGAACGAGGGCGAATGAGCTGGACAGCAGGGCTCTGGGGCTGCAAGAACTGACAGTAGAGGAGGGAAGATCCCCAGGGCGCCAGGCGGGGAGCCCTGCGTGGGTGGAGAGCTGGCGCTAGTGCCCCACCCACCTCCCCTCTCTGTGTCTCTCCTTCTCCCTGCCAGTCTCAGACTCCCCAGCCTCGGGATGGGGGGTCCACAGAGAGAGGAGCAGAGGGAGTGGGAACTGTCTGCACAGCAGAACGGGGAGAGCTCTGGGCTTCCAGCATCACGTGGGGGAGGAGGGAGCCAGGTAGGAGTGTGCAGCCTTCTGTGCCTGGGGTGGGACCTCCTGGGCATGTCAGCATCCAGCGGGCCCACAGCCGCAAGCCAGTCACGCACTCTAGTCCTGCTCCAGTATCAGGGCAGTGTTCTCAAACCCAGCCCATTGGCAGTGGGGTTCCAACCTCCACAGTGACACCAGCAGACTCGGGAGCTCCCTGCACTGCTGCTGTGTGGCTCGTCCTGGGGAATTTGTCCCGTGCTTCCAGGGGCTGAGCTGGGGACTAGGCTATAAGAGTGGATTTCTGATCCCAGTTCTGTTAGCAGTGCCATCGAGCAGTTCTTGGTGCGCATTTAGTGAGCAGTTGCTGAGGTCTGGGCTCTTTCCCCACTTTGCTGGAGGGGTCAAGTGCTGCGGGATCTAGCAGGCATGGAGCTGGGAGTAGATGATCTGCCTAGCACTGCGACTGAGTCACCGTGTGGCTGTGGGCACCTGCCTGAGTTTCCCCATCTGTAAAATGGGCTCAGCAATCCTGAGTTGTCACAGAGGTATTGAGCGATAGGGAGAGGGGGTCTGGTGGTGAGAGGGGACAAGCACAGGGTTAAAATGTGACCCACACCATGCAGAAGTTTGGGAGCCCTCTGTTCTGTGCTAAGAGCACTGGTGTAAGCCATAGCCTGCGGGATGCTGACTGTAGAACTGTCTCTTCTCAGGGGACCTGACACTCGGGGCTGCTAGTGTGTGCGAAGCGAAAGCGCTAGGCAGGAGCCGGTGGGGGCTAAGTGTGATGGCTTCCATGTGCGGTGGCAAGTGTGCGCCACCAGGTAAAAAGGCCAGTGACCAGCGGGCGGCATTTCCGAAAGCCTGCTGTAGGGTTATTTTCACTGTGGGAAAAAGCTAAGCAGAGTGGGGCAGGCGCATGACTTGGATGGAAAACCGCAGGGTGCAGTGGGAAGCAGCACTGCTGATTCAGTAACCGGTGCTCCTGGCTGTTCCCTAGCATGACCCCTGGAAGCTGCAGTGATGGATGTGCTAGAGATACCCATGCAGATAGGTACATGTTAAGGGCCACTGGGCTGCTGGACCCAAATCTACCCTTGTTTATGCCACTGTAAATCTGGAGTAGCGCCTATGAAGTCAAATGGAGTGACTCTGGTTTTACAGTCTTGTAACTGAGAGCAGAATTTGGCTCATTGCTGTTTGGAAGAAACATGAAACTCAGGTTCTGAGCACTTGTGAGCATCAAAACTCTGCCATAGCATGCTCTGAGAGAGACATAGCCCTGGCCCTATTCCAGCGAGGGGTCATTGCACTCTACCAATCATAAATTCCCCCGGCAGTTTCAGTTGGATACAGTATTCATCCCCACTCCCTGTCTTTAACTCTTGCGCAGGGTTGCGATGCACTGTTAAAACAGCTGCTCTGTTCCACTTCAGAGGTGGCTGCATGTTAGTGGCAGGGGAAGTTCTTCCTGTATGTGTGTGTTGTAAAGCGCTTTGGGATGGATTTGGATGAAATATGCTGTGTGGGGTAATTGTAAGATCACTCTGTCCACAGGGCCCATCTCTGTCTCGTGCCACAGACCTGCAACAATCCCAACTTCCCTGGCCCCATATGTTCCATGGCTGGGTGCTAGCCAGACATGCTGCTCTCCTGTACAAGAAATGGGCACATCATATCTGCCCATGGCCCCATTCACGACCTTGGTGTCGTGCCACCTATTTGGCACAGGTTTACTGAGGGCAGCTGGAGTCGCTGTGGGAAAAGGGACTTGGTGCCAGTAGCAGATTGAGAGGCGCATGCAAGTGGAAGGCAGCTGCTTGGGTCAATCCTTAGGCTCTATCTCACCAAGCAGATTGAGGGCTGACCTGTATGGCATGAGTGCAGGCGCACGCATGTGCTGGGAGCATATGGTTGATGGACGCAGAGAACTGCATTTGCTGGGAGAAGTGACCTGGAGGTAGAAGGGGTTGGTGCGGGTGGGGGGTTGAAGAGGAGAGCAGTGAGTTAGTGGGGCAGTGACTGGAGTGGGCCCCATGCAGGTAGACTTAGCTTCTAGCACAGCTGCGCCTGGCCCCAATCTCTAGCCAGTTCCACATCCAGACCTGCGTTCTCCCACAGGAGCTGATCTCTAGTTTCCAAACTGGCCAGAAAGTGCGTTGTGAGGAGGGGAGCTCGGGCAGGCTCTGCAATGCGGTCGTGGTCTGCGTCGGCCTGCTGTTCAACAGGACAAAGCGACAGCAGCTGTAGGGGGGTGGGGGGGGCAAAGGCTTCAAGCTGCCGTGCAGGGCTACAGTTTGTGGGCAGGAGGGGCCCTGGTGTGTATGAAAGACGGCCGGAGGGGAGGCTGTGGTTTGATAGCAGGCACGGAGCTCAGCATGGGAGCCCAGGGTCAGCTACATGTAAGGCCTCCCCCTGCACGGGAAGTGTCAGGCAGGCAGCTTCCTGCCTCCTGCAAAAGGCCTTCGTTACCGTGGCAGTGTGCGTCATGGAAACTTCCTCATCAACAGGTCTTCTGAGAAACTGAACCGAAGGTATGTTAAGATGCTGAGTGCGGAGAGCCCTGGGCAGCAGCCCTGCATAGCGCCCACGGTAATAGTGGCCCTGCTGTCACCCCTCCTGTCTGAGGCGCTCCAAGCGCTCTGCAAACACTCATTGATCAATGCTCGGGGGACCTGGGCACGCGAGAGCATTGCCTTTGTGTTATGTATGGGGAAGCTGAGGCACGGAGCCAGGCAGTGGCTTGCTCAAGCTCACTCAATGAGTGGCAGAGCTTGGAACAGAACCCAGAAGTCCTGACTCCCCAGGCCCCTCCTGTAACTATTGGGTGACACTTCCTGTCCTTATGGGGTTGTGCTGGTTTTTGGAGCTGTGGGAAGGGATAGGCATGTTGGATTTGCCATGGCAGATGGACGCATCCCAGCAAACCTACTTAGGCCAGCATCTCCCCTACTTTTCAGGGGATGGGACAATGCTATTGCCATGAAGGGGTGTGTGTGCAGGGGGAGAGGGGGGCTTGCGTTGGCCCATTTCCCCACACACACATTCACATACAGCTTATTCCCAGAAGCCTGAGATTTGACTGCCTTTATAGTGTTCACTTGTTTAGCTCCTCTGCCCAGTGCAAGTCCTCCCTAAGCCTGGCCCCTTTGGGCATGATTTTCTGAGGTGAGCACCTGCCGTTCCCACTGACTTTGGCTGGAGCCGTGGACACTCAGCTGTCGGAACTTGGCACCTCTGACATCCAGGTTCAGGTGGATGGGACTTGTGTGGAGCTTCCCCCAGCTTTCCCGTGGGTCGCATCCTCAGGCCGGGGCAGCCTCCTTTGGGTGGGACTGCCTGGCCTCTGAGCACCCACCCACTCCGCAGGAGTGAGGCAGGGAGAGTGATGCAATCTCTGCCCTGGTCAGCTGGCACCAGTGAAAGGGGGAACCTCCTGGTGGCTGGATGCATGTGTTCTGGGTGCTCTGGAAGAATGGGGCCCTGTGCAGCATCAGAGGCTGCCTCCGTTGTGTCTGGTTATTGACACTCCAAACTGAAATCCATGTTTTCGAGCACAGGGGTTGCAAGGCTTTCTCTTGGGCCAGCCAGGGTCACTGCAGCAGAAGCACAAAGCTGCCTGTGCATACATCCATATATTATTTGTACTGCTGTAGCGCCTACAGGCCACAACCGAGATCCAGGCTGTGCTAGGTGCTGTACAGACACCTAGGGCCTAAGCCCCGGATCTGAATTCGCTATTAGAGCTATGGCAAAAAGCCTTTAGTAGCCTGCAAGGTGAACCTATGACTTTTCCCTAGTGCTAACAACAATTGGCCTGTGATTGATTAAATACAACAGATTGAGGGTTCCTAGCTGTGGCACAAGAGCCCTGGGGTGATCTGGGGAAGCTGTCTGCGGCAATGCATGTGCTGATGGGATATAATTCAAGACAGCATGCGCTCCTCAAGCAATTAGTCTCCTTTAGCACGCAGTATTGTAGGATGAGGAGATCCAAGCTCTGAAGTGTTGTCAATAATTATTCCATGACTAATGCTGTGCATTGTCATTGCTTACAGCTAGCTGTACCTATGCCAGTAGCATAATACGAGCTCCAGAAGGGCTACGAGTATTTACCCCTAGTAACCTACAATATAGTTACAGGCAGCTACTTTTAGAAGCAGATCTTGACCTTATTCATGCTAACTGCTGTAGGCGTGTGCTAGTAGTGATTCCCCATGAGGCTAGCAGCAGTAGCATACAGCACACTGCCCATGCTTGCAGAGAGCTGTGAGGAGACCCATAGTAAGTTACACTGTCTGAGGTACAAAGCTGTGAGTTTATCTGTAGTAAGCTACTGTGCCCATAACTACCGAGACTGTTGATAAGCTTAGTAACATATAGGGAGCAGCAGTGGCATGCTTTAAAACTGAGTATATTGATAGTAATCTCAAATATCCACGCTTGCTGAGACCTCCCAAGTATCCGTCTTAGCATTGATGTAATATCAAACCATGTCTATGGAGAGCCATGGCTAATCTGCTTACAACACTGGTGCTTCGGGGTCCTCTGAGCTACACCCTAGTCTCTCAACAGTAAACTAGAGTGTTAATGTTTATGTAGAGGCATAAATTCCCATCGGCGAGCCCCAGTAATTACAGTAGGTCCACAGCATCCCTATACAAAGGTTACTTTGTAGCCTCGATTAGAAAGGGCCCATCAGCAATTTATTCAGGATGCCCACTAGCATGGCTTTCTCCAAATGTACTCTGGGGCCTGCAGGGTTGTCTATTTCTAGCGTGCTAAGAGAGCGAAGATTTCATGTTAGCATCTGGAGAACATCTACAGTTAGGTGAAGTGGAGATAAGATCTCTCTGGCCATTAGAATGATGAATAGGATCTTCAGTGGAACAATAAAATCATTATTATGCAGAAGCATCAGCAAATATTTTTCTTCTGCTCCCATGTTATTTGTTGAACAAAAAGTCAGTGTTCTTTTCAGCAGATGCCTCCAGAAGTGTTTATTGTGCTTGAAAAGTGGCGAACTATCTCCCGGCTCCACTTTATAAAGGGAAACGACAGATAGGCTAAAGATGGCTCCCAGTTGCTGTGACTGGAGCTGTCACTCCTGCCATTCCCTGGTTTCAGTTGGGAGGGATCTGGTAGTACAGTTCAGTGGCTAGAGCCCTGGACTGGGATTTGGGAGATCTGGCTTTCTGTATGACTTTGAGCAGCTCACTTCCCACATGTGTGCCTCAGTTTCCCCTTTGAGCCCTTATCTGTTTAGATTGTAAACTCATTGGGTCAGGGACTGTCTTGCATGATGTATGTACAGTGCCTAGCACAATGGAGCCCTAAATCTCAGCTGGAGTCTATAGGCACTACTGTACTACAGTTGTTTATAAAGGATGATTGTGGCCTGGAGCCATGGCATTCCAAGCAAGCAGCGTCCCTCCCTGGACACCCTGAGAATATCCTGGTTAAAATGAGGTTAAGTCTGACATGGGGCTGAGCAAACAGCCCAGGCAGCCAGTGGAAGAGCACTTGGAAGCTGACCCGCTTGGAGTGGTTCATGTTTGCACAGTAGAAACTAGCCCTTTTTGTGGTGCTGTTTGAGCTTCACCAGCCAGACTGTTTGCAATATCCCATGTGAGCGGGAGGCTCTGCTAAGACACTGAGACTCAGTCTGAGGGGACAGAATTATCAGCTTCCTTGACTCCATCTAGCCTGGCTGGAGGCCTGAGGATGTGCCTGAAAGAGTCTGAGTGTGCTAACCTCCTCTCCTCCCCTGTACCCCGGCTGCTGGATGGAGTGACTTACCATACGTGCCTTTAGAAACAGAACATGCTCTCCCTGCTCTAGGCCTCAGGATTGGAGGCGGCTGTGTGGCCTACTGGGACGAGCTTGGACTAGGAGCTGGGATCATCCTTGTACGGGTCTGGGGCCACAGGGAGGTTTCCTAGGGTCAGCTCCAGAGACATCAGTTTGCGCACTTGTCCTCCAAGTGAGTCAGTTGCATTATCCGCAGGAACCCAGGATTATCCCAGCTTCTGCGCCGTGCTCTTCCCAGTAGGCCACACAGCCTCCTCCGATCCCGAGGCATGGGGCAGGGAACGTGTGTTCTCTTCACTGGCTGCAGGCAATCGACTGAGGCATGAAATGAGATCATTGCGGGGAGAGGCATAGACTCCAGTTACAAAAAGAAATGGGCCTTAGCCCCATGTCATGGGTAATGCCAGCACTCCCTGCTCAGCCGAGAGGACTGTCAGAACAGAAAACAATGGAGTGTTCCAGCCACAGATCCCCCAGCTCTGAGCTCTCAGTCAGCCCTGGTTGTTTGTCTATGACAGCAGCAGTGCAGGGGTTGCTCTCTGGATGAGCTGGAGAGTTAGCCAGGAAGCCCAGGCCCAAAGGTCATTGTGTGGATGTAGAGCTTTCATTACTCACTGTTATTTGTATTGTAGCAGCAGCTAGAGTCCCTGAGCAAGGCCAGAGTCCCCTCATGCTAGGGGCTGTGAGCCTGAGACCTGACAGGCTAAACAAACGAAGGGCTGGAGGGGAAACTGAGGCACCGGGAGGTGAAATTACTTGCTCAAGGTCGTGCTGCAGTTCAGCAGCAGAGCTGAGAATAGAACCCAGGTCTCTTGAGCCCCAGTCCAGTGCCTCTATTAAGCCCCAAGTCCCTCTGTTCAAAGGGAGTGTAGTTTCTTTAAGGCCCTACCCACTCGATGGGAGAGACGACTGCACCGTGGCTTAGATTTGCAACACTCAGGTGTCTCACCAGGTCTGCCTATAGTACCTTTTCCTCAGCCTGACTGAGACCCTGGCAGGGCGCCCTCAGACTGCGTCTCCAGGGAGATCCCCGCCAGGAGGGAACAACTCTATACTCCCCCGCTCGGGGAGGGGGCGGGGGGAAGCGAGCCCCGGCCTGGTGCCGCCGAGGCTCCTGCAGTGGCAGGCAGGTGTGAACGGACATGCTCTCAGCTGATAGCTTATCTGCTCAGCTCTGTTTCCATGTGCCGTGCTCATTATTAATATTTACACAGGCAGCAGTGCTGGGTAATGGATGGGAAGGCCGAGCTGCTGCTGACAATGGAGGCTGACTCAGCCAGCCGCGGGGAGACGGCAGCTAGAACCTTAGTACAGCCCCATGGCCTAGTAGGGGGAACTAACAGCTGGGCTCTGCTCCCCAGCCTGTGCTACCAGGGTCCTCCGCTGGGAGAGGCTTGGACAGGAGCAGCTGGGAGCTCCCCTACATCCAGTGCTCCTGTCCTGCTCCCTTCAGCACCCCCTGCCAGGAGAGGCCAGGACTTCAGTGGCTATGAGTGGCTGCAACAACTCCTGCTGTGGGAGGATAACACAGGATCTTCCCCTCTTCCTGCTCTTTATCTGTGCCCAGCTGGGACAGGTTTGGGGCCAAGGCAGGGATCCACTGGGGTCTGTGATATGAACAAAGACCAGGCAGTTATTCCTGAGGCAGCATGGAGGGGACAGGGAAGTCAGTTGGGGGGCTGAGCTTCAGCCCCACCCTTTTCAGCCTCAGGAAACAATAAAAAATCCAGAGGCCTCTAATGAGGGCTGATTGAGTTCCTCTGAAAGGTCCCACTTGGCCCCTCCCCCAGCCCTCCTCCTTCCCCCCAGGAGGGCTGGGGGTTTTGTGGTGGAGTTTGAAGAGCTGCTTGGAAAGTGAGAATAGGGGTAAATACCTCCTCTCCCCCGGTCCCTGGGGGCACAGAGGTCTTTGCCAGCTGCAGGACCACAGCCATCCCCTGTGGAGGTATGGGGGTAGGGGAGTCCAGGGGCTGTACCCCCCTCTGTCTGCAGGATGTGTCAGTGGGCAGGGCTGGTGGATGTACCACAATGCACCCCCCTCCTCGCCACTGAGAGGTCACATGGGGTGCCACTGAGTAACATGAGGTGCTGTCACCCCTTTCTTCTCCTGCAGACAGCCACGCCCCGTTTCTCCTTGCCTTGCTGAATGAGGGTATTCAGCCTGGGTGCTGGGCCCCGTTGTCCACCTCTGCCCCCCCATGCAACTCTGGGTGCTACCATCCTCAACATGGGCCAGGCTCCCACACGGTGGCACCCTGCATGATTTGGCGCAGCCTCCTTTTGCTTGGGGCTGGAGCACGCTCAGTGGGGTGACAGGAAGGTCTGGGACCCACCTGCTCTAGAGAGGCCTTCAGCTCTGCTAGGCCCTCAGCTTGCATGGAGCGGCCAGGCCTTTTGCTCAGCCATGCCAGCTGGGGCTCACGGTGGGGTGGGGAGGCCGAGGGCAGAGTCAGCCACATGATGCTGTGCTCACAGTCCCCCACTCCAGAGCCTCCTCTACCAGCTGGCTGGTGCTGCCATGGCAACCCAGGGCTGCACTCTCCCCACACCCTGACCCCCAGACTGTGGCAGTGGAGGGGAGCTGGGTGCTGATTGCATCCCCTGAGTGGTGTGCATAGTGGCTGCTCCACACCATATGCTGCCCTCTAACTGGTGAATGAGTGGGGTGGGGCAATAATGAGGGGTGACTGGCCCCTGCTGAGCCACAGCGAAGGTCGGGATACGGGCTGGGTCTGAACCCGTTTCCTCTCGCTGTGGTGCTGGTTCACGCACGGGGCCCTGGAAGGGTGGCGTTCGGGCGACCGGGGGTGCGAACCCTGGTGGCTCTGGGGGTGAATGACATGAGTGAGGAAACCACAGAGGATCTAAGAAGCAGCCCTGTAGTGCAGAAGCAGAGGCCGTGGTTATCGCTCGTATGTCGCTCTATGCTCCCCCAGAGCTGTCTCGGGTCAGGCTTCCCTGGGCTAGGTGTGCAGCCATATTCCCACCCACCAGGAGGGAGCCTCTTGCTCTTCTCCGCAGCACCCCCTGCTGGTAAGTGCAGGGCACAGTGCCCATGTCTAGCCTTCCCCTGCTAGGAGGTGTTTTCCCTCTCAAAACAATGGTCTGCACAAAGCACTGTGCCATGAGCTGCTGTTGCGGGGGGTGCAGAGCGGGAGGGTGCAGATGCCTAGGGCTGGATGTAGACTTTGGAATCCCTCTGTCGCCCCTGGTAACAGCGACCCCTTTAGGCCAAGGCTGGAGCAGGGTGGGAAAGCCTAGGGTTGAATGCATGTTGGCTCCGATGCTGTGTGGTGCTGAGAGCCCTCAAATCCCATTGACTTCACCTGGAGTTGAGGGCTCTCAGCACATTGCAGGTTCAGGCCCTAGGTTTCCTGTGGACCGAGAGAAGGGTGATGACAAGGTTGGGGAATCGGGTGGTGTGGGGCTAAAGCAGTGTGCAGGCGGGAGTTGGAGAGGTGGGAGCAGCCCCAGTGGAGGTGGAGCGTGAACTGCTCTCTCCCCTAGAAAGGGAGGAGCCCTGCAGTGTGGGGGTACGGACCTGCTGCTCGGGAGCATGGCCTAATGCAAGAACAGGCGGTCTCCGTTCCCCTTTTTGCCCTCAGCGTGAGCCGGGGGCGAGGGGTGGGGTGGGAAAGCATGGTGGAGCCTTCCATTCCATGAAGCTACCTACAAGACATGCACGTGCCTCATCCACCTAGTGTTTGCATCCCTTGACGAAGGGGAGTGCCAGCCAGCAGTGTGCAGCAACGGGGGAGTTGTGAACAGGGTGCCAGCTGCGTTGGGGCCAGTCCCATTTAATATCCTCATTAATGACCTGGCAGGGAGAGTAAACAGCAAGTTAATGAAATTCCCCGATGATTCTAAATTGGGAGGAGCGGCAAATAAGAGCCAGGGCAGAGTATTCATCCAAAGGAAACATGAAGAGAAAAGGAAAACCAAGGATCAGCTTGCAAAATGCACACAAATAACACGGGGAGGGAGAAAAACAAACCATTCTATGGGGGGGTGGGGGAGCCTAGACAGCCCGGGTAGCCCCAGGGTAGTGTGTACCGTGCACTGGAGTTTGCCGTGTGATATGGCAGGGAAAACAAAGGCTCATACACTGTAGGGTGGCATATGCAGTAGTGTCTCAGAGTGCGGAGGTGCTAGGTTCTCTGGCCAGCTCTGGGGTGCTGCGCTGTGCTGAATTCTCCAGTCATTTACCCCAGTGAGAGTGCAATGCTCCCCCAGGCAGCGGCAGCATTTTATGCTCTTTTTGTACTGGTGTAAGCGACCCCAGGTGGAGAACTGGGCCCATTGTGTTCATTTCTGGGCTCTGCCTTACTAGAGAGGGATTGACTAATGGGAGCTTTTCAGAGAGGAGGAGCAAAATACCAATTGGGAGAGACTGAACGGTGGGGAAAGCTAAGCGAAGAGTGAGGAGACTGCGGCAAGTCTGCGAAGGGTGTAAATGCCAAGGCAGGAGAGGAATTGTTTGGGGTGGGCTGCAAGCGGGAGTGATGGGAGCAGGTGATAAAAGGGAAAAGGTGGGCAGGACCCCAGGAGAAAGAAGCCTGATGGAAAGGAGAGGTCTGTGGCCAGTTTCCCAAGGAAGGGTTAGCAGCCCTTGGAAACGTCAAGCTCTGCCGGGCAGAATGCTACTCGCTGTAGAGTTGGGAACAATCCTGCATTGGCTGAAGAGGGGCCTCTCTCGCCCTGCACCTTACAGCAGCGTGGAATCCCTGCTCATGTCCCTTCTTGTTGCAGTACCGCATTGGACAGCTCTACATGATCAGTAAGCACAGTCACCAGGAGAGCGAAAAAGGCGAGGGTGTGGAGGTGGTGAAAAATGAGCCGCACGAAGACCCTGTCCACGGGCCTGGCCAGTTCACCGAAAAACGTGTGCACCTGTCCAGGTGAGAGTTCTCCTCTGAGCTATCCCCGGGTGGTCATCCACAAAGCACAGGCTACTTCTGCCGTTGTCCCTGGGGGCTGAGCGCTGGGTTAAGGCTTCCCTAATGAACACCGTCTTTCCTGAGTGAGGGGCCCCGATCGCAACCCTGACATCTTGGAGGGTGTTTTATTAAACCCCATTTGACAGTGGTGGGGCTGCACCTCTCTTTTTGTTCTGTTTGTACAGCACCTTGCACAGTTCAAAGTGGGCTCCTAGGTGCTACCACACTGCTAATCATAAATAATAATGTAGTGCTGTGGCTCTAGAATGGCTACAGTACAAGCAGCAGCAGTGCACGCTCCCCCTACATGTTGCCACGTGAGAGCCCTCACCTCTACGGGCAAGAGGACAGTGCAGCCTCTGGGACCCAGTCAGTCTTTGGCCTCTCTGCTGAGACCGGTCCAGTTAGAGCCAGCGCTGATAGAGGGCTTGTGATGTGGACACTTCTCCACAAGACTGAGATCCCCAGCGGATTTCACACAGGGCCACCAAACAGCAAGGATGGGATTAGAACCTGCAGTCTGGTTCTCCTGTCCCCTATGTGCCAGCTCGCTTCTCTCTCCATGCTTTTTGCATCTAGCCTTTGTTCCGGGCTCTCCAAAGACCTGGTCACTGGATCGTACTTGTTCTCTGTGTTGGTTTCTCTTTGAAATCCCTTGGGCTCTCTCCAGCACCGTCCCCCCACCGTTTCTTTCTCTGACTCACCCCTCACCCAAAGCACTAACTCACCTACAACTCAGCCAATCATTTGCATTTGAAAGGTTGCTTTCACCCACCCCGGGGAGCAGAATCCCAAGAAGTATGTGACACATCCGCTACAGTGACATGGACTTCTTAGTAGCAAGAGCTCCTGAGGTTCTTGCTGATCTGGTCCCTATCCCCAGCCGCTTTGTGTCTTTTCCTCTTGCATTTCAAGATGGTGTTATATCCTCCAGGCAAAGCTCTCCTCTTGTGTTAAGTCCCAGATGGTCCTGATAGGGAATCCCGCTCCCTGCAAATGTAGCTCACAGGAAATCAACGGTTGCAGAAATAACTCTTGGGGCCCATCCAGGCACCACGTCCCAGCATTGTCTCACACTAGCTGCCACAGATTAATGTTCCCACCTGCCAGCAGGAGGAGCATGTACATCAGTATCCCCTTTACTCCGGCTCAGCTTTGATTCCTACTCCAGCTGGCATGTCCCCTTCGGAGCCTCCTCTTGAGTGATCCTTGAGCACGATGGATTAATAGCTTCCCCGATCCGAGAAAAGGCCACTTCAGCTCTGCATCTTGAGAAGCAGCAGCCGGGCCAATTAGCACCTCTCCCTAATTTATTGGCGTTTGGTAGCGGCCTCCAGGTGTCTGAATCCCAATGAGTTCCTTAAGGCGAACGGCGGCTGCATTGGAGCAGCACGAGGAGAGCTGTGCTGGGCACCCAGGTGGCTCAGGGAAGCCACTAGTGCAGGGATCGGCAACCTTTGGCACGTGGCCCGTCAGAGAATCCGCTGGCGGGCCGGGAGGGTTTGTTTACCTGCAGCGTCTGCAGGTTCGGCTGATCGCAGCTCCCACGGGCCGCGGTTCACCGTTCCAGGCCAATGGGGGCTGCGGGAAGCGGCGCAGGCCGAGGGATGTGCTGGCTGCCGCTTCCCGCAGACCCCATTGGCCTGGAACGGCAAACCGCGGCCCGTGGGAGCTGCGATCGGCCGAACCTGCAGACGCTGCAGGTAAACAAACCCTCCCGGCCCGCCAGCGGATTTCCCTGACGGGCCGTATGCCAAAGGTTGCCGATCCCTGCATTAGGGGCTGTGGATGCTGCGGGTCAGGCGTGCTTTGCTCTTGGAGAGCTCTCATCTGAGCATCTAGGTGCTTTGCTAACGTGAGCAGAATCTCGCGGTGGGTCAGTCTCCTTGTCCCCACCCCACATATGGAGAGAGAGGGGAAGTGACGTGTCCAAAGCTACCAAGCGGGTCAAAGGCAGCGCTAGCAATAGACCCCAGGAGTCCGAGCTCCCAGCCCTAGATTGCGCTATTGTATAAATCTTCCCAGAGTGTCTGCTGCCGGTTTACAGAACCTGCTGGTAAATGGGCACCATGAGCAGGGCAGGACGGATAGTGCAGGGGCTCGTCCCTGAGGATTACTAGGCTCTCTTCATGGGGCTTGGCAGTGGGCCATCCTTGCACATTCAGAGAACTCAGCCATCTAAGAACCCCCTGCTCCCCACCATGGTCATGTCAATTCCTAACCCCAGTCAATCTGTTCCAGCTGATCTCATCCCCAGACTCTCTGAGTCACCCGGGGTGATGTCTGGAACCCCGCTGCTCCCAGCCCTCCTCTCCAAGGCCCTCTGGGGTGCTGGGTGGCTGCTTGCCCCATCTTCCTTCTTTAACGAGTCCCCAGGTAGGTTACTGCCTTCCCAACTGCAGTGTGTCCTCAAGCAGGGGGTGGTCAGGAGGCAGAAGTCAGCCCCATAGTTAGTGGTGGCGGGGCCAATGGCTGCAGTTGAGAGCACATTTCCCAAGGGGTCCAGAGTGAATAACGACCATCTGCTCCCAGGGAGGGAGCCCTGTCTCTCCCCACTGGGGGGAAACACCCCATCCTCAGCCACCGGCTGCTGGCAACACCAGCGCTCCACTCTGGGCTCCAGGAGCTGCGCTCTCCCATTCTGCTCGCTAGTAATGGACACACCCCGCTGGGTTACACATAAGTGCCCAGTCTCTGGTCTTCTGGACACCCACAGTGTGCACCGAACCACTGCCTCCGGGAAGCAGGGTCCCCCCATTTATGGGTTTCACCTTCGCAAAGTTTGCACAAGGCCCCTCGCCAGTCTGCAGTAAAACCAAACAGAGCTGGAGACAGAGATTCAAATAAAAGCAAGTCAAAGGGTTTGGAAACAAAAGGTTACCAGTAAAGGAGAAACATGAACCCCACTCGATAGCCTGTACTTATTCCCAGGTTACTTTCCCATCTAAGGTATTTTTCACCCAATGGTTAGTCTTTGCAATGCTTGTCCAGTTCAGAAAGTTGGAATCCACCTTTCATGAGACAGCCCCTCTGGCAGAATTTCTCCTCTGTAAAGGATACCCCAGCTCACCCCACCACCAATTCTTCTGCTCCTCTATACTCACATGCTATTGTCTCTTAGCCCAGGGCCCTACGTCTTCAGAGCACCCTCCTGCAGTTCCTTTGTTTTTGTAAATGCCCAAGTCTCCACCTGGGCCACAGTAAACACATTGCTGTCTTCTTGGAGGGATCTCCATTACGTCTGCCCCAAGACCCCACCTCAGCTCAGGAGACAAGACTCACTTTGCAACCTAATAGTCTATATTTTGCATATCTCTTAACCTATTAGTCCTGTTCAACCCCCTTGCAGTAACCATGACAATCAGCTAGTTCTTAGCTTTCATCTCCTTCGGTGAAACACAGAGAAGATGGGGTAATATACCTGCCTGGGTAGGTTTGTGTCACACCCCATATGGCAGAGAAGGCGGTCAGGCTGTTTTCTGACCCCCTTTCCCTCCTCACACACCGTAACCTTTTGCCCCAAAGATCCAGTGAGTCTGGAAGGAGCAAAGGCTCTGTCTAGCAGCCCTGCTCAAGAAGGAAAACGGTGTCAGTCAACTGATGCACCATAGAGAGCTCTAGGGAGAACGCCCCAGGCTGGCTCAGAGTTTGGAAGTCAGACTACAGCCCTGTGGGGAGAGTGTTGGTTGTGAGGCGGGGCTTGTGCAGGGATCGCCCCAGCGTGATGGGTTCTGTCCTGTTCACGCAAGCTAAGTGATGATAATGTGCTGAGTGCACCAGCCATGTGCAGGGCACTCCTTAGAGCTGTCAGGAGGCAAGTTCCCTGCCCCCCACATTCTAAATGCTTTCTGGTTAGAAATCCTTTTCAAAGCCTGGCCAGACGCTGGGGCCATATACCTGATCAGACTGTTGGTCCATCTCGCCTGGTGTCTGACTTCTGGCAGTAGCCAGTAGTTGATGTTTCAGCCAACCCCCACGCTGGTTGCATGCTGTCTAGCAGCACAGTGATCAGCTTACTCCTTGATACCTGCCAAATGGAGCAATTTGCATCTGGCCTGCTCACACCTAGCGCTCCTTTCAGTTTGTATTTAGTCACGAGCCTCCCTGGGGCTGAACATGTCTTCCCTGTTCTCGTAAGGTGTCAGTCTGCCCATGACTCCGGAGAGAGTTGCAATCTCTCTCTCTGAGCCCTTATTGCTGAGACAGGAGATGACTCTGGGGGGCCGCTCCAGAATGAAAAATGCAGACAGCTTGCTAGCGAGCTCAGTGCTGCCACCTAGTCCAGCCGCGCTGCAAAATACCTGTTATTAAAAGCACACCAGCAGGTTAAAAACCCTACCATGCTGCTGCACTGAGCTTTGCCAATTGCCTTGGAAAGCTAAATAAGTATTTGCCAATAGATCAGCTCAATATTTGCAGTATTCAAGCTATTCCCTATGACTCATATAGGGAACTACAAGGAAATAACTCAGCCACTATTTAGCTAAGGTAACAATGGCAAGGTTTTAAGGGCCAGCTCTTATATTTTAAAGTAGCTCCTTATTGAAGTATTAACAATTGTGATTAGAATGGAAAGAGCTTTAGAAACCTCATGTGCCTGTCATCACTGTCACTGGCTGTTCCCTTTTTGCATAGCACTCCTCAGGAGCTGGAAAACTGGGTTAGTCAGTTTTGGTCAGTTTCACTTTGAGGTTCTCATTCAGCTAAGGGGGGAAGAGATAATCTGCTTCAAGCTTGTGTTCCCTTTTTTGACCCGAGGGCTAGCCAGAATTCGAGTCTTGTAGTCTTTTCCAGTTGGGGGGAAAAATTGATGATGGAGTCTGGTAGTGTTAAGCAATTTTGTTTGTTTCCAAGAAACATACGAAGTCCTGTTTCCCTGAATGCAGGAGGAGCCAAAAGAACAGAAGATCGTATCTTTGCTTACAGCCCCATGCCTCCAGGCTGTGTGTGTCTTTTGCCCCTTCTTATTAGTCTCTTTCTCTCACACACACACCCCGCTCCCAAGGCAACACCCTGTGGACCCCTGTGCCTTCGTAGTTCAAATTGTTAGGGTGGGCTCTCGTACCCCCTTTGTCTTAGGTGAGTCTGCTCAGCTGTCTCTTACAGCTGTCTTCAATGAGGGGTGGTGGAGGCTCATGCTCACACCTGACAATGTAAAGGGTTAAGCCAACCCACAACACTTGGAACTGGGAGTACAGGAGAGCTGAGTTTTCTTGCAACGGTGTCACTGTTTGGGCTAGTCAGTTATGCCCAATTTCCAAAGTTGGGTGACTAACGTTCCCATATACAGGCCTCGATTCCGCAAAAGGGACCCACCCGTCCACACCCTTAGGCTTACCTCCAGTCCCTTGGAAAGCAGTGGGACTCCTCATCGGCATTTGCAGAACGGGGACTGTAGGTGCCAAGATCAGTGATCTGATTTACAGAGGTGCTGAGCTCTTGCAGGGAAATGGAGGGTGCAGTGGCTGGGAACCTCTGTGCAGGCGGCACTTGTTTAGGTGCCTGAACATGGATTGAGAAGCTGAGTTTGAGGTGCCCAGCTCTGAAAACGTTGGCCCAAGCCTTTTGGCGTTGGATGAAGCAGGAGAGAAAAATGGGCACTACTGAGGCAGCCGAGGAAGGCAGAGCCTGTCCTCCCACCCAGTGGCAGTGCAACACTAAAGATCTGTGTGTCCGGCTCGTTACAGCCCCACAGCCTGATCTTGCCACATACAGAGCTCGCATTGACTCCAGGGGCCATGCCAGACCCATAGAGGGACTGCAGGGACTCCAGCAGAGTCACCAAAGTATTTTATGGGCACAGAGTCCTAGGGTTGGTCCAGGATTCTCTGTCTTTCTCAGGGCATCCCTACAGCTGAGTTGGAGAACCCAATTACATGACCACTGCAAACTGTAGTGTAGACAGGACTCTTTAAACAAGCTGAGACCCAGGGCTGTCCGTGGCTTTAGCCCCGTTACAAGGACTCAGATGGGTTCTGCCTACACTATAGTGCTTAGTTGTCTGATACCGGGGTGCTTGGCCTGGGTTAGCTGAGTGGGCCTTTGTCTCTGTGTTTCACTGACGCTCACTCTCACTGCCCCTTCCCCTGGCTTTTGTCTCTTTCCCATCCTTGGTTTTCTCTTCCATTTGCTGCGGCAAAACCCTCTGGCTTTCCCCTTGCTGATCCGTCAGCAATTGCGAATAGATTGGAGAAGAGCGCCGATGCCTGTGAACTGGCCTTGTGCCCTGGCCCCCTCCATAGACGGAGGGAGGCGATGGACAGCTTGGCTATGTGAGACAGCCCTGGCTGGGCTGCTCCATCTCCTCGCAGCGCATTGATCAGCTGCTTACTCACAGAGGGAGCTGCCGGTGCTAGACAGGGTATTTTTAGCCGAGGTGCTCACGATTCCCCTCTTGGGGATGCTATTTATAGAGGCTGAAAATTAATCAAACCACACCTCATCTCTCCCTCCCCCCCCCTCCAGCTCTCCTCCAGTGGGGAGGGAGAGATGAGGTGTCACGGCGAGCTGGCGTGAGCTGACTCTTCATTTCCAGCCCCGGCTGCTGCAGCTCTGCCTGTGAGCGGAGGCTCCTTGCCCAGCCCAGCGACAGTCATCTCCCCCCCAGGGCACACATACACTGGGTCCCTTGCCCCGACACTGCGGGGCCTGTGCTTCCAGTGCCTGGGGGGAACACTTGGCAAAAGCAGTCGTTGGGAGCAGGGGCCTGAGCTGGCTCCCCTTGAAATCAAGGGCCCAGCTGCCTTTGCTTTGGTGGGAGCAGGAGCCGAAACTGTGTTCCCTGGAGGGGGAGGAATGCATGAGAGGCTGGGCCCAGGTGGGTGAGCTGGGAGGGCATGGGGCTGTGGGGGGCTGGATGGCGTTGGAGGGGTGCAGGCTGGCTGGGGAGCATGGCAGTGGACCCACTGGGGAGTGTAATACTGTGGGGGGACGACAGCTGGGAAGCACAGTGTCTCCTAGCTTGGTGCGTATGGAGCTGGGAAGCCGCTGGCTGGTTCAGGGGCTGCAGGACTGGAAAGGTGTGAGGAGCTCAAGCCTGGGCTCAGGGCAGTGAGGGCTAGCTGGGTCCCACAAGGTGGGTGCAGCCCCTCTCTCCCCCAGGGGTGGCCCCTGCAGGTCAGCACTGAGGTGCATTTGGCAGGGATTGTGCTGAACCTGCTGTGGGGGTGAGCAGAGGAGTTCAGGCCCAGGGCTGTCGGTCTAGAGGGCTGAAAACCAGCCAAGCTCTGTGTGCTAACGAGAGCCCCCCGGTCTGCTCTGCTCTTCTCTTCCCCTGCAGCAAGCTGCCCAGCTGGGCCCGCGCAGTGACACCCCGGATATTCTACATCACAGAGAAGGCCTGGAACTATTATCCCTACACCATTACAGGTAAGAGGCCCCCAACCCTGCCCCCCACTCAGCCACTGCTCTCTGGGCATGCTGAGAGACCCCATTGTTCTCCTCCTCCCCGTCCTCCAGCTGCTTCTCCCACCGGCACCGGTCTGACAGGGGAGTGACTCCCGACTCACACCGGCATAGGGGACAGCAGGCCCAGGCCCAGATCCTCCCATTGTTGGGCACATCAATAAATACAAAGCAATTCTCCCTGTGCCCTCTGGCCTCCTGAGGCAGGGATTCAAGGTCCTTCATACCAGGTTGGGGGACCCAGTCGTCTGTCCTCCCCCCCCCAAACACACACACAGGGCTTTGTGTTGCAGTGTGGACTGGCCTAGACCATGTGTTAGCTGTCCCTGGTCCCATCTCCACTGCAGGACTAAGCCTTGCTTGAGTCATCCCATGGCTGGGCTGCTGGCGGCTCCCCCCCACATGCTGCCAGCAGAGAAAGCCGAGCACAAAGAGTCCTGCTGGGCCACTGCAGAGCTAGGAGTGCAGGGAGCGAGTCCTCAGCCAGAGCAGATGAATGTGGAACCTCCCGCAGGGTCCTCGCTGCCCTGGCTTGCCAGCAGCTGCCTGAGCCCTCCATACGGGGCGCTCTTCTCCTGCTGAAAGGGACGAGGGTTGTCATGCCAGACCGGATCCTGCACAGCAGTCCTTGCCGCCTTTGGATGGGGCCGTTCCAGCATCCAGCTGTATGCCCAGGGATTCCCAGTGACCCATGCCCAACCTGTAGGATTCTGCACAGTATGACAGTGCCAGGTCCTCATCCAGAGCCTCCCGCATAGCCCAGCCAGCTGCACCTCAGATACCTCCCTCAGCAAAATCCAGGCTTGTTGTTTACTGGAAATGCTGGACAATAATCTGCTCTAGAACAGCATGGAGGGGAATCCAACCAGTCAGGCCCCTAGCAGTGCTGAGTGCCAGCAGCGTCTGTGTCCTCTGCCCACAGACATTGGGTCTGAATTCCCCGCTCCACACAGAGCAAGCTGCTTCCCCTCCCAGCAGCACGCTGAGTGTGCATCTGAGGCGGTATTTTCACCCAGCGGTGATCTCACAAATGGGTGGGAGTGGTTCCCACGCAAGGGTGAGGCAAAAAGGGACATGCTGAAACCCAGCCCCATTCATCATCGCCAGCATATTATCCTTGATTTTTGCATTGGCAGTGGGGACTCCGCCCCGGAAGCAGGGGGTCTCTCTGGTGGGGTGGAGGTCCTTTGCCCAGGGAGCAGGGGGCTCTCTAGCTGGATTAAGGGTTCTTTGCTCCAGGAGTAGGAGGGTCTCGCTGGTGGAGTTAGGGGGTCCTTCCCCCTGGGGAGCAGGGATCTTTCCAGTAGGACTGGGGGTCTCCCCTTGGGGAGTGGGGTTTGTTTCTAGGCCTGAAGAGAAAAGCTGCTCCCCCCTTCCCTTCCCCTGCATTGTGCAATTCTGATGGAGCCAAACTCCCCTCTAGGGAGGATCAGCTCATCACACCTTGTGTCACTAAGCAAGGCAGAGTTTCCTAGTGGTCTGAGCGTGGTGCTGGGAGCCAGGAGCCCCATGTTCGAATCCCAGCTCTGGTACAGTCGGTCTGTCTGCTTGGGCAGATCCCGCACAGATCCTCCCTGCAGTAACTCTGCTGGCATGGGGAGTGGCAGCAGGGGTGCCTTACTCCCCCGCTTGGGGAGCTGTCTCATTGTTTGGCTGGACTGAGTCACAAAGTGACACTTGGTTGCATGAAGACCCGGCAGCCGTTCATCGGTCTCATCTCTCTCGTCTTTCTCCCTGGCGCCCTGCTCTCCTGCACTGCCGGACCCTGTGATCGCCGTGCTGTCGGCACAGAGTACACGGTAAGAACAGTGACTTGACATTATACAGATCCCAGCACCCCTACGGGGCTCGCCACTGGAGCTGCTGGTTGGCATGGCCCTGCTGCACTGCTAGGCATGGCTGGGGGGCGGGGGATGTGCAGGAGAGTGAATTCAGAGCAGCCCCATTATTTTCCTGACTGGTAGTTCAGAGGCTAAAGCACCAGCCCCTCTTGTACAGCTAGACTCAGTCCCCTCCGCTCCCTTTCTCCATCTATCATGCTTACAGTGCGCCTGGGGTAGATGGCCCCACGGCTGGCCCCGCCCCACCATATGGCCAGTCCCTGACCTGAGGGCAACTCAGGGTGGTTCTGCCTCCAGCATCATTCACTCCCAGGGCGCAGGGAGACTGCGATGAGGCTGCACTAACCCTCTCCTCCCTACATCGGTTCCCTCCAGGGCAGACACAAGCAGGCCAATGAGCTGGTAGGGAGGCGGCACTGCCCATGCTGTGCCTGGGTAGATAGGGGGCTTTAGTGGCCTGGGCTAGCAATCTGGCACCAGCACTGAATTGTCCCGACAAGCAATCTGATGAGAGCCTCTGATGATAAGTGGGTCTGACATGGGGTTCACTGGGGGCCATCAACGGAGAGGAGAACTCGACCCTGGGCTGGCCTAGCTAGCGTCGGGTGCCGTTCTCCAGGCTGGCTTGTAACGGCCTGTCCCTCTCTCTGCAGTGCTCCTTCCTGCCAAAGTTCTCCATTTACATTGAGACCAAGTACGAGGACAACTGCGGAGACAACACGAATGTAAGTGGCTCCAACACGCACTCCACACACTCTGCCACTCCTCTACCATATTTACTGAACTCCATTGGAACCAGCAATCCCTAGCCCAGACCTGCCCAGTGCCTCTGGCTGGGGTGCTGAAGGGGACGCTTTGGGGTGAGGCCCTCAGGCTTCTTTCCCCTATTGCATGGGGCAGTGGTATGCAGCCCCGCACCACTCCAGTGACCTTCCACTAGGTGTGTTTAGGCTCCTGTGTATGCCCGGGGGGCATGTGGCTTCTCCCAGAGGAGGCCAGAGCCTCCAGTCCAATTGCCTAGGCAGCAGGCTCCCTGGGGCCAGTGTGGGCATGCCACACATGACTGAGGACATCGCTCAGACCCCAGGCATCACTCTGTTGGCAGCATCTCTTCTGAGTGAGCCTGAACATTAAAAATGGCCATGCTGGGTCAGACTAATGGTCCATGTAGCCCCCCAGGCTCCTGTCCTCCGACAGTGGCCAATGCAGGTGCTTCAGAGAACAGGTAATCATCAAGTGATCCATCCCCTGTCATCCAGTCCCAGCTTCTCGCAATCAGAGGCTGGGGACACTCAGAGCATGAGGTTGCATCCCTGACTGTCTTGGCTAGTAGCCATTGATGGACCTGTCCTCCAGGAACGTATCTAGTTCTTCGTCAAACCCCGTTATAGTTTTGACCTTCACAATATCCCCCGGCAACAAGTTCCACAGGCTGACTGTGCGTTGTGCGAAGAAGTGCTTCCTTTTTGTTTGTTTTACACTGCTGCCCATTAATTTCATTGGGTGACCCCTGGTTCTTGTGTTATGAGAAGGCGTAAATAACACTTCCTTGTTCACTTTCTCCACCCCAGTCATGATTTTATAGACCTCTAGCACATCCCCCCTTAGTCATCTCTTTTCACAGTCTTTTTAATTTTGCCTCATACAGAAGCTGTTCCATGCCCTTGATCCTTTTTGTTTTCCTTCTCTGTCTGTACCTTTTCCAATTCTAAGATTTTTTTTTTTTTTGAGATGGGGGTAACCAGAACTGCCCACAGTATTCAAGATGTGGACGTACCATAGATTTCTACAGTGGCATTATGATATTTTCTCTCTTATTACGTATCCCTTTCCTAATGGTTCCTAACATTCTGTTCGCTTTTTTGACTGCTGCTGCACATTGAGTGGATGTTTTCAGAGAACTATCCACAATGACGCCAAGATCTCTGTCTTGAGTGATAATAGTTAATTTAGACCTCATCATTTTGTATGTATAGTTGGGATTATGTTAGCCAATGCGCATTACTTTGCATTTGTCAACATTGAATTTCATCTGCCATTTAGTTGCCCAGTCACTCAGTTTTGTGAGATCCCTTTGTAACTCTTCGCAGTCTGCTTTGGACTTAACTATCTTGAGTAATTTTGTATCATCTGCAAATTTTGCCACCACACTGGTTACCCCTTTTTCCAAACCATTTATGAATATGTTGAACAGCACTGATCCCAGTACAGCTCCCTGGGAAGAACCGCTGTTTACCTCTCTCCGTTCTGAAAACTGACCATATATTCCTATACTTTGTGTCCTATCTGTTAACCAGTTACTGATCCATGAGAGGACCTTCCCTCTTATCCCATGGCTGTTTACTTTGCTTAAGAGCCTTTGTTGAGGGTCCTTGTCCACATGTTTGTTGACTTCCACAAAAATTCTAATAGACTGGTGAGGCATGATTTCCTTTTACACAAGCCATGTTGACTTTTCCCCAACAAATTGTGTTCATTTATGTGTCTGATAATTCTGTTCTTTACCATAGTTTCAGGCACTTTCCTGGTACTGAAGTTAGGCTTATTGGCCTGTAATTCCCTGGAGCCTTTTCTAAAAATTGGAGTCATGTTAATTATCCTCCAGTCATCTTCAAGGAGCTTTCAGGAGCCCTCCCAGCTGGCAATGGCTCTTGCCCATCACAGAGCTAGTTCTAGGGCCCATTTCCCTGCTAACTTGTGTTGGCACTGGGTGGGTGTGGATGGGTGCTCAGGGCCAGCTGAAGAGGATGTGTTTCTTACCCTGTCCCTTCCACCCCCAGATCTTCCTCAGTGACAAAATCCTGGGCAATCATGAGGTCACCTTCCTGGATATCGCCTTTGATGAGATTCCTGAGCGCTATTACCAGAGCCCAGAGGTAATGCCAGCCCATGAGGAGAACAGGGAGTGGGCAGGATGCACATAGATGTTGCCAGCACATCCTTACGCTTCCACCCACCCTTGTCACTGCTCCGAACACACACTTACAGGGCCTCACACCAACCCGCCAGCCTACCCCTGTACCCACACCCGCCTGCCCAACCAGACAGCTACGGACCTGATCCTCTACAAACCTGCTCCTCGGCTCTCCCACCTGGCCTGCTGTGGCCTCCTTGGCCCTCCTACCCGGTCTGCCTGCCCCTGCCTATCCACATTCCTGCCCATTCATACATTCAAATCCACCCATCCTCAGCTGGGAGGTCCGGTATCAGTGAGGCCTGGGCCAGATGTTCTTGACCACCACTATTAACCATGAGCTATTCTAAGTGGGGAGGAGACCAACTCTGGGGCTGGAATGAAATAGAGCATTGAAACACCCACAGGCCATGGGGTTGGGCTAGTTCCTTTCTAGTTGTGATTGGCATCCAGACTTGGCATGCTGAGCTGCCCCCCTCTGTCCCTCTCCACGGCAGGACCCAAGATACTTCAGCTCAGTGAAGACGGGCCGGGGACCCCTGAGAGAAGGTTGGCAGGAGCACACCAAGCCCATCATGTGCTCCTACAAACTGGTCACCGTCAAGTTTGAGGTGTGGGGGCTGCAGACACGAGTGGAGCAGTTTGTCCACAAGGTGCGTGCATGGTGGTCTGGCATTGTGGGCGGGGTGCTTCTGCCTCTCCCATGAGACAAGACCTCTGGGTCCCCAGGCGCTGTGGGGAGAGAGGCAGCAAGATCCCAACGTTCCCATGTTCCAGCCAGGGTCCCTGTCTGACAAGGGGAGGTCAGGCCCACACAGCTCATTGCCTGGTGGCAGAAGAGACCCCCAGAGCACCGCAGCTCCAGACCTAGATGAGCACATGCCCAACCCATGTGAAGACTTGAGAACCCTGCAGTCATTAGCACCTGATCTGGGATTATTAGTAGACCGTGCTGGCTGTGGCTATGTTTTAATGAGCTGGTTAAAGAATGAGTGTGCGTACCTCTGTGTGTGTGTGTGTGTGTGTGTGTGTACACAAGCATACATACAGAGGTACCACTGCCCGCTACTAGATGGAACCTAAACCTCTCAATTGTGTGTCATCGCCCCTATACTGCTAACCCTTAATGGAGATTATCCTTGAGCTCAAGTGACCTGTGCTTTTGGTGCAGGAGAGCGGGAGTCTTGTTGCCACTGTTGCAGTTATGGTCCAGGTGGACATGGGCTGCGCAGCACAGTGACAGCTGTGAAGTCCTGCATGGCCACAGATTTCTTACCATGTATCATATTGTATCTGGATGCTGGCTCTTGCCCCAGCCCTGCGCACTGAGAGAGGGCACAGGCTCTTGTTGCTGCATGCAGGAGCTCAGCATGACAGACCATACTTCTTCTCTCTGGAGGGGCCACCTGCTCTCTGCCATGAGGAGCTTTCGGGGCTAATTCAAAGCCGTCAGTTCCAGGACTCTGCCCACCTCTGGCAGAGCGGGGGGGACTCAGGGCTCAGAGCAGAGGGATCTGAGGTGGGGGAGCCCTGGTAGTGCCTGCTGGGGTATAACTGTGCTGTGGTTGCAGGTGATCCGGGACATCCTGTTGATAGGACACCGGCAAGCCTTCGCCTGGATAGACGAGTGGTGCGGTGAGTGAGCAGTAGATGAAACCCACGGTGCAGCGGAATGCAGGAGCTTCCTGCCCTGGTCCCTTCCGCCCCCCCAGCCCTGGTCCTTGCCCTGTGTCTGGGCTGGACTACAATGCCAGGGTTTCCCAGCAGCCCCTCCCTGCCACAGTGAAAGGGGCCGTTCACATTGGAACATGGGGCCCAGCCATCAGAATGTTTGTCCCTTCCCAAGGCAAACCCACTCTCCCCAGACCTGCCCTTCCAGGTGCCCTCTCTCTCTCTGCTCCTGGCTCCATCTAATGCAGGCAAAGCACCGGTGTGAGCACTCTCCCGGTGCTGGGAGCAGAGCTGCCCATGGCAGGGTCACTGCCAGTGCTGGACTGGGGGTCAGTCCCTCCCACTGATAAAGGCATGTGACCCGTCTCATGCCCCAGGGAAGGTTGGCGCTTCCTCCAGGGCTGAACTTGGCCCCGTAGATTGTGAAGCGTCACTGCTGTGGGCTGGGAAGCCGTATTTGTGGTGCATAAGGCAGCAGAGACAGGGGGCTCCTCCAACCCCCTCAAGGGGGTGCTGTCCCTTTCAGGGTGTCAGTGACTGTTGAACACAAAAATGCTTTAGAGATCATCTCAAAGGGGCAGAGTCCTGTCCCCTTTGCTAACCCCACTAATTTCTCCTCCCCCCCACACTCCAGCTGATGCCACCGTTTCCTGGCTTTTCCTCTGAGTCTCATTGCTGCTGCGGCTTTTCATTTCGCTGACTCAACTTCTGAGCTGACTCAACTTCTGAGCCCCCCACACCTGCACCTCCCCTCCAGTTCCACACGAGCCCTTTCCCTTCTGGCTGGCACAGCTGCACTGCTCTCCCCCCTCTTACATCCCCCGCCCCCAGAGTCCTTCACTGCATGTCCAGCTGGCGACAGCCACGTGGTGCTGGGGGGCTAACCTGGGGTTGGCGTTATGTTCGGGGTACTGGGGTGGGACAGCAGGAGACGTGCCCAGGTAGGATCAGGAATAACCTCTGCTCCCAGCCAGAAGACTCTGGAGCCCCCCGGTCTGCTTCCTCCGCCAGCCTGCAAGCCACTCTGCGTTTCGGGCTCTGGCTACCTCAGGGATGGAGCTGTGGGTTGACACCTGAGGGTTGCTCTTCGGCGGGGCTGGCAGAGACACAGCTGTGTTCCACCCCCAGTGCTGAAAGCTTGTGGGCTTTGACGCCCGGCGGCGGGAATGGAGCGAGGGGAAGGCTGTGTCTGGACAGACAGACAGGGCACGGAGGGAGCATAACTCAGAGCTAGCGCTGGGCTGCTGTGTGCTGGGCTGTACTGCCCCCTGGTGCTCAGCAGGGGAAGAGGTATTGAGAAGGGGAGCAACCCAGTGGTTCTGAGTTAGTTGAGCCAGCCCGTCTCCCCAGTTCTCTTGGAAACTCCCAGGGAATCCTGCCAGTGAGGGTCCCACAGCCAGCACATGCAGCCAGAGCCAGTTAGATCTTCCCTCCCCTCTGGGCCTGCCGGCACCCCTCTCTTCTTGGAATTGGCAGAAGAAGCTATTCCTGTCACTGCGTCTTTGGGGTATCTGCCCTGCGGACAGTCACTCCCTGGCCTCCTCCAAGTTGGCCAGCATCAGGGCCCCAGAAAGGCCCCTCTGCAGGGCGTTCTCTTCGGTGAGCAGATGGGGGACGTTGCTGGATGAATTGTGTCACCGTCGGGGCAGGGGTCAAGGCTGGTGCAAGGGGATCTCTGTGGGGAAGGGGAGGGCAGACCCCCTGCAGTAAGGAGATGGGGAGGGCTAGCCCAGGAGCGGAATGAGCTGCATCCCAATGACCCAGGCAAACACAAAGCAGGAAGGGAGCAGTGGCTGTGACACCAGTAGAAGAGACATTAGGACTGGAGTAGGTGGGAAATCTCTATCCAGAGCTTCTACCCCGTTCCCTACAGGAACTTCCACTTGGAGAGAGTGCGGCTGATCTAGCTGTGAGCTCACCCAGCCAGCGCTGCTAGGCCATTGCCTATGGCGACTGCTGCTAGGAGAGGACCTGGGAGTGCCCCGCAGCTGGCGTTCCTACGTAAGTCCCGGCAGAAGGAAATCACCCCACTCTCAGAGCTCCTATCCGTTCTGTACAGCTGCTCTTGCTGGGAGTGGCTGGGATTGGAGGACATGGGAGCTCCGCCATAGCCAGTACTCCCACACCATTCCCTACAGTGCTTCCTGCTGGGACTGGAGAAACGCTTCAACCACTGCGAGTTGAAGGGAGGGAGGGGCGTGTGTTGGGCCCCTCGGAGGTTGCTAGTGTTTGCACTGGGCTTGGAAGGTGATGCTTTAACTGGCCAGAGCTGGTGGTTCAAGGTCTCTGCCCAGCAGAGAGGTGTAGTCTGAGAAACGATGGCTGTGCAATTTGCTAGTGCTTTCTTTTCCTTCCCCTTCAGTCTTCCTGGGCTGGGTTACCGATCTGTCTCCTGGGTAACAGTACTAACAACTCGGACCCTGTCTGCTGCTCTTGCTGGGTCTCAACTGCGCTGACCACACAGGGCACCATCTCTCCAGCTCACAGCCTGGGTGATCACAGCAGAGGCAAGGCACCAGGGCTGCCATCCATCTGGCTCCTGGGGCTCCCTGAGGCTGGGGGCTCTTCGGCAGCTCTTGGGGTCAGCCTGAGGTTTGGCAAAGGAAGTTTAGCTTGGCTGCCGGGCGATGTGGAGTGGAGCTGCCTCCCATCATGTGGATGGGATTGGCTGGTCTTTGGGGGCACAGGGGTGTCCTCTTGTGAAGCAGGTGCCTTGAAAGGGAAGGGTCTTTCTTCTCCTCACTTTCCTGGTGGTAGCCTGTTGCAGTCTGTCCAAATGTCTCTGTCCTGTGCATGATTGTTTCTGTGACTTTCTTTGTGCTGGGTTCTCTGTGTTATGCTCTTCATGAGCACGTGGCTGAGAATGCCTGAGCGTGCGGCAAGCAGAGAGAGAGAGACTGTGTGTGTGTGTTCGTGCATAGAGAGAGAGAGACTGTGTGTGTGTGTGTGTCCTGAGTTCCTCGTGGAGAAGGAGGGAGGCATTGGCTAAGGAGGAGCCTGGCCTGAGCACATTGGCCAGCCTGATGGAGATGCTCGTAAGAGGAACAGTGACATGGCCTCCCTTGGAATTCCAGTGTGACAGATGCATGGGATGGAGACAGTCTCATCATTCCCACCATCACCTTGGTCCCAGCCGTTACAAGCAAAACTTTATAAGCTGTGTGCACAGAGCACAGGTGCAGGGCACATAGCAGAGGGTGTCTGACTATGTCTGTTTCAGACAGACCCTGGCCTGAATGCACTGTGTGTGTGTGTTCATATAGGGGATATTGCACTGGGGAAAGCATGCATGCATCTTCTGGAGGGGCAGTGTGCAGCGGTTTCTGTATAGGATGGGCGAAGGGGCAGCCAGTATGGAGACACAAGTGATGGGTACGTGGGGGGGAGGAGGGGGTGCCTGCAAAGACAGACTGGAGACTCAAGTGGTGTGTGCGTGCACACTCAGAATGGAGACATGCCTTTTGTGTTTGTGTGTGTGCGTGTATCCAGAGTGGAGAAAAAGTGATGGGTACATGTGTATGTGTACATCCGGAATGGGTACATGTGTATGTGTACATCTGGAATAGGTACATGTGTATGTGTACATCCGGAATGGGTACATGTGTATGTGTACATCCGGAATGGGTACATGTGTATGTGTACATCCGGAATGGGTACACAAGGGATGGGTACGGGGGGGTGTTTGGGTGTGTGTGCATGCAGAGACAGAGGATACTCAAGTGGTGGGGGTTTGCGCGTGCGCGCTCAGAAGGGAGACGTGCATTGTGTGTGGGGCGTACATCCAGACTGCAGGCACAAGGGATGGGTACGGGGGTGGATGTGCATCTGTGCATGCACATCCAGAATGGAGTCGAAAGTGATGGGGGGGTGCGTGTGCGTGTGTACATACATCCAGCATAGAGACCCAAGCGATAGCCAGCTGGATGCATTTGTGACTGTCTGGGGGTTCCCTTCCTGAGAAGTGCCTTGGCTGTTGAGCCAGCTGGCCCCATTGCGGCTCCCTGGGCTGGATGTGTGAGGAGCTCCCCGGAGGCGCTCTTCTTGCTAACGGAGCAGTGAGAGGGTCTCTGCCTGTTACAGACATGTCCCTGGAAGAGGTTCGCGCCTTCGAGACTCAGATGCAAGTGGCCACAAACCAAAAGTTCGGAAGCCAGGACCCCTAGCTTCCCACCCACCCCGCTCAGGACTTTCTTTTGTATGTATGTTCCTTTTTGGTTTCTCTCTTTCTCCAGTTCTTGCAGCCTTTGTTGTTCAGGTTTCCTCCCAGCCTCACCCCGTGTGGTAGGGCATGGCATGGAAGCAGCTCCTTCCCCGATTGTCAGTCTGAAATCAGCTGTCGGGCAGCAGCACAGCCAGTCTGGAGAGCGTGCGCGTTGTTGTGGGCCCCCCACTGCTAAAGTGGGGTGAGGAGTTGGAGCCAGGTGGCCTGGCAGGCCCTCTCCTGTGCCAGCGCTCTTTAGATCTGATCGTCAGGAAGTTGGCGTAGAAATGTGCGAGCAGGGAGTGCTCAGACCTAGCAGCCGTGGGGAGGGGAGCAGCAGGTGCTTGGGGCTGTGAGACTGTCCTCCTTTCCTGTGTTGTTTGGTTACGCTGCCATGTCTTCGTCAGGCCAGGGCTTTCCTTCCGCTCTGCTGGCAAACTAGGCACAGAGTTCCCCTCCCACATCCCAGCCCCATGGAGATCGGAGACACACACATATTCACCTCCAGGCAGATTGCACGCAGACACCTACACCCCAGTCCCCCTGAGATTACACACACACACGGTGTCCCCCCCCCCCCCCGAAGCTAGGGCAGCACAGTGGTTTCAGAGGGACACATTCACAACTGCACCAGAGTCCTGTTTCCCATTCACAGCTCATGCAGTCTCTTCCATTGGCATCTGCCCCCGGTGTCCTGGATCCTGAGCATGCAGCACGACCACCTGCTTTTTCAGAGCTGCTTGCTTGGGTCCCCTTGCCCTTCGCTTTTCTGGGCTGGGTGGATGTAGCCAGAGAAATGTGACCAATGAGCACTGGGAGCTCTTGGTGAACGAGATGGATTTCCCAGTACCAGACAGGTGCCTTGCGCGTCTCCTGAGAGTCTGGATCAGCCCAGCCCTTAACTTGTGTCCGTCAGGTGAGTATTTAGTGAGTACTCACGGAAGAGGCAGAGGCTGACAGCAGGGTGGGCAGAGCAGAGGCTGTGCCAGCTTCCCCAGTACACCTCACCCCTCACCTACATCCCCTGCTGTTCCACAAGATAACAGCCCAGAATGGAAACCTGGGCCCTGGCCCATGGCAGAGGTACGCAGGCAGTCCCCAGGCTGTTGCTGGACCTGACGCAGCTGGCTTGCCCAAGAGGCAAGAAGCAAGTCAGTTCACCTGCTGGCTCTGTCGATCCAGCCATGTACAGGAGCTGCCCTGTGGTGGTCACAGCTGAGTCGACTCACTCCCACATCCCTCGGCTTCATGGGAGGGGAGGTGTCGGTGGGGCAACTTCTCTTAAGGTGAGGGCCGTACTAGGGACGAGTCAGAGACCTCAGGGAAACGATTGTTGCTTAGGTTGGAAAAGTGCGCCCCTCTGGCACGCTCCTGTGGGGAATAGCAGGGGGCTTCAAGCACCATATCTTGGCTGTGGCTCCCTTTTACAGCCCTTTTGGGCCATAGTTTGCTCTGCCTGGCGTCGTCCAGTCTCTGTTTTAGCCACAGCAGTGATGGGCCCTATGTAAACATGCAGAGGGATGGGATGGGCTTAGGTCGGGTTATAGATAGATAGAACAGTGGTCCCCAACTTTACCTCATGCCCCCCCCATCTGTGCTCCCCCAGGACAGAGGTAAGGGGGCCGAGGCTGGGGCCACAACTGGGGGCGGGCATGGGGCTGGCAGCCAGGGCCAGGAGCAGAACTGGCTGGCGCTCCCTCCCTGCCCCCTGTGGGGGCTGGCCTGGGCCCCAGCTGTGCCCCCAAATGTTAGGGGGCGCGCCCCACAGTTTGGGGACCTCTGAGATAGAGGGAGCAGGATTGTTCCACAGATGGCAGAAATTACTTTGGGCAGCCTTATCCTCAGCAAACCCAGGTTTATGGGACAGCTGGCCCTCAACTTGACAGAGGCTTAAGAGGAAGAGGCCACCCTTAGTTACTCTGGCTGTGGAGGCAGAAGCTGGTTTTTGCCTGGCACTCGGAGAGCGAAGGGTGCAGGGGCCACCCACTCTGCTCTCTCCGGGACAGGCCTGTGAACTCTCTTTCTCTTTGTTCTTGTCAGAGATGACGATGGACGAAGTGCGCCAGTATGAGAGGGAAACTCAGGAAGCCACCAACGAGATCATCGGCAGGGTAACGCCCTCCATTTCCATCAGTGAGGTGGGGCAGCCCTCGGCCACTCACAGCGCTCCTGCCAGTGCCCCCTCCACGCCACTGAGCGGCGACCCCCCAGAATTCCTCAGCGCCCCCAAGGACAGGGCCCGGAAGAAATCCGCTCCGGAAATGCTGACGCTGCCAGCACTGAGGGAGCGCGCCAATGCTGAGTAATAGCTACCCTTGGGCCAATCCCATCGGATGGACGCAGAGCCCCAATTCCTTCCCCCACGACTTGGGGACAACGCAACCCACCCAACCTGCCTTGAGACACCTGAACTCTACCGTTGTCCTTCAGAATGTTGGTCCCTCCCTCCCCAATAAAAGAGACCCGAGATCGGTTCGAGAGCTGGACGGTGGAAGCCCCGTTGTGAGGTTGCAGACTTCCCTGCTGCCACAGACGGCCTGAGACTGCCGTCTCCCTATTACCCTGTGGTCGTCTCTCTCTTCTCAGCATTCCAGCACGGGCTCTGCTTTTCCAGCCATCAACTCAGGGAGGGCTCCTGGTCCAGCCAGCACATGGGTGCCGCTTCCTGGGGGAGATGTGCTGCACCAGACTGCGTTGGCGGCGCTGCTCAGCCACCCCTCATCTGTCCTGGTGGGTGATGCTCCTCCAAGCACCCTCCACTGGAGCCAGGCTGGGGAAGGAGGCCGACATGCCAACCTCTCCCTACGGAAGTCAGAAGCACCTTAGAAATGACAGTGGATTCTGCTGATTAGCAACCTCTTGGTTGCCATTATCTCAAGTTACCAGTGAGCGGGAGGCAGGTGCATGGGGCTGCTGCTAGGGAAAGAAGTGTTGGGATATGCTTGGCGGGGTCCTTGGTGCCAGGGCAGGACACAGCCTGGAGAGTGCAGGGAAAGGTACCTTGCAACCCCAGCGCTTCCTTCCTGTGCAGCCCTGCAAACCTCCCTGCAGCCGTGGCCAAGCTGTCAGTAAGCAGCAGGCCACTGGCAGTGTGCGAATGCCATTAACATTACAGTCAAGGGGGCAGGATCAGCTGGCCAAACACTACTATTAACCAGAAGTTGTTAGCATCAGGATTACTCGTAAGTGGAATCTACGATATCCATAAAAACTGCCAGGCATTGGCTGCCCCTCGTCCCCACGGGAGCCTGCCAGGACTGTTAGCTGATGTCCCTGCCTCCTCCTGTGATTTCTGGCTGCATGCCTGGCTTCCATATAAAACAGTGGCCCCGACCATCCACCTAACCTCACTGTAGTCTCCTCCCAGCTGCAAAGCAACAGTGAGGTCGCCTGCTTCCTTCCCATGCTAATAGGAGAGCCAGGTATTAGATTGAAGGGAGGCACTGCCGACAGCCCTGTCCAGACTGCTTTGGAGACAATCCCCTGTGGCCAGATGAGATTCCTCAGGGCACTGGTGAAAAGCCAGGCCGGGGCCTTATCTATGCTAGGGACAGTTTACTACCCGTCAGTAGCCCTGGTTCTCTGGCACTAGCTGTGTTAGGAGCCCCAGTGTAGAAAAGGCCCCACCAGATTGTACACTCGCTCTGAGTAGGGGGTTATGCGACACGGGCCTGATTGTCATTTACACTCAGGGCCCCGTCCTGCCCTGCCAGTAGCGCAAAGCAGCTGAGGTGTGTATTGGCGCTGGCAGACAGCAAGACGGATTTGCCAGACCCCAGTGTTGCTAAGCGGTGGGTATGTCTCAGTGTTAGGAATGGGGGAGGGGGCGGCAGCTTCAGCCATTGTCTCTAGTGTAGACAGGTCCCTGAAGCCTGAATTGCTGCTGCTGCTGTCCCAGCTGAGCTGCCCCGTGTCCATGAGCCCTGCCAGGGGAAGGTGTGGGAGGGCCCTGCCTGGTGCCCTTTTGTTTCACCAGTCCCCTCTGGTGACACTGGCAAGAATGGAGCCCATCACGCCTGACCACCCCGCCCTTCAGCCAACCAGCGCTCTCTCCATTGGTGCCTTCAGGAGCAGGACTATCGCCACGCATGCTTCCTAGTGCCCTTGTGGGCCCTTGGTGAGGCTGGCCTGCACTGCTCCCTCTCCTCCCATGCACCTTGTTACCACCTGTTCCAACTGCGCCTCGGACTTCAGCAGCCTTGAAACTGCCTCTTGCTAATCCAGTTCCCCGCTGCAGCGGGGTCTTATTGCCAGCAGGACCCCAGCCCCTGCAGAGGGGATGCTGGAAATGTGCAGACTCTGGGACCAGGGGTGTCAACCACCATCCGTAACAGCCATAACGCTGGTTTTGAACCGCCCATACTAAGCACAAGTTGAATTGCACTTATTCCTAAACAGGAATCTCCCCAACTCCCCTCTGCTAGGGCCTCCTGGCTGGGCTCTGTTTGTCTGGGTTGTAATTATCCATGTTACAGATTGTGTCCCAGACCAGCAGAAATGAAATAGTCAGCGTTTGCTTCAGGAAAGTGCATGGGCCTGCTGCAGGAATAGGGATGGTCTAAGCCAGTGGTCCCCAACCTTGTGGGAATAGCAATATGCAGAAGACTGTGGCGGGCGCCAGACACCCCGCCACCGAGAAGCGGCAGTAAGTGCCGCCGCAGAAATGCCGCCAAGAAACGGCAACGCATTTTGGCGGCGGGATGTCCTGCGGGTGCAGAAAAATGCCATGGCGCTCATGGGCACCGCGTTGGGGACCCCTGGTCTAAGCCAAGGTGAACCTGAGGAACAAGGCCCTGATCCTGTGAGGAGCCGAGAACCTCTTCCGTAGCTCTGTGTGCCTTCCCTTGAGGTTTAGGGGCCTCAGCAGCGAGCAGGGTCAAGCTTGTCGTGTGTTACATGAGGCCACTGGAAGAGTAGATTGGCCCCTGCTTGGGATTCGTAGCTGCCAGCTGAGAAGCACTGGGGCGTGATGGGAGGAGGCTGGGTTTGGAGATGCACCCAGATTTGGATGTTTTTCCCAACCTTTTACAAACTATCCCAAACCCTTGAATCTGCAAAGCTGGACTGGGATTTGATGAGACAGGCTCTCGTGGCATTTTGTCACCCCTGGAGGCCACGTGAAAATGGGGAACATTAACCAAGTGTTTTGGACAAGTTGAGTTTTAGCTGAAGGTTTGGGTTTATTTTTAATTTGATCTAGGCTGGTTTGTCTGCCCCAGGGCCAGTGCAAAGGGCTGATGCAGTTGTGTAGAAAATCCATTCACTCCCTGGCAGTGCTGAATGTGCAATGGAAGGAAGTGTTTTTATATGTGCTATAGAAGGTTGGATATTAGAGATTGGCTAGACCCAGAGACTCCAATTCAAACCCTTCCCAAGAGTGAGGAGTTGGATTTGAATCCTCCGAGCGTGGTTCAGGTTCTGGATCAAATCCAGAATTGGGAGGGATCTATTTTCTGCTTCCAGGATACAGCTGAAATCTCACAAAGCCACATGGCAAGATTTTGCACCCTCGGATTTACACTGAAGACCAGAATTCCAAGTCAGAGCCTTGCCCCGGAGGATCTGAGCCTATCTCTGGGGTAGATCATTGTCCCTGGTTGGATGAATTTTACAAAGCCCCCTCTGGTGTCACTGAGTTTTATGTACCTCACTTAAATTTTGGGCAGCATGGACTAAGCTTTTTAATGTGTCTGGTGCTTCCTGGGTCTCAGGGCCTTGCGCGGCTGGGATTTGGTCTGTGTTCTGCCCGGATGCAACATTCCAGTCTGGACTTCTCTGCTTTGTGTCTTTAATTGTGAGCCCTCACGGGTTCGCGCTTTGTGCCCGTGGAAAATGTGTGTGTGAGCATGTGGGTGTGCAGACCACTAGCCTCACGTGGCCAGGAGCATGTGTTCCCGCTGCAGCCAACGTGGAGGTGTTTGGGTTGCTTCAGTTTTGGTCCCCAGAGGCCCTGAACTGGGGTTCTGTCTCTCGTGGGTGTCCCGGGCCTTGGCTTCCTGAGGTGCCACCTGGGTGAGTGTGCAGTAGCTGGCAATGGCAGGGACTCTGCAGGGAGCACACAGGAGACTGGCTCTTGATTTATGCCCTGTGAGTGAGTGCCGACCACCATGTATAGCGGTTGGAGGCAAGTTCTGGAACTGAAGGACCATTCTCTTATAAATAGCACCTGGCCATACGTGTGTGTCCAAGAGCCACTCCCCTCTTCCTCCACCCCATTCCCATTCCGAGTCCATGGGTGTGTCTGTGCAGAGCCCGTGTCCCCCGTGCTTTGAATGGGGCCAGGGCTGCCGCTGCCAGCCTGTAAATAGGGATTTGCTGAAGACAAAACCCAAATGTGAGACGGGAGGGTCTGCATCACAGTGGGATCTGGAGGATCGGTGGGAATGTATCTCACATGCAGGTGTCATGATGTAGCCCTCCCTGCTCAGCTCCCAATTGCTCTCACCCCCTTCCCTCCCTGTCCTGTGCTCTGTCCTCCTCTCACACCCTCAATAATTTCTTTATTTCTCTTCCACCCCGCTCCCCTCACAGGCAGCCAGGGAGGCCCTGGGTGCAGGTTGCCAGATGTGCACTGAGCTGGTAGCTGTGGGCGCTCCCTTTCAGCAGATCCTGGGGGGACAGGGGAAAGGGGAGCATAGACCTTCCCTGCTGAGAGGTTTAGATCAGCTCCTGAAGGATGGGGACACCCCAACCCTGCATTCCCTTCAGGGCGCCAGGGACACCCCTTGGATACACAGGGGGCTCAGCCTGGGCCGAGGGAAGCAGGGTTGTCCTGGTGACACCAGCACCCCCTTCTGTCTATTCCAGGCAGGCAAAGTGAAACGTTTTTCTCTTTTGAATTTGTTCCTGCGGCTCCGTGCTCCTGGCATGTGAGAGGCTATTTCGGTGTAGGCCAGCTAAAGAGGGGGCAGGGGCTGGCTTCCTTTCTTACAATGAAGCCCTTTTCAGAAATAAAGCTGTTGCTCCTGGCTTCTCTCAGGTGTTCTTTAATCTCTGCTGCTTCTCCCGTCCCTCTCTGTGCCCCTCCTGGGTGTGTGAGTCACCTGCAGGGAAAGGGGCGGCAGAGAGGGGTGTCTGGCCATGAGCCTGCTCCTGGGTGCAGCCCCCGCCCTTTCTCCACGATGCACCATTAGCTCAGGAGCGTGGCCATCACTGGCCCTGGAAGGCGACCACCACAGAGGAAGGCAAACGGCTCTTTAGTGGACAGAAATGATACTTCTCCAGTGCTGCACACAGCACCTAGCTGCAACAGCAATTGGGCCCATGCGAGAGAGTGAGCTGCATTCGCTGAGGCAGGCACCGCCGTGACGAGAGCCTGTCTGTGTATTGAGGTCACCAGCATCTCCCATGGCTGTGGCCCTCCGGGGTCACCAAGGCAGAGGGCAACATAAGAGTAGCAGGCTCACTGGGGGTGGATCTAACTGTGCTCAAGGAGGATTGCAGGCTGGGTCTAATGAAAAGCCTGCCTTTCAGTGATGCACAAGCCAGGGTCACAAATATCACTCCAGGGTTTCCCTCCCCGCAAACTCCCAATCCAGATGTGTTCACTGCATGGCAATACCATCTCCGGTCTCATTCCAGTTGTACTCAGTACCCCAGCCCGGGGGCGATAACTGCCTGCCCTTCCACACTCCAGATGTTCTTCTGGCCTAAGGGGACAACACCTTCCCCATGCATCAAGTGGAGCTGCTGTAGCCCTGGAAATGAATGGGTAGAATAAACATGGTGGGGCTGTAACCTGGGCCCGGGTCCCGGAGACGGTGGCTCTTGGCTGGTTGCCCTGCCCTTGGTTGAGTGGGAGCAAGTGCCTGTTCGCACGTTGCCGGGGCAGGTTGGGAACCTTTCCCCAGAGCCCCCCGCTGAGCTGAGATGGGCGTTCTCACCTGTGGGCTAAGGTAGCCGCTGGGGAGCTGACACCAGGCACGTAGACCCCCAAACGCTGGCACCTGCAGTCTGGAGCAGCCACCCTGGATGCTGCCCTAGTAACTATATACTTTATGATCCTGGCCTCCTCTGAGACCTGCTACTAGCTAGCGCTATAGGAGAGCAAGGCCTTGGTGATATTTATTAACTGTAAAGATCCTCTTCCATGATGCTGATGTGTCACTGTAACACACAGGCCTGCCCAGCAGAGGGCACTAGCTGAAGTATGCTTTACAGCCCCCCAGAAAAGGCCCACCCACCTCCCAGGTCCCCAGCACTGCACAGCCCAAGCAAGCAGCTCTCCCGCCTGGGCTCGAGGAAGAGCCACTAGGCATGGAGAGTCCCTGTCCAGCTCAGGCTGGGAGCCTGGGGAGGAGGAGCTCAGGAGGAGCCCTGCACTCTGGCTGGGGAGGTGGCAGTAGCTGACAACGCATATAGCGACGGTGTCTCCTCTCTACTCCCCTCTGTCCTCAGCCCCGTCTAGCCCCCCCATGTCTGGCTCATCCGGGGTGCCAGCCAGCCCGTGGCACATGATGTAGTAGGCATTGCAGTAGACGGGTGACTTGTTGGGGTTGGAATAGACCTGCTCCGGCTTGAGGGAGGAGAAGGGATTGGCTCCGTAGCCTGTGATCTGAGTCTCCAGCTCCATCAGGATTTTCAGGGAGTACTTCAGCTCCTGCTCGCTGTTGGGAGGGGATGGGGCATGGTTACCACACTGCCAACCTCACCCCACCCCTGCACCTCCAGACACCGCCTGGGACTTGACCCCTGCCAGAGTAAAACACCAGGGCCCTGACACTGCTCCAGGAGACTTGCAGCGTGAGCTTCCCCACAGCGGTGCCACGTCCGTGCCAGCTGGGACTCCAGCACCGTGAGCGCCCCCACAGCGGTGCCATGTCCGTGCCAGCTGGGACTCCAGCACCGTGAGCGCCCCCACAGCGGTGCCCTGATGCTGCGCGCCAGGGCTCCAGCAGCACCACCTTCACTGCAGTGCTCTGATAGTGGCCGCTGCCAAAACGCTCCCTTGGCAGTCAGGCGCTAATAGCCAAATACACCCTGTGGTTACAAGGTGACTGGTTCAGAGAGCAGCCGTCTCATACAAATGACTGGCTGGCAGACTCTGGGGCACAGGACAGCGGAGCCCCACACGTACTCAGCCCCGCAAGGGAAAGCACGGGGCAGGGGGAAGGGCCTTTCTTACCTGTAGATGGTGAAGAGGGTGGGGATCTTGTAGTCCCGCAGCAGCAGCAGTGTGGGGAGCCACCCATCCATCACATCCAGGCAGGCATGTAATCCTGCAGAGGGAAGGACACCAGAAAGCTTTGGAGCCTGATCCCCTGCCCAGTGAGGCCAACAGCAGTCCTGCCTCTGGTGTCACCGGGAGCAAGTTGAGGCCCTTGCTGTGGTAGGCGCCGAAGCTGCATGTGCACTAACAGGCAGGCACACACGCACTGCCACCCCATCGTCCCATGCCCTGCATAGCATCATGTTTCCAGGAGGCCCTATTCTCCCTGCCTTGCAAACAAGTAGCTCGCATGACTTCAATGTCTCCCATGAGGAGGGGCAGGCGCAACAAGCCCCTGGAGTTTTCCCAGAAGGGAGGGGTGACAAGGAATGCTGTTTATGCAGCTGCCTCGCCTGCCCCCAGCTAGGGCACCCTGGATGGAATGAGCTGACTGGCGCGTGTAGTGTTTTGGGAGTGGGGGCTTGAGAAGCATTCCCAGCTTGCGAGCCACTGGGGATTTCACGGGCTCCCTCTGGCTCTACCAGGCCAGCCCTCTGCTTGCAATGTTATTGTCCTAGTGCTAGCATATGTCCAGCAAAATGCCGTCATGGCACACCGGCATGCTGACTGTCTTCCTCCTCTAGGAACACTGGATCCCAACAAGTTGGTCCTGGAAGACACGGTGGGTCAGTCAATCCACAGTACCCGCAAACTGCTGGCAAAGAGCTAAAAAGCCTTTGCACTGATATACTTTTCCTTGCAGGGCCCCAAAGCACATTACAAATGTTAAACAACACCTGTGAGGTAGGCAAGTAGCATTATCCCCATTTTACAGCTGGGGAAGCTGAGGCACAGAGCCATGGACCTTGCCCAGAGCCAAGACTAAAAGCCTGGGCTCTTGACTCCCAGTTCTCTGTTCCAGCCAATAGCAATGATCTACATAAATGAAAACAGAGAAAACCACAGGTATTTTTCATTGCTTGCAACTGATGCTTTTGTGTTTTGGTATTATTGTTGAGTCTGTTTATTAACAACACTAGGTGCCTGCTTGATGCTTTGCGGACAGGTAGAATATGGCAGTTCGCTGCTCCATGGAGTTTACAGTCTAGCTCAGGCATGAGGCTCAGTCCACCCTGAAACATTATATTGGCATAACTCCATCGGTCAGGGGTGTGACATAGCTATGCTGACAAAACCCCCAGTGGAGATGCAGCTGTGTCGACCATAGAGGGCTTCTGTTGACAGAGCTGACTTCATCTGGGGAGGTGGTATTCCTAGATTGACAGAATCGCCTTCTGTCAGTGGAGGCTGCATCTACACCAGGAGGCTAGGCCAACATAGCTATCGTCTCTGTAGTGTAGACATACCAGCAAGGGATGACCATGAACAGAGGGCCATAGGCCCAGATCCTCAAAGGTACTTAGGCACCTTTGATTTCAGTCAGGTGCTTAAATACCTTTGAGGCTCTGGGCCTTAATACTGAGAAACCAAGGGCTACAACAGAATAACGTGCATGTGTGGGAGCGCACGCACACGCCACCAAACCAGAATCTTTGGTAAAAGCCACCAGAGGTTGCCTAAATCCACAGCCTATAAACACAACCCCGAAACCCAGAAGCACACCAGTTACATTCTCACCCAACCTTTGTAACCTACATCTAGGATTTTCCCCTTCCTCCACCTTACGACAGCCACACCCACCTCCCATAACACACGTCTCTGCCCTCCACAAAGCACGCCCCAGTCAGAAATGGCTGATTTGGATTGTTCTGAGTGTTGACCCAGTGCCATGTTGAAGAAGAGCGTGCTTGTGCAGTGCGGGTTCTTTAGTGGATGGGTTGAATGGGTAACACTGGACACTCTTTGTTTTCTTAGCAATCTAGAGCAGTGTTGATCATTCTGGACAGTTATCGATCACAGTCTTGTTATTTAAGTGTGGTAACGGGGGAGCTCCGAGATTGTGTTTTTGTTCTTCCAGCAGTTGATGTTTGAGTTAAGGATGGTTCAGTGGTTAGGGCGCTAGTCTGGGACTTGGAAGATCTGAATTCAGTTCCCTGCTCTTCCACATACTCCCTGTGTGACCTTGGGACACCTTGCTTAGTCTATACTAAAAAGGCTTTGTCAATACAGCTATACCAGTCAATCCTTCTAGTGAAAGACACAGCTTCCACTGACAAATGAAATAAGCTACAACTATGTTTGCACTAGGGTTTTTGCCACCCTAGGAAGACCATAAATAAAATCGCACCCCTAACCAACATTATTATACCAGCTAAATTTCTAGTCTAGACCTGGCCTCATTCTCTCTGTGCCTCAGTTCCCCTCTATAAAATGGGGATAATAGCACTTCCCTGCCTCACAGGGTGTGGGGCACATAAAGCCATCCAGATACCATGGCAATAGGGGCTGCATAACTAGATGGTTACGGTTGCATGTTTTGGGCTGAGGTACAGAGAAGAGGTTTCTGGCTGGTGGACATGGTTGTAGATGGCAAAAGCAGAGCGAGGACTTCACTAAAGTTTCCCTGGCTTGTTTTGGTTGGGTTGGTGATAGATCCAACTGAGCAACACAGTTCTTTGGTGGAACATGTAAGAGAGTTGTTTAGGTCTGGTGTGATGGGGCATCTACCCCACACTCACCCTGCAGGGTTTAATGCAGCCCAGATGGGCCAATTAACCAATTAGGCAGTTAATTAAGGAGGTTCAACTAGGCAGGAATAGGCGGGACCTATAAAGCCCAGGAGCTGGAAGGAGAAGAGGCTGCTGGGAAAAGGCAGAGACACTGCCAGAAGAATGGGAGAAGCCAGTGTGGTGGGCAGGCTGCAGTCACTCCCTGGGAAAAGGGGAGGAGGTGGCTTTGGGAACTGGTAGGCCCAGGAATAAAAGGGGAACCAGTAGTTGGAAGCAGCCCAGGACAGAGCAGTGAGGCCAGGAAGAGAAAGCCCAGACTGCTGAGCTGAGGGTCTCTGGGCTGGAACCCACAGTAGATGGTGGGCCTGGGTTCCCCTTCCAGCCACTGGGTTAGTGGCACTACAGTAGTGACTATTCAGTAGCTTTCTCTTTCTTTTAAAAAAAAGTGCTGATATGTTACAAACCCTTGTAATTCTCTGGCCATTTCTACATGCTTGCTGCAAGTATTTCTTGCCCTTTCCAGCTGCGATGGGCCAGTGCAGTGATGCAGGCCTCAGCTAGGCTTTGCCTACTGTGAGGAGAGAACCTTAAACTTTGAAAAGGAAACCCCTGAAATTAGGCAAGAACATAAATACTATGAAGTAACATCAAATACTTGGTTAGGAAAGTAATAAACTGTAAATAATCATTGCAAGGAAAGAAACTTTGCCAACATGCTGTGTCACCCCCAGTAAGGACTCAACTCTTCCTCCCTCGAGCTGCAAAGTCTAGTTTCACCCCGGCTGTCCTGACTTCTCCTCTCCCTCTGGCTTGCGATGCTCCTTTGATCTGCTACGACCGTACCACTTGCGATCTCCTTTGATCTGCTACGACCGTACCACTTTCCAGCAGGTTCGCCCACAAGTGATAGTGCCTCACCCAGAGAGCCATGCCCGTTCCCCAGGAGCCTATACTGTATTCCCTCTTTCAGTGTCCCAGTGGTCAATCTCATCAGTCACACGGTCTGTGCCCCGCCCGGCCCTTCATATCCAGTTTCCTTGGCAAATCTCCTTTTTACCCCAGTGCTGCTGCCTTCTTTAATCACCTTCCAACGGCCTCTTCTCTGGCGGAATCCGAGCCCGCTCCACAGCTCGAGCTGCCCTCTCTCCGGGGGTCTCTTTCCCCACCCAGGACAGCATTCTGTGCTGCTGCATCGCAGTGGCAGCAGGCTCTAACGCTATGCCCAATTGCAGCAGGAGCTAGTGCTCGGGCCAGGGTAACTACACCTACAAACTTCCTAACCACTTGCAAACTTCCCCCTTGGGCTGCGTTCTCAGTTCAGAGGCTGGGCTGATCCACAGGATTCAGAGCGGGATGCGCCAGGCAGGAGAAGAGTCCCAATCTGATGATCTGATTCAGGTCTGTCTCCGCTTCCCAATAGACGGGGCTCTTGGTGACTTCCCAAGGTATCTAAAAAGCACACAGTGGGTCTGGCATACACAGTGGGGGAAAGCACACACCATTTTTGGCTGTGCTTGCTAGGGGGCAGCAGACACCCGGACTGAAATCTTGACAGCCTGTCTGAGCTGTGATATTAGGCCTATGGGATCCTGGCTATGTAGCACTTCCTCTGGCAGCCAGTCCCTAACAGCATATGGCAACAAGGTTGAAAAGCAATCTGATTAGGAGCTAACAAAGTACCTGGGTTTGACTCCTCCTTTCCCAGGATATAGGCTACCACAGCCATTCTGGCCTTTAACTCCCAGAGCCTCCTTGGTATTACCATTGATAAGATGTTGTCTCGGTGCCTCTCCCTTCTTTTTGCTTTATGTTGTCTCCAGTCCTTGTCACCCTGAGTGTCCCCTGCCCTCCGGAAGTGAAGAAGGTACAGCAGGAGGAAACCCAACTGCGGGGTTGGGTGATAACAGAGGGTGCAGAAACAAGCCTCAGGAGAGGAGATTGAGGGGGGAGGGCTGTCAGGGAGGAGCAGGAAATCTGAAGGGTACCATTGGTTGGGCCTGGAAGGAGGGACCCGAGGAGCACTGCCCCAGATGGGCAGTATCAGAGGGGAGGGCAGCACCATTTGAGACAGTGGTTAGCCTCTGTCTGTGCACTCACCTGGATGAAAGCCCACCACAAGGTCTGGGCGGGCAGCCTGATGAGTCTCCACCTGGGATTCCCAGAAGTCAGGATACAGGGCCTTGTAGCTGCTGAGATAGACTCTTCCTCTGGGCCCGAATGCTGTCAGCGGAGGCCTCATGATGGGTCCATCTACCACATTGACTCCCACCATTACTACCTCAATGCCCTGGTGCCTAGGAAACACCCGCGTCAGCTCATCATAATCGGTCACCCGGGTGTTGAGGGTCTCGATATGGGAAGCCCCTACGATATGCACTGTGACAGGCTTGGTATAGAGATCAATGGCGAAAGCATGCAGTGCCATGGCGATGGTGATTGGCCTGGACTGGAAGTCTGTGGTCAGCCGTTTGACAGACTCCAGCAGCTCTCCCTCCTCTGGCTTTGGCTTCCGCACGTTGGCCCAGAGGATGTTCATATAACGCCCAGTCAGTATAGAGCTCAGCTTTTCTTCCAGGAGCTCCTGCATGGAGAACCAGTCTTCCCAGCTTTTCACCTCCTGTATACGCTTTGTCCAGGTCGCCGTGGGGAATGGGATGTCACCTAGAAGGAGAACCCCAGAATTCTCAGCTCATACTGTGCTGATCTTTTCCCTGGATAAGGAGCTCTGCCATTCAGCTCAACGGGAGATGCTGAGCCCAGAGCAGCCCTGCCAGTGAACAAGGATATGTTGTGTGGTAATGAAGGGGAAACAATAGGGAGATGGAGGAGCTGACTATATAACAGAAGTCTGAGCCATTAACTCTGTGAAGGACGTTGGAACCCCAGATACCCCAGGAGTCTGCAAGCCAAACTAGGAGAGCAGCTGCAGGTATCCATGACTCCACAAATCCCCTGAACAGTTGAGTGTATGAGGCCTAATGAGGAAACTGGAAGCCCTTGCAGGGGCGGGGGGTGGGGTGTGTGCGTGTGCATGTGTGTGTGCGTACGCGCAATTCCTGGATTCCCCCTAGCTAACACTCAGTGGTATCCAGACACCGCCTTGTTTGGCTTCACAGCATGAGAGGGCTCTGTCAGGCTTCAAAGACAGCCCTCAGTGCTTGTCACTGATATCATGGAAACCCAGGCAGGCCACGAAGGTCTGGGAGCTGGGGAGGGAACGTGAGCAGGTCTGGATAGGATCCACCATGAGACCCCTGCCCAATTCCCTTCTTGGTACAATCTTCTTACTGTCTGCTTGGAGCCTTGCTTCCTGCATGAGGCAGCAGACAGATGAATCTACACGAAGGCAGCCAAATGGCCTCTGGCTGCAGATGGCCCAGCCAGCTTTGACCCAGTCAAAGAGGAGCCCTTGTCCCCTTCTGTTGGATGTAGGCTGCAAACCTACCTGTGAAGATGAGCCATTCTACCAGCCGGTCAAGAGCTACCAACTTCAGCTTCTTACACAACTTCTTGTGCATAGGCCAGTTGGCCCGTTGGCACTCTGAGTTGCAGTAATACACATTCTGGCACCTAGAGGGAGCAGGACAGAGGAGAAAGAATATGGTGCTCCACCAGGCAGCAAATTCAAGATACATCCTAGCACCTGATGGGACAGGACCATCAGGAGTGAGCTTGAGAGAGCTGCCCCAAGGAAACCAAACTCAGTGCATCAGTTGATGGGCCCCCTTTGGACTGCACGGCATTCTTGCCCTCACCTATCCCTGCATGTGAACATGAGACATAAACACATGAATTCGTTCCTGGGGTAACTTCACTGATCCATTGGGATTACACCAGGGATTAGTTTGGCCTTGGTGCTGTTGCAGTGTCTATCAAAGGGGCTGGTCAGAACAGAGAGCTCCTCACTTAGCAGGTGTCACCCACTGCGTTGGTACTGCCGCCTTCATGCAGAAGGCAGCCAGGCAGCATTGTTGGGATGTACAAGCTACTCACCAAGGGGCAGCTATGCCCCTGTCCTCAGTTATACCCCCTGCAACATGTCATCCTCCATTCATGATAGCCAGAGAGCGCAGAGGTTTAGACACTGAGGGCCTGTTCTCACTGAAGTTAATGGAATGACTCCCATTGACTTTGGATCAGGTTCTGAGGAATTACAAGAAAACAGATGCACACCGCCGCTATTCAGAAGAGTAACCTCTATTATGGGGCCCCATTCAGAAGCCTAGCTGAGCCTCTGTATGTTAGAGGGAATTGTCCTCCTGTTCCATAGACATTCTGGGAATGTTTCCACTGGGAACAAGGGAAGGATCTTGCCTTGTGCTATGGCTCAGTCCTTTATAGCTGTCCTCAGCCACACACTAGGCGCTATTGAGTACCTTTTGCATCGCCGGAGGCTTCTGGGGTCAGGGAGAGCATCAGGGAGTTTCTTGCACTCAGCACAGAATTTGAAGGTGTCCTCCATTTTTTGAAACATGTCGAAATAAGTCCGGATCCCGAAATCTATCCCCAGCTTCTTTCCGTCCATCGCAGACCTGAAGGAAAACAGCCAAAGTAGCAAAGTTGATGAGAGGCGAGCAGGGCACAACCCAAACTTGCCCTCCTTTCATAGCCACAAGAAGGGCCCAAAGATGCTGTGTAATGGGAGATGTTAGCATCAGCTTAGCTTGCACAGGGGTACTGTGTGCTGCTTCCTCACTGCTGCAGTATGAATTCATTACCACCGCTTTGATGAGGGATTCTGTAGGTGCCAGCCCGAATGTTATCAATACCCTGATGGCAGCTAACAAAGACTGTCCTGAGCGGATGCCTTTGTGCATGCTTGTTATAATCAGGGACTGTTCTGAACTGAAGGGAAGTTATAGCCACATGTTGATGTGAAATGGCAGGGCCAGGCCTCATCTGAGGACCCCTTAGGAGAGAGAACTTTATCCCTACTAGGGTCTGAACCAACAGGGCATGATGTTCTGATCCTTTCAGAACAAGGGAGTTTAACTTTCTTTTCACTGGAAGTGGCCCTATCAGTCCACCAAGCTCACTTCTAGCCCAGGGGGACATAGCGTTTGTTTTGCTCTTTTCCCCCAGGCCATCCAGAAGTCTAATGCTCCCAGTGACTAGTGGAGACAGAGTCCTAGAGGTGTCTGAGGTCGTGTGCCATGCAGGTGTTCAGATGGCAGCACGCATCTTGTGCAGAAGCCACTGGGCACTCTGGCATTACTCACTTGTATTCATCATAGCTCTTCATGTTGAGCTTCTTCAGGATGACCTGCGACAGACCAGGGACGTTGCTATCCACAGCCTGGAAGCCCAGGGAGTCCATGTTGGGGCTTGTAATTACTGACTCCTCTGCAGGCTTCTTCTTGGAGTGGCTGGACTTGGAAGTCATGCCCTTGTTTCTGTGGGCCATCTCTGTCAGTGCTGGAAATTAGGCAGGCTGGAAATAAGGAAAACGAATAAAGGAGAATAACTGCGGCGGTCTTGAACAGGCTCCCCCCCATCTATCCCAGGCCTGAGACGCCTTCTCTTAGTATGCTGGAAACGTCCTCCCCACTAACAACCTGCAGGGAAAGTAGCAGGGTCTAGCATGCACATGGCTGGGAGCCTAGTAATCTGGGATCCAGTGCCTGCTCTGCTCTGTGTGAACTGGGGCAAGTCACTTCACGTCTCTGTTCCTCCGTTTCCCTGACTAAAATGGAGAAGTACTAATATCTCCTCACTTCCCCAGCAAGTTGAGGCTGAATTAATTCACGTACGCAAAGTCGTTTTAGATCCCACCTGGTATGGAAGTTTGGAGAAACCTGAGATGCAAAATATAGATCTGGATGCTGAATATGGGAGGCTCTGACTCACACCCATGTCTAAATGGAATGTGCATAATATTAGAAGACGCTTCTACTGGGTGGTTTTCAACACTCCTCTCTACAATAGCTGTCTACCTCCCCTCTCTCTCCCCCTGCCCACCTCTGACTTCCATCAGCTCCCCTTCCCACTAGTGATTTGGATCCAGTTTGTTTCTGTTATCCTGGCTGAGTCTGGAACGTTCCCATGGCACAGCAGGAATGTCCAAGACTGGCCACAACCCCATTGTTCTCCGCCTGCAAATGGACTTTCCCTGCCCTCTTGGCTTGTGTACCTGATCAGAGGAATCATTTGATTATGTAGCACGTTAGGGGGGGTCTCTCTGGGAGGCACCGGGCATCAGAGAATGTGGCTTCGTTCACAGGTAAAAACACCCCAGTGGGCTAAGTAATATTGTGTATTGGGTCTTTCACCCCTAGGTGTGTTGCAGATAGGTGAGGGAGGCTGGTTTTGCTGGCTTGCAGATGCATGAGACCTCCACAAGGGGGCGTGTTGGTGCTCTGCTCTGTGCATATTCTCAGACCACAGGCTTTTTGAGTCCATCCACTCCCTCAGGCGTTTGCCCTGACTGGCATTATACACTAGTATCGCTACCTACCTCTCCAACAATGACTCAGTCACGTTCTCGTTTGTGAAGGGAGCTGCTGTCCTCCCTCCTTTGCCATGTTGCCCGTCTATTCTCTTGCCCCCTTGACAGACGGTGGTGTGTTTTTACTTCTAGATCAAAGGTTCAAATTTGGCACAGCTCAGTAGTACAAAAGTTACCACCAGTTTCATACAGACCACTCATCAGATGGTAGTGTCCGTGGAAAGGTGCTCCTAGCACCCAAGACACCACCATAATTGGCTCTTACAGTATTTGCCCCCTTCTGTGCAGTCCCAGCAGAGAAGACAAAGATTGAATGGATAGAGTGAGCTCTCCTTGTTGGAACAGGTCCCTGCAGAGCAACACTGGGAAGTGAGCCTCCACTCTCCCTGCCTGTGTTGTACCTCCTCTGTTAGTAGAGAGAGGACTCCAGCTCCAGGGCTGGCAATCCGGCACATTTTCCCAGCACTGAACTTGCATAGACTAAGAAAAGGTGATCTGTACAGCGGGCTGGTTTCTCTTTATGATAAGCAAGTTCATTGCTGTTTCTCAGCAGGGCCTGGAGACGCATGAGGAGGTCTGGCCTAGGGGAATAACTGCTAACAGGTGGACAGTGCCTGCCTCGCTTGCAAAGCTGGTTGAAACCCAGGAAAACGCTTTCAGCCCAGCCAGCTGACCTGGTTGGCAAAGAGCTGAGCCCTGCTGTCAGCCTTACAAGGGCCTGATCATGGTTCCTTCTCTGGCTGTGGACAAGTCTGGTACCCCCTGGTCTCCATTTGATGAGTATTAAATTCTAGCCTATTGTTATTCCGGCTTTATGCTCTACCCCTAACCATGGCCTCTGAGCACCTACCACGTTGCTCTTACAAAGTCAATCGCCTAATTAGGAAATGCAAAGGGAAAACATTGATGCCACCATCAGCGAGTCCATGTTTGGTTTGTCTCCGGAAGGGACAGATCATACTTGAACTCCATGGGCACATGGGTGTTGGTGGTGCTAGACACTGCGAAGGGAAGGGTGTTGGTGATGGGCATGGTCTCACCCCTTTTCCACACTAGCGGCAGCTAGCCCATGAGGGAGCATATGTTGAACCTGCAAAAAGGAGGTCTAGCTGCTGCCTCTGAGCATGCTCTCCCCCCCGCCCACGTACATACATATACGAGCAGTGACATTCTCTCTACCTGTGTGCTCCACAGACAGAATTCCTCCTGCATGTGTGTGTGTACCAACGCGCAAGTTGCCAGGGTTTTTAAAATAATAGTTTTCTGTGCCAGCTCCAGGGACCTGAACCTTGTGGCATATAATAACCCAGGCTCAACAGAAGCCAGTGGCTGTGGAATGGTAAAAATCACTCACCCAAGGCAGCAGGGCATGGATTCTATGTGAGAGCTAGGTGCGGGGGGGCAGAAGGATTTTGCCAGCTGGATCACTCTGACTGCCTTCCACACCACCTGTCAGAAGCTTGATCTATTCTTGTCCCAGTATGATTCCTTTTCCAAGCCCGAGTAAGAAAAGGCACTGCTGGAGCTATGGAGATAGGTTGATGAGGAATAAAGGAGGAAAAGCAAAGGCAGACATGCTCAAATATCATGGGGCAAGAAGATAGACCCAGGAGAAAAAACAACCACTACCAACACAAATCTGATAGCAGTGCTATTCTGGTCCTGGGTCACCATGTGGAGCCAGCCAGTTGTCTATAGCACAGGCTAGAGACCTCCTAGGAATCAAGCCAAAAGCAATTATAATGGCATGAGTGATTTCCATTAACTGTTTGCCCTGGAACTTTTCAGATCATTTCAGTCCCTATTCTGCTCCCCAACCATCCAAACATAGCTCCTCAAGCTAGCCACAGCTGGTCCCAAGATCCTGTTCCCCCCAGGAAACCAGTAGGTACATTAATACTCAAAGCACTCTTCCAACCCAGATCAACGAAATGGTTAAAAATGTTTATTTCACTGAAACCCTCCTCACCTGGTCCTCAGCCCCATGCCAGCCAGGAGTTTGAGGTGTCCAAGCAGAGAAAAAATTGTGCTCAGCCCCTGAATATAGGGACCAGAGAAGGTTATTTCCCCTGCCGTTTGAATCCTCTTAGCCTGTTTCTTGATACATCTGTAGCTCCATTTGTCAGAAGGGACAAACAGGGAGAGATTTAATGTGTCTAAAAACTGCTTCAGCATGGGGAATGTAAGAGAATACTAAATGGAGATGATGACAGGGGAGGAAGAAAACAGTGCAGGGAGGGAATCTAAGGACCAGAGTAAACTTTGAGAAGTTAAACCATCCATTCCCTGAAACGATAACCGTTTACAAGACAGACTAACCTTCTAGGTGTTCTTTCTTTCTTTCTTTCTTTCTTTCTTTCTTTCTTTCTTTCTTTCTTTCTTTCTTTCTTTCTTTCTTTCTTTCCCCCTCTGTTGCTCTCTTCTTTGCTGTGGATTTGTCTCAGTGCTGCAGCTGCCTGCCTTCTCCTGGATCGTTTTCTGCTTCTAACTGCAGAAATGTTAGGCAGAACTTTGTGGTCTAAGAATATCCTGCCCACTCAGACCCTGTGAGGAATTACTTCTCATTGGGTAGAGTGACTGAGAGGCTGGGGCTTGGCTCCTAGGAGGCACACGTGCAAAACTCTTATCAGGTCCTGACTACAGGAGCTCCAGGATCCTATGTCTCACCTGCCACCTGCTGGAAAATATGGTGGTATCCACTAACCCCATGCCAGGCGATACTGTGAATCACCCACTTCCCCCCTATGCTGGATGATAGTATCACCTATCTGATCCCATCACTTCCCCGTGCCTGGAGTATGTGTCTCCCACCTCACCTCTCTGGAAGAGGATAGCGCATATCATATATCCCATCCCACCCTTTCCCCATGGCCAAGGATACTGTGCATCACTCGCACCCCCACATCCCTCCATGTTGAGGATGAGACCTGTAGGGCACCTGTGGCTCAGGAACTGCGTGTGCCTGTTAATTTGTTACTGTGTTTCCAGTGCAATATGGACACTAAAAATATTGTAGATGAGGAGGACATTCAGAGCCATGGATTTCCTTCTCCCCTGCTTTGGGATACTGCCCTTATAAGATACTATCCACTCTGCTTTTAAGGATTCTTGTTTCTCACAGCTGTGTCACATGTCCTACAAGTCAGGTAGGGTGATCACCTATGTGTCATGGAAATAAAAGATTATCATCTATCTATCAATCTAAATGCCAATAGTTCCATTCCTGGACCAAAGCCCTACACTTGTATGGCACTGTTTGATACTTCATGTAATTGTTGCTGAAATGGGGAACAAAATGCATTCTACTGTTGTAATAAATATAGAGGGAAGGATAGCATAAAATCCCTGCTTGGCAGACATACTGAATCACCTTACCTGTAAGGGGTTAGGCAGTTCAAATAACCTAGTTGGTACCTGACCAGAAGGACCAATGAGGAAAGAAGATACTTTCAAATTGGGGGAGGGAGGGAAGGATTTGGTTTTTGCTCTTTTGTTGTTCCCTCTCTGGACAGAGGGAGAAGTCAACCAGGTACAAGGGATAGCTCAGTGGTTTGAACATTGGCCTGCTAAACCCAGGGTTGTAAGTTCAATCCTTGAGGAGGCCATTTAGGGATCTGGGGCAAAAATTGGGGATTGGCCCTGCTTTGAGCAGGGGTTGGACTAGATGATCTCTTGAGGTCCCTTCCAACCCTGGTGATCTGTGAACATCTCCTGAAAATATACCTGGAATAATCCCTCTAAAACCACAGAAATTGTAAGTAGGGTAAGGAAATGCATTAGGTTATCTTTTGTTTTGGCTCGTGAATTTTTCTATGCTACAGAGGTAGTTTTATTCCTATTTTTGTAACTGTGAAGCTGAGCCCAGAGGGGGATCCTCTGTGTTTTAGATCTTTTCATTAGGTGTGATTCTTGAACTTTATTATAAAGAAAAAAGTAATTCTTTTAAGAACCTGATTGATTTCAGTGTCCTGAAGACAAAGGGTCTGGTCTGTGCTCACATTGCTCAGGCAATTAGTTGGTATATTATTCTCAAGCCTCCCCAGGAAAGGGCGTGAAGGGGCTTGGGGGGGTAGGGATTCCAAGTGACCTTTCCCTGAATTTTTGAGTAAATCACTTGGTGGTGGCAGCAATACAGCCCAAGGACAAGGAAAGGAATTTGTGCCTTGGGGAAGTTTTAACCTAAGCTGGTAGACAATAAGCTTAGAGGGTCTTTCATGCGGGTCCCCACACCTGTACTCCAGAGTTCAGAGTGTGTGTGTGTGTCGGGGAACCCTGACAACTGTGTTACAAACTCTCATGAGTCTTGCAATAGTTGATATTTTTCTTAAGCTGCAACTCATGGGGTCATTTCATTATGTGAGCATCTCAGCTTTCTTTCTTTCTTTCTTTCTTTCTTTCTTTCTTTCTTTCAATTAAGCTTTAAACCCTCATGGTTGAAGAGAAAAGCTTGAAAGTGTGACCCTAAAGATCAAATAAAAAGAATCCTAAATGTATTATTTTTTAAAATCTTGTGACTTTTAAGGCAATCTCATGATTTTCAGGGCCGAATGAGGTTTGAATGCCTGGGGCAGGTTATAACACTCTCAATGGTGACTTGATATGGGATACAGCGCATTGGACCCAACGTAAGGGAATTCCTTAGAATCATAGAATATCAGGGTTGGAAGGGACCTCAGGAGGTCATCGAGTCCACCCCCCATCCAAAGCAGGACCAATCCCCAACAAAATCGTCCAAAAGAACATGTGCTCCAAGTGAGGCACAAACTCACAACTTCAGCATTATAAGTCCTTAAACAATAGGGTCCATGGCAGTGAAAGAGCCCCAGATTGACTGGGAGCATTGCAGACCCATGTGTTGATAGGCGAGGCTGCGTGCCAAGCAAGGTCCCAGGGCATTCCCACGGCACAGCCATGCGACCTCATACCTGTTCCCACACTGTCACTGTGTGAGGTCACAGCATGTTCCCATGGCACTGCCAGGTGAGGACACAGGCATGTCAGAGGGGTTATGTCCCTGGCACCCTAGGCTGCATGAGGTTATACCCCTCGGGGCCCCACGCAGCTGGAACCAAGGTCCTGTTCTGCGCCAATGAAAGCACTGGCCAGTCAGTCCAGGGCTCTGGTGCCCGCCTGCGCCAGTAACCAAAATGGCCGCCTGGGCCTCAGCCCCAGCTCAGGAGAGAGGCTCCCCGCCCCCTGCTGCCCACAACAAGCGTGGCGGCTGGAGAGTTGACGAGAGAACACCGTCACGTGCCCTACGGGTCGGGAAAGAGGCGAAGCAAGCGCGGGAGTAGGGACGGTTGCTACGGTTACGGAGGACGCGCCTCTGAAAAGCATCGTGTCACTGACTCGCTCCTCCCCGTCCCAGCCGTACGCGGTGAGCACCCCCCGCTCACGTCCCCGTACACCCGGGACCAGGGGTGGCCCCTTACCCTGCCCTGGGGTCTGCCTCCTTCATGTGCACCCGGCGGGGACCCCCCGGGAACTGCCCCCTCTAGGTATCCCCCTGCGCCGGGAACCGGCCTCCACCGGGTATCCCCGCCCCCACCCCGCCTATCCCCTGCCCTGGGAACTGCCCCGCCCCAGCTGTCCCCCGCCCCCCTCCTCCCAGGAACTGCCCCCTCTGGGTATACCCCTGCCCCGGGAACCGGCCTCCACCGGGTATCCCCACCTCCACCCCGCCTATCCCCTGCCCTGGGAACTGCCCCCCCCGTAGCTGACCCCGCCCCCCTCCTCCCGGGAACTGCCCCCTCTGGGTATCCCCCTGCCCCGGGAACCGGCCTCCACCGGGTATCCCCACCTCCACCCCGCCTATCCCCTGCCCTGGGAACTGCCCCCCCCCCGTAGCTGTCCCCCGCCCCCTCCTCCCGGGAACTGCCCCCTCTGGGTATCCCCCTGCCCTGGGAACTGGCCTCTACTGGGTATCCCCACCCCCACCCCGCCTATCCCCTGCCCTGGGAACTGCCCCGCCCCAGCTGTCCCCTGCCCCCTCCTCCCGGGAACTGCCGCCTCTGGGTATCCCCTGACCTGGGAACTGCTCCCCCCCCGCAGCTGTCCCCCACCCCTCTCCTCCTGGGAACTGCCCTCTCTGGGTATCCTCACCCCTCTATCCCCTGCCCTGGGAACTGCGGCCCCCACCAGGTATCCACTCCGCTCCTCCCCTTCCTCCGGGAACTCCCCCCCCCCCCCGGCTATCCCCATCCCTGGGAACTGCCGCCTTCTTCCCCCCCTCCCTCCGCGGCTGTCCCCTCTCCCCCCCACCCCAGGCCCTGGGAACTGCCTCTGGGTACCCCGTCCCTCCCTGCCTCACTGGCTATCCCCTGCCGCAGGAACTTACCCTCCAACACACTCTGGGTATCCCTTTCCCGGGGAACTGCCCCTGCTCTGGGTATCCCTTTCTCTGGGACCTGCCCTTCTTGGGGATCCCTTCATCCCACTCTCCCTCCATAGCTAGATCCATCACACAAACGTTTGACATGCTCCCCGTCCAGTACCATACTGGGTTTATGCTTTCCATAAGATGTTTTTCACTTTGAGCTTCACTCTGAAGGAAACTGAACTGTAAAAAGTGTTTGTGTGATCAGTAAAACTCTGTGCATTTTGTGATGTTTCAACATCCAGGTCTTGAATCTTGTTCGAACTTGTTGCTTCTGTGTATCATTTACATTATTTTGAATTTGATTAGCTGGGAGAGGGGGTACTTTTAGAGAAAGTAGAAGAGCTCACAACACAAGGAATAGTGCCTCTGAGAGCATAGCAAGAGGCTGTGCTGAATTACTGAAAAACAAAGCCCAGAAGAAAGAGTATTGGTATGTTTAATTTTTTTCATTCCTTATTTCTGCAGAGACATGGCTCTTCTTTCTGGACAGGCTAGTAAAAGAGGATCCCTTATACTGGCTCCACCTTTTGCCACTGAGGCATCTCTGTCCCCAATCAAACCGGTACAGATCACAGTGTTCGAGGGATGTGACCTGGTAAAGGTTTTTGAAATGTCTCAGCTTGTTTGTCATTAAATATATCTGATTTAGTAAATGGGGCAGGCATGAATTTTTATACTGTAAACCCTTCAAAAACTTGGTATGAGAACACAACACTGAGCAATCTGTAATGACACCAGGACCTCAGCATAACCCATAGTTACACAGCATACCTCTCTGTTCCCCTGTAGTGGCTAGTCCATATGTAGAGTAAAGGAGCTTGTTTTTTGGTCCAAAAATCTTGGGTTCAATCCCCATGGACAGCCCATCCAGGAATATTGCATTGCGTGAACATTAATTTGAAATGTGGTCTGCCATGCCTCCTCCTGTATTACTATCAGTATCTTTACAACCGAGTTTTCTAAGCAATGCACGATATAGGTTATACTCCTGTTTTGCTAACATGTTCTTTTCTTTTTTGAGTTCCACACCCTTTTTTGAATTCCACACCATCACCAACAAAATACAGAGACAAATACTTATAAAAAATTTTTTTTAAATCCCCTCCATTGTTTCCTGATATCTGGGAAGATTCTGATCTCAGTTACAGTAATGTAAATCTCAAATAACTCAATTGAAATTTGTGCCAGTTTACTAAAATCAAAATCTGACCATTAGTGAACTCTGTGTCACATTACATTCCTGGCTGTCCTTACTCTCGGGTTCTCACAGCGTATTTTTTGGTGGCCTCAGAGTGCAGCCACCAACTCTTGCTGGTGGCAGCACTGACACCTTTTCCTAACATTATTTATTTTTCCTAAAGTTAATGAAGTAATATGCACATATATACATCCAAATCTTTGTAATTTATTTATGTAAGGTTTTGGGGTTTTGTTTTCAGACGCAATAATAAAAATAATGCAGTTATCTCTATTCTTTATTGGACCTAACAGAATAGAAACATAAATAAGGTGCTTTGCACCTTCTTGTCTTTTTATTATTGTTTCTTTTGCTTTTTTGGTAAAAGTGGTTGTCTGTATAACAATTCTGAAGTGAATTTAAAAATGCTTTGACATAATAGAAGTCCAAATAATAATGAAAAACATATTTGCGTGGCTTGGGTCTGAGAAAGGGAGGGAAGGCATGGCTGCGGCTGGCCGGGGCTCCTCTGGGCAGGTGGGGGGACTCGGGGCTTTGGCCAGCCTGGAGTGCCTCTGGATGAGGGGTGCTCTGGGCAGGGGGGGCGGGGGGGAAGACACTCAGGGCTTCTCCGGGTGGGGGCTTGTGGCTCCAGCTGCAGGGGGCGCAGGGAGTCTTGGGGTTCTGGCTGCCGTGGGGTGGGGGCGCGGTGGAAGGGGTGCAGTCGGCAGCTAGCCTCCACAAAGGGGGGGCTCCACCCGCTGCCCATGCACCCACCGCTTTCCTCCTCACCCCCCGCTTGCCGCTTGCCTCCTGTGTCCCTCCTCAGTCCCCCACCCGCCACTCACCTCCTCTCACCCCCACACCCGCCACTCACCTCCTTACTCCCCTGCCACAGACACCCCTCTGCCCGCCGTGAGAATACCCCACTCACTCATGGCTCATTGCTCACCTCCTCCCTCCACCGCTCGCAGCCAGATTCCCCCCCCACACACACACCTGCCTCCTCACCCTGCTGCTGGCTTGCCACTCGCCTCTTTACTCCTCTGCCAGGCTCTCCGCAGGCCCGCAGCTCACCTCCTTCCCCCCCCCCCCGCCCTCGGCCGCCTGCCTCTTGCCTCCTCATTTCCCCCACTCACAGCCAGCCCCCTCTTCCCCCCTCCGCTGCCCACCTCCTCACCCTGCTGCTGGCTCACCGCTCACCTTCTCACCCCCACCCCTTGCCTCCTCTGCTAGCTCCTTAAGCCTTGTGTGTCCCACCTGTGTCTCTAGAGATGCGGTGCATGCAGGAGCAACAGGGAGGAAGGGGATGGGGCTGATGCTCTCCCCCTCTCCCCCGAAACTGCCATTGCCACAGGGAAACCCCCCCTGGTGGCCACATGAGGCCATGGTGGCCACAGTTGAGAAACAGTGGTCTGAGTAATTGTAACAACTCAAGAAAAAGACCTGGGTGCCACAGTGAACAGAACAATGAAAATCTCTGCTCATTATGTAGCAGCAGTTAGAAAAGCAAATAAAATGTTGGAATGCATCTAGCTATCTGTCTAGGCATTTATACCATAGTATCAAAATACCTCTCACGCATTCATTGATTTATCCTTGCTAAGTCTTTGTGCAGTAGGGAAGTATAAAAAGGAATGAGATGGGAAATAATACTGAAAATATTATAATGTTATTTTATAAATCAGTGGTACAACCTGAACTGGAATATTTCAGTTCTGGTCACCCCCTCTCAAAAAGAAAATAGCAAGTACAGAGAGGGCTAAGAGATGGACAAAAAAACCCAAAATGTTAAGAGATATGTAAAAACTTCCAGATGAAAGTACATAGAAGAAATTTGGGAATGTGTAATTAGAGAGGAGATGAATAAGAGAGGACATGAGAAAGGAATACAGAATAATGAATGGTATAGAAAAGGTAACTTCTATTTAGGCTTTCTCTTAATGGATTAATAGGGAGACATTTAATGAAACTGAAAAACAGGAAATTTAAAACTGATAAAATGATATATTGATTACACAATACACAATAAAATCATTGAACTCATTACCACGAGGTATCATTAGGCAAAATTGCTTAGCAGGATTCAAATAAAGATTTGGCTTATATGGATAAGCATTAAAAAAAAGTTTGGCGAGGATATCAACTTTTGTGTTTTAGGGCATAAGCCAACCTCTGTCTTGAGAGGGTTAGGAAATTTTTTCCCCCTGTGTTGAGGTTATGTCATAATTGCCCACCTCATCATTTCTTGCACTGTCTTTGGAGGCATCTGCTCCTGGCCACTGTCAGAGAAAGGCTAGCAAGGTAGGTGGACTATTGGTCTGATATACTTTAGAATTTCCTATATTCCTGTGTTTAAGAACACTGGTAAACACATGCTAAAAACTGTACCCTTCTTGAAAGCTACTAAGGTAGAGTTAATGAATCCATAGAATCCAAATATTTCCAAAAAGCTTGCTAAAATTCTCACTAGATTTCAAGGAGTTCTTTAGCTATACAGTATTCTAGAATTTCATATTAACACAGTCATGCCATTTGTGAGCTACCTTTTCAGTTGTTTACAAAAATCAGAACCTTTCTTGAAATTATTATTATTATGTTGCCCCTTTGGATGAAAGTCAGTGTAGTTATGCTTATCTCTCTTCATCCATGTTGATGAAGACTATTACTTCTAAATGCCCCTTCCACAGCTGGGTGCTAGTAACCTCTGGGGCGCTGCAGAGGGATAGAATGGAGAAAAGAGGGTGAAATCTCAGTGAGATTAGAACTTTTCCTCATAAACCCATTCTTGTATGTGGAGTAACTGAAAAAAAACCTTTCTTTCCCAAACAAGCATTCCTTAGCTCAACCACCTTCTGTGGACAGCTCTGGTTGTGAGCAGTTTGAAATCTGCCTTTTGCTTTAGAATAAAATAATTAACCTATTGTTGGTTTGTGTTTGACAGAAAGGTGTCAAAGGAGACACTCCAGTGACCTATGTGCGTGCAGAGTATAACGGTATTATCCTGGGTGACTCCCTGAAAATTGATGTTTCTTCAGATGGGACAGTGAAATATAACTTCACCACTAGCTTTGAATACAACTCTGATGGGCCAAACTCTCTAGATGACATCGCACACAAACCCTTATTCTGTAAGTAACTGTCACTCTAACTATCCATTCATATTTTCCCAGAATGAATCACTAGAGAATTGAAAGGAGCTTTGGCCGTGGGGAGCTCTCACTATTCCATCCCATCTGCTCCTAGCAGGAGTCACTCATTAGAGAATGGAGTAGAAGCATTGCTGTGGGGAACTCTCAGCGACAGTACTCTATTCTCATCCTCGTCCAGCAGGACTTGCTTGAGAATGAAATCTGAGCACTGGCTGTGGGAAATGCTCAGCTACTCTATCCCCGTCAGTCACTGGGGAATCAAGTAGGAGTTCTGGTTAAGAGCTAATACACTTTTTAAGCATCCTGAATGATCTCACTGTTTCCAGCTGCTGTTTTAAGGGTGATTGAGAAACATCTCCAGATTCTATGTTTTTTCCCCCCCCAGTGACTGTGATTGAAGTTTTACCAAAGGAGAAGAAGCAGAAGGAGGAAAAGACTGTGGCTCTTGGTCAGGCTGTTGTGGACCTTCTACCTCTGCTGGAAGGTGCAATGTAGAATTCATACTGTGTCCACATCCACCTCTTGCTCTCACAAAGCTTCTTCATTGTAGCTTCACTTCTGTTGACAAATAATATCTAGTGCTGTCTTTAGAAAGTTGGATTATATGGGGGGCAGATAGCACAGTTTTTCCATTCAGGGAGTGATTTCACTACAGGAAGGCTTCAGACTTTATGCTGATTCTGTCTTTGTTTCTTCACAGGACAGTGTTCATTTAGAGCAACCGTTCCACTGCATCCAATTCCTGGCTCTCCACTAGAGAGCTTTCACCCAGATGCCAAGGTATTTGGAATTTCCCAGGGCCATTCACTCAATAATTCAACTATGCAGCTATATGGTGCAATTTAAATCAAAAGCTATGAATATTTCTGGAACTATGACTCAGCCATATTGCAAATTATGTATACATTATGGCAATACATATAAAAATTTGGGGCCCTGTCCTTCTCCCATTGATTACAATAGGAGCAGGATTGGGTCCATAAACCCTAATATATGCTGTACAAAAAACTACACTGAAAGAGCATTAATGTTGCAAAGTGAAGCACTGACAAATCAGAAAATGGCCTCATTTAAGATGCCTGCATAACCTTAACTCTGTCCCTTTGTGCAAACAAAATATTACATGGTCTTTTATTATTTTATCGTATACTATTTTTACTACAGGATCCCTGCCTTATTCAGCACACTAGTTGAACAGTGTTCAGTGAATGAAGCAATGATACATAGTGAATTAGGAAGTGTGTCTAATTTTAATCCAAATTCTGTTTACAATTACCAGTGTAAATTCATTGAAATCAATGGACTTTAAATTTACACTGGTGTATCTAAAAACATATTTCTGCCATCAGTAGACAGGTCAATTGGTATGTAATAAATGAGGCAAGTGCCAATCACACTGAACAGTGAAGATAACAAATATTCAAAAGTTACTTCATTCACTGAATGCCATCCATCCTATATGTGATCTTGTGATTAAATACTGTGTAATAATGTATATAGATAAAGGGCTCAGTTGAGGTTGCTTGTGTTAACTGTGGCATCTCCTGAATATTGAGTGATTAATTTTGCATCCTTAATGATCTTTCAACACAGCTAAGTTTTATTTAACTTTTCATTTGTTTATTAAGCAGTGACTGTGAGAGACATGGTCCCTGTCCTGAGAAGCTTACATTCTAAATAGAGAAACATTACAATTTGGACACAAATCATTTAATTGCCATAAGATTCATTTAGCACACAGTAATGCCCATTTTTTCTTCATTTGAATCAATTAATAAAATAATATTATAGATTTCTAGCTTAGGCAGACCTCTACTCATTTCCTCTGCAAAGACAGATGCATGTAACTGTTTAATAACTTCGCTGTTTCCAGTGGAATGTCATTTCAGTTTGCTCTTGTTTTGCAGTGTAGCCTTGAAGTGTCAGTGTCCATCCAAGAGCCCCTGCTTTCTGTATCGAAACTTTCAGGTGGCAACCTCCTCAGGGTTACATTGGAGGCTGCTTATTCTGTCCCTGAAGTGTTTGTTCCCACAGGACCCCAGCAAAACTACATGGTTTGCTTGCAAGTACCAACTGTTGGAGAGGTGGGGAACTGTCAATGAACTCTTTGTACATGTCCCAGATAGATCTTTGCTTCTGTGGTTGTGGTTTCTAAGATGTTAATCTGCATGAGTAATGAATGCCTATGCCTATTATGTGAGTATGTCCAACCGTTTCTGTGGCCACATAACTATATTGATATTTGTCAATGATTTTTCAGCTGTTTGTGTATGTATATTTCTGTGACTTAGATCAAGCCCATTGCTGCCTGGTCTATGCGTCTCCATGGCAACTCCCATGTGCATGTGTGTTGAAATGGGTGGGATTTTCCTGTCTCTGTCAGTTCATGCAGTTTGATGCTTGTACTTTGTAGCTTCTATACCTGTGTGGGCTGGAGCATGTTTTCCCAGCTGTGTTGCTATAATGCTGCTTTTTACTTGTTGGTCACACTTCACTATAGTGTTTACTTGCTTTTGCTCAGACCTCTGAATGAAAATCCTCTTCCTCTCTATCTCTCTAGAAAGAGTACCCCTTGATGTTCAAGAACGGTATCCTGAAGCTTGGTGGGGAAAAAGAGCCAATACCCCGGCCAAAAAAATGGCCCATTAGCAACATCCTGGCACCAGGAGCTCAAAACATTCCAGGCTCTTTTATTGTTGGTGGCCCCTATGAGGAGGAGGATGGAGAGCTCAACAAAACAGAGGTGAGGAAGAAATGACCTTGAAGCAGCCGGGAGAGAGCCGGAGTGCGTAGCAAAACTAATGACTGAAGACCTACTTTAAAAGATACAAAACAGGAGAAATGGGAAGCAAGGTCTGGAGGAGGAGACCTGGTGCTTGTCCAAGCACCATCACAAGCCAGGCTGCTGGTGACACAAATAAATCTAACTTTAATTGGCCCCAGAACTGTAGTAACCGTTACTAACTCATTTTGTTCACCCGCTGATTGTTTCTGAGTGGAGTCGAATTCTGCAATAAGTTCTCCCCTTGGAGGAGATAAGCATTTCACTGCTAGGCTAGGCACTGCCCATCCGTTGGAACACAGTGTACTCTGTCAGGGTGTGATCTGAACATCTGACTCTTTCTCCTAGGACAGGGAATTTAGGATTCAGGCAGAGAGCATAAAAAAGAGAATTGTTTGGGACTTGGAAAGACGCTGTTACCTGGACCCTCCAGCAGTACTCAGGTAAGAAATCAAAGGAAAATTCCCTGGGCAAAAAGTGATGGGGATGGGGAAGAACATATGAATTTCCAGACTATGATTCATCTATTTCAGTATCTGTCTCTGGCAGTGACCAGCACCAAGTGCTTTTGAGGAAGGCACAATAGACCCCACTATAGATGTGGGGTAATCTGCCTAATCCCTCATAGAGCTTGTTTTAAATCCTGAAGCATGAGGTTTTATATCCCTTTCAGTACTTATAATAGTGAATGCTAAAAAAATTAAAAGTCTGGATATTTCTGTTTATCCATATAAATATCCAGTCCCACTGAATCTTGCTAAGTTTTTGACCTCAGTGTCATACTGTCACAATGAGTTCCATAGTCCAGTTATACATTATGTGTAGAAGTATTTTCTTGTATCTGTTTTGAATTTGCTACTTTTCAATTTCATTGAATGTTCCCTTTGTTTCTGAGCTATAAGACAGGAAGAATGGACATGCTTACTCTACCTTCTCTATAATTCATTATTTTAAACTTTTGTCATGTCTGCTCTTATTAATCTCTTTTCTAAAGTAAAGGGGAGAAAAGAAAGAAAAACTCCAACATGTTTCAGACTGATTTGACAGTTAATAATAGATCTATATCAAATGTGCCATAGATGCAGATGGCACTGTACAGTGAATAAAATGTGCCAAACAAATGAGAGTCACAGCCCCAAAATGCTTATTTTCTAAAGTCACAAAATGGTTTGTTCTGTCCAGTGCAAAGGGTCCCGAACAAACAGAGTGGAGTTTGGTCTTTATAGTTGGATGCTTTTCAGGAGGGGGAAGGTGGTTATATTCAGGAGTGTTTTGAAAGAGAGGGAGGACTTGGCTCACATTAAATGGAAGGCTATTCCAGGCATAACAAATAGCATTAAAGAAGACATAAGATATGATCTGTTATAATGAACTTTCCTCTTTAAACCTGACTAGCTCTCTCCCTGCCCTAAGTGATCATCCTAGCTTATCAACAGAAAACTATCCTGATGCAAAGATAGGAGGAATAGTAAGAGGCCATCATGGCTGCATTGGGAGTTCTTTAATGACCTGAAAATCAAAAAGGAATCCTAAAAAGTGGAAACCTGGACCAATTGCTAAAGATGAGTGTAAAAGAATAGCAGAAGCATGTAGGGACAAAATCAGAAAGGCTAAGGCACAAATTGAGTTATGCCTAGCAAAGGTCATAAAAGGCAAGAAGAGGTTCTATAATACATTAGAGGCAAGAGAAAGGTGAACGAAAGTGTAGGTCCACTACTTGGTGGGGAAGGAGAGCTAATGGACAACACAAAAAAAGCTGAGGTGTTTAATGTTTTTTTGCTTCAGTCTTCCCTAAAACATTAATTATGACCAGATGCTTAACACAGTTAATATTAACAACAAGGTGGAAGGAACACAAGACAGAATAGGGAAAGAACAGGTTAAAGAATATTTAGGTAAATTAGATCTATTCAAATCATCAGGGCCTGACAAAATGCACCCCTAGGGTACTCAAGGAACTAGGTGGAGCCATAGGCACCAACTTCCCCTCTGCCCCGTGAGTGCTTGACACCCCCCTCGCCCCAGCCCCATCCCTGCCGCCCCTGCACCACCCTTGCCCCGCCCCAATTCCACTCCCTTCCCCCAAGTCCCCACCCCTGCCCCACCTCTTTACCACTTCCTCCCCTGAGCATGCCACATCCCCACTCCTCCTCCTCCCTCCTGGAAAGTCCTAAGCACCGCCAAACAACTGTTAAGTGGTGGGCGGGAAGCGCTGGGAGGGGAAGGGGGAAGGGTGGGGATGCGGCGCGCTTGGGGGAGGAAGAGGCGAGGAGAGGGTGGAGGCGGGGAGAGCTTGGCTGCCGGTGGGTACGGAGCCCCTGCTAATTTTTCCCCATGGGTGCTGCAGCCCCACAGCACCCATGGAGTCGGCGCCTATGGATGAAGCAGTCTCGGAACCATTAACAATTATCCTCAAGAACTCATGGAGAATGTGTGAGATCCCAGAGGAGTAGAGAAGAACAAACAAAGTACCGATCTTTAAAAAGAGGAAGAAAAAGGACCCAGGGAATTATAAACCAGTCAGCCTAACTTTGATACCAGGAAAGATACTGGAACAAATTATTAAATAATCCATTTGTAAGCACCTAGAATTTGTGGATGACACTAGGCTGGCCGGGGTTGCAAGCACTTTGGAGGACAGGATTAGACTTAAAAACAGTCTTGAGAATTGTTCAGAATCAACAAGATGAAATTCAGTAAAAACAAGTGCAAGGTGCTACACTTACACACAACTACAAAATGGGGAATAGCTGGCTAGGCAGTAGTGCTGCTGAAAAGGATCTGGGGGTTATACTTGGGTCACGTTGACTGTGAGCCAACTATAGATGCAGTTGTAAAAAAACTTAATATCATGCTGGGCTGTATTAACCAGAGTGTCATAAGTATGACCTGGGAAGTAACTGTTCTATTCTACTCAATGCTGGTGAGGCCTCTCCTGGAGTACTGTGGCCAATTCTGGGTGCCACACTTTAAGAAGGACATGGACAAGTTGGAGAAGGTCCAGAGGACAGTAACAAAAATGATAAAAGGTTTAGAAAACCTGACCTGTGAGGAACAGTTTAAAAAAACCTGGGCATGTTTAGTCTTAAGAAAAGAAGACTGAGAGGGAGCCTGATAACAGTCTTCAGGTATATTAAGGACTGGTGTAAAGAGGCCAGTGAGCAATTGTTCTCCATATCCATTTGAAGGTAGGACAAGAAGTAATGGGCTTAATCTGCAACAAAGGAGATTTAGATTAGATATTAGCAAAAACTTTCAACTATAAGGATAGTTAAGTACAGGAATAGGCTACCAAGAGAGTTTGTGGAATCCCTAGAAGTTAGACAAACACCTTTCAGGGATGGCTTAGGTATACTTGGTCCTGCCTCAGCTCGGGATGATGGACTAGGCGACCTCTCAAGGTCCCTTCCAGCCCTACATTTCTGCGATTCTATCCTGTGATTCTATTCTTTGTGATTTTTACAGCTGAATGCTGTGATATCACAGCCAAAGCACTGCGATTTACGATGGAGAATGAGCCATAAGAGCTGATGAACTCTTAAGGAATAACATTCCTGTTTTCATGCAGCTGTCCCTGCTAATAAAAACTGAAAGTTAGTATAGAACATTTCACTGGGGGCATTGGTAGATTTTTTTTTTTAAAGAAAAGTATTCTACCAGTTTTTCTTTCCATAGAGCTTACTGTAAATGTGTAGCCTCACTTTCCCTAAGTGGCACAAGCTAATCTCTGGACTGTTTTTCTGTGTCTCAATTGTCTCCTTTGGTGTGGCAGCTTACAGAAGCGCATTGCAGAATGCCGGTACTGGCCAGTGGAGATTACCAGGGTCCCTATGGTTACTTCCACCAAAGGGAAATCTAGCAAATTAGACAAGGTAAATATGCCTAGAGATTTGTGTATGTGCGTATGATTGTATTTTGGTGCTATTTTCCATCAGAGGTTCTGCTAAGCTAAGAACAGTTTCCAAATGGCAGAGGTGAGTTAGGGAGGGCTAGAGGCTTTGGTAATGGAGTAATAAGCCTTACAGAGCTGTCAAACAAATAGCAAGGTTTCAAGTTACAACACAGAACTATCTTGTTAGTGCTCTTTAGTGACAGGTTTCAGAGTAGCAGCGTGTTAGTCTGTATCCACAAAAAGAAAAGGAGAACTTGTGGCACCTTAGAGACTAACAAATTTAATTGAGCATAAGCTTTCATGAGCTACAGCTCACTTCATCAGATGCATTCACTGGAAAATACAGTGGGGAGATTTATATACATAGAGAACATGAAACAATGGGTGTTACCATACACACTGTAACGAGAGTGATCAGGTAAGATGAAAGAAAAGGAGTACTTGTGGCACCTTAGAGACTAACGAATTTATTTGAGCATGAGCTTTCGTGAGCTACAGCTCACTTCATCAGATGCATTACGAAAGCTCATGCTCAAATAAATTCGTTAGTCTCTAAGGTGCCACAAGTACTCCTTTTCTTTCTGCGAATACAGACTAACACGGCTGTTACTCTGAAACAGGTAAGATGAGCTATTTTACCAGCAGGAGAGCGGGGGTGGGGGTGGGGAGGGGGATGTAACCTTTCGTAGTGGTAATCAAGATGGGCCATTTCCAGCAGTTGACAAGAACGCAGACGTCCTCCTTTTCTTTTTTTAGTACCATGGCAACTGAAGAGGGATTACTTGAGAAAGTAACTGCTTGGGAAAGTGATTAGCTGATCTTTCCTTTGGCCAAGATGTTCCTTGAGCACCTCTCAGATGTTCAGGATCCTAAACTGGCCATATGATTTTGCAGCAATGACTATGTTCTCCTTGCCCCATACAGGACACTAAGCTCCTCATAACTCTAGCAAGACATTCTGTTTCCTAATCAGATGGTGAGTGCCTTTAGAGGCTTATATTTTTGAGTGCCACGGTACAGCCCACCAGGAACAGAGCACTTGGCTTCACTAAGAAAATGTGTCCTTGACCTGCAGAGATTGGAATAATATTGGGTATGGAAGGACTACAGCATATTCTTTCAAGCTGACATAGCTTTATGCCAGCTGGGGAAACTTCATAGACAGGACACCATTGATATAACTTTATTTTATTAGGAATTGGTGCAGTACGCAGAAGCCTGCAGTGATGGCCTAAAAACCTTGCAAAGAACAGTCCTGATAAGTCATTTAGCTAATTCATGCCTGGTCTTGTTTGCCTTTCCAGGGAGATGATGATGGACAGATTTTCTTCCATGGCGTGGCATACGTCAACATGGTGCCTTTGCTGTACCCTGGTGTGAAGCGCATACGAGGAGCTTTCCGTGTATTTGCATATCAAGACAGTGAGGTGTTTGGGAAGGTGAGAATGGGCTTGTACTGTACACTGCAGTACAATCTCCTCGTCCATCTATGTTCATGCGTCACATGTTTGGCAGCAGTCAGGGCTATCAGAATGGTACTTTAGGTTTGCCTTTACAATAAAGCTGGCTCTGAGACTTCACTGGATTTCCAAGTGCTCCAGGGAGAAGTAATAAGACAAGCCTATTGGAGCAGTTTCCTAAAAGAGCAGATTTATTTCCTAAGCCATAGTATGAGGCAGACATCCTGAGCAATGGGTTTTGGGGATTGAAGGGACCCTTAGGACATGACTTTTCTGCGCTCCTTTCTCTGGCAGCAGCTAATCAGTGTTGTAAAAATCCTCCTTCCCCCTTATGGTAGGTGTTTTCCCACCACTTCCTAGTGAGGCAGGTCCTCCCTAGGAAAATATAGTGGTTACTGGATCAGTGTAGTTACCAATAGGGATGCTCAAAAGGTTTTAATTTAAATAAAAGGACCACATTGAGGTTGTAATTCATACAGTTTTTTCTGTTTTAGTTTCTCTTCTCCCCTTCACCCCAACCATGTTATTTAGGCAAATATTAACATTCATGTTTCCCACAGTAACAATAGAATGTTGAACTTGTTTCCATCTTTGTCCCAAAGCAGGAGAGACGCACACACACAGGAAAGTAATTTGGTTTTACTGGTCCCCTCATTCACCTTAACTGTTGACTGAGGATCACAAATATCCCAGGTGCAGTCTAGTAGCTGGACCTGGATGAAAACACCGGCCCTTTCCTGTGTGAGTCATACAAACTTTGTCCTTCTAGGAGATGTATTATTGAAAAGCAGGTCCAGGCAGACAGCTTTCCTTTAGTCTCTGCTCTCCACAATATCCCAGCAGTGCTTTGGTGATGTCTTCTTTCCCATATGGTACTCCTCCCCGGGTCACAATTATAAAAATACATTGTAACTTGCAAATAAAACAACACATGCTCTCTCTGTCTCTCACATTCTCATTTCCTGGTCTCCTTAATGCCATGGGCTGGACCTTATGCTTGATGAGAGCTGTTGTCCAGATGATGTAGCTAATTCAAACCAACCTAAGTTATTGCACTAACCATAGCTTTTAAATAGGTGCTAAATTGCACGTGATGTAACCCTCCTATGCAGAGATAAAGTGTTATTTGAAAAGGCAACCTCTGAAAAATGTTTAGTGATAATTTAATGATTCATTGCTGTGCTCTAGCATGTGAAGGGTTGAGGCAAGAAAGGTGATGTCCAGTCCATCAATCTGCATTTCTTTTTTTGCCTCAATTTTATAATTTCCTTCTTTTTCAGACTAAGTGTCTATTCAGCATTTTACGTGATCTTGGGCATCAAGCCAATCTGAACAAATTAGGGCCAGTGATCGCAGCAGCCAGCTCCCCTCATTCAAAAGCTATTCCCAGTAGGAACCAGAAAGAGGATAAAATGACCAAAGAGAAGGATGTTCTAAGAAAGGTAAGTGTAAGTTCAGACCTCACTGAAAATGCCAAGGTCAGGGCAAGCTGCAAAAGGGAGAGCAAATACACCCAAAGCTGGTGGTTAACACTGAAGTTAAGCTCATCAACCAGTCACAAACTGTGCTTCTGATCCCCCGACACTGGTTATCAAGAAGCTAAAAAAGAAATCACACAGCCCCTTTACTGCATTCCAGTTCTCTGGCTCCCAATCAGCACCTAAGTCCAGTATAGTGAGAAGTTATTTAAAAAACTCCACTCACGATATAAAATGTTCTTCTGACCCCAAAGGGTCAGCCACGTTACCAGGTCAGTATAGGTTTGGTTCTTAACCGAAATACTACGCTGCCAGCCAATCCTTTAGTGTCTAAAACTAAAAGTTTATCATAAAGAAAAAAAAAAGAACAAGAAGAGAGTTGTTAAATGGTAAAGCACTCAGATACATACAGAGACTTCAAAGTCCATATATCAGGTTCTTAGCAATATTGATGAGATTGCTGGCTTGAAAGTCCCTCTGGAACACATCCACAGCTGGATGGGTCGTTCAGTCCTTTGTTCAGAGCTTCATTTGTAGAAAAGTTACTCGAGGGTAAGAAGCAGGAATGAAGACAAAATGGAGAAGATGCAGCTGCCTTTTATATTCTTTTGCCATGTGGCTTGTACTTCTTGTGTCCCAAACACAAGCTTCACAGCACATGGCATGGAAAAGCCTCAGTTTTCTGTCTACCGGCGTGCCCCTACATGCCTTGCTATCTCATAAGGTGTATCCCTTGCCTTCTCTCAATGAGTCAGTTGTATAGCTGATGAACCTTGATGGGCCATTGAACAAGCTGGGCAGTGCTGATGCCAATCTGTCTGGAGGTGTTACCCAGAAACACAGCACAAGTTTGGAAATAACAGATATACCCTACATATCTATAACTCTCCAAACAAAGGTGATGCAAACATATAAACAAGATTATCTACTTGGCAAATTATAGTATTTTCACAGATACTTTACATTGCATATCTGGTCAGATTCCTTGCAATTTTATAATATGGTATCAGTAATAATCAGTAATACATTAATCTTGAGCACTACACATTTGAGAATTATTAGATTCAAGATGCTTTGTCATTTCCAGTGTATGCAGCAGATAAATCTGCGGCAAAATATTACCACTTTTAAATCACATCTTTGTTCATTGTTTTTATATTCTGTGCTAAAAGTAAACCCTATGATGACTGTTACAGGCTAATCATTTTTGTGCATTTGGTAGCACATTGTGTAAAGTCAGTTTAATGGTTTTTCCCATTAAAAAGATGCTGCAAACCGTATGGTCTGCTGTGCTGGGTGCTGCTGAATCTAGGCTGTCTGGCACAGCAGACCACTGATTAAAGGGGTCAAGGTGGGAGGGGGACACCCTGACATAAGCCATCCTCTAGGTCTCTGCAGGCATTTTGTATGCTTTTGTGCTAGTCTCCAGAGAACTAAAATCTCAAAATATGTAAAGAATATGATTTTTTTTTCATGTATTGAGCCTAGCATATCGCAGGGACACTTGTCTTGCAGGCTGTTGTCTCCACCGCTGGGCAATGAAGTTAAAGCAAATTTCTCTTTCATCTCAGGCCACAAATACAGTGTTTGTTGTCAAAAATGTCCATTTGGGGTCTCTTGCTTGTCCATCTATAAACACAATGTTTGACTAACAAATAAAAAAAACCCCAAACAAAAAAATTTGATTTAGTTGGGGATTGGTCCTGCTTTGAGCAGGGGGTTGGACTAGATGACCTGAGGTTCCTTCCAACCCTGATATTCTATGATTCTATGATATCACAAAGCGTCCCACATATTAGATGCTGCGTCACAGTTTGTATAAGAGAAAGCAGGTTTGCGGAGCTCAGAAACTTGGAAACGTTGCATGTTATAGGACAGAAGGGAGGCAGGGGGCCAGCTAGTATTCCTTCTTCCTGAATGAAAAATTGTCATCACTTTGAATTTCCTAATACATGATGCATGAACCAAATCTAACATTGAGAATGGCATGGCTATTTAATATTTATGGCTTTCAAAACTGTAGCATGGTAAGCAGGTAATAAACCTCTGTTTTACTGCTCTCTTGGTGTCACAGGGACTGGATTAATTTTGGGAAGTGTGAGGATCTTTGAATACTGAACAATGTAGGCCTTCTTTCTCTTGCTAGATGTCCACTACGCTAAAATCTCAGACGTCAGAGAGTGCTATAGAAACTGAAGCAACAGTGTGTCAGAACCTGGAAGGACAGGTAAGTGTGTGCTTTAAACAGATGGAAAGAATCTGTAGACTGTCATTGTGTAAGTTCCCACAGCCCAGATTCCAACATCATCTACATAATTGACTTCTGCTAGGACTGGGGACTTTCATCTCTTTTGCAGCTACCACAGTGAGATCTCTCCAGTGACATCTGTGCACACATTATCGTTCAAGTGGGTCAAAAATATCGGGGACTGAATTTAGGAGGGTTCTTCAATAGCTTTCATATTTTGGCTTCCTTCTATAAATAAATAAATAAACTGGTTGCACACACTAAATCTCAGAGGAGATTTTCTCCAGGCCTGTGCATTTCTCTAACTGGATTTTGCTGTGATATAAAATCTTGAGGGCAGATAAGAAAACGAGCTGTTACTCTATGATTCCAGCAGGGTCCTTGGTAAACATCTGACATTGAGCTAAGGGTTTAGTCATGGCAGCAGTGACACTGAAAAATGTGACACTGAGAGAGCAATGTTTGTCTTCACAGCAATATGTAGATGCAGGGACATTCCTGGTGATGGAAATAGAGCTGGCCAAGGCCTTGGTACCAAAACGATTGCCGGAGGAGCTCGCCAGCCGGTACGTAAAGGCGTGACTGTAACACTGGAGTCAGTGGTTTGACTGTAAGCTCCTCAGGCCAGGGACTGTTTTGTATTGTATCTGTTAAATGTCACGCACACTTGTGGTGCTGTGTAAATAATAATGGGCCTGATCCAAAGTCCACTGAAATCAACAGAAAGAATTGCCTTGACTTCATTGGGCTTTGGATCAGGCTCATTAAGAACACGGAACTGGTGTAGGCTTGGAAGTCAGGAAGATAGATTCACATTTCACCCAGCCGCGTATGGTTCTTTTTAATGTATAATTTATTGAATAGGAAAGAGAGAATACTGAAAACAGATAAAATCCAACATGTGTGGAAGAAGAGTCTCACAAACTCTCTCGTTGCACAACTGAATCAACAGACCTAAGGGAACAGCACGGGGGGCAGAGAGATAGGAGAGGGTGTGAGAGGAGCCACTTAGACTTGGCTGAGGGGGTGGCAACTCACTTCAGGCTGGGAAGGGTGGTCCCAGCAGTTCCTACCTGCTCTCCAGGCCTCTGGGTCCCACTGTTGCTTCCACCGCTGTCACTTCCACCACCCCATGCCCCCTTGCTCCCCCATCCCCATGCACAAGGTTACATGGGGGCAGAGCCCATGCAATAATTCCTTTGCAGGGGCACTACGCCCCACTGCCCCTGGAACAACACAGGAATTGCCACAATTCAGTAGGTCATTGGCCTACATAAACTGGTATGCTGTAGCAATGGTCTATGTCTGGTGAATAAGAGGAAGTTGAAACCCCTTTTTAATAGTCTTCAGTGTCACTTTGTTTACACCAGTTCTACTTCTGGGCAATTTGCTGAATTTGGTGTAATTGGTCCTGATTTATACTGGGGTAAGAGAGATTGGAATTGGGCTGAGGAAGCGCAGCCAGTTGTATAATGCTGAATGTTGGGCAGGAGGGCTTCTGGCCTGTGTTATACAGGAGGTCAGACTAGGTGACCACAGTGGCCTTGGGATCTGGGAATCTGGATTTTGGGTTTGAAATCTGAATCTATTCTGGCCCTAGATGGTAATCAGGTTACACCCAGAAGCATGCTCATCTAATTGCAAATGTTATTCCTGTGTATGTCAATACTGAATCCTTTCTGGACTCATGTTTAAAATACTGTGAATTCCACAGTCAGCTTCTGTGGGCTGAGTTAAAGATTCTCTATCAGTCTAAACTCGTATTTCCAGCTTTATTTGCCTGATCATTGACCCTTAACAATATTTTCACAATGTTCTCTAATAATAAAGTAGATAATGCTGTACAGTTTTCATTCCTGTCAGTAGTCATGGATTCCATGAGACTGGTATTGACAAACATACAAGATCTGACATGTGGGGGTTTCATAGGGCAGCAGGTGGGTAGGTAAGTGAGGTAGGGGATGTACTTTGAATATTTGTATTGATGCTGAGCATTTTCAGAGACCAGCCCATGGCAATGCACAGAGGTGGGTGCTAGAGATCAGTTAACCCATTGCAGGAATAGAAAGGGCCAAGAACTAGACACTAGACTAGATAGTACAGGACAGTCAGGTTTGTGAAAAGAGCCTAGGGACTTTATTGGCATTCATACTAAGCCCCCTCTACACCCTTTAATGTAAATGAAAATCAGGCCTTGGGCCTTTAGTGAGGTGTGAGACAAGAACTAGTTAGCCAAGAAGTCATCATGAGCCACACACACTGAATGTAGAGATTTTTGTCTGCAGCAAGTTGTTCTTGGTCTATGGTATGTCTACCCGGCAGCTGACAGGGTAATTTCCAATTCTACTTGAGCTGGCACACTGAAAATAGCAATGTGGCTGTGATGGCACGGCAGCAGCTCAGACTAGCTGTCCAAGAATTTACCCAGGAGGTCAGGCAGGATTGTACTTGGGCAATTAGCCCAAGCCACCACCCGTGCCATCACGGACACACTACTGCTTTTAGCATGATAGCTCAAGTGCATGTGTGTCTGGCTGAGTTGGGAATTGCCCTTCCAGCTGCTGTCTGGACATTTCCTGTGAGGCTTCATAATTTCTCCCATGATCTGATTGTTTCTGTGCCTTATCCCCATAACTGTAACAGGCCGATAACCCTAGAAATACTTGGGTCCAGGACAGATTGGGGCTGCTTTCTGCACATTGAATAGCTTCCTTCTGCTCTCTCTCACACAGAGTTAAGGAGATGATTCCTCCACGCCCTCAGCTACCACGCCGGAGTGCAGGAGCTAAGAAGGTAGGTCCTTTCTGTGACTGTTTTCCACTCCACAGGTGTCTAGTAACCCTCCACGATCCTCGTTTTCAGATCAACACTACCAAGAAGTCAGTAGTAGAATGAGCTAATAGGGCTATGTCTATACTACAGCCTGTGTCAACATAATGAATAAACCACCCCTCTGAGTGACATAGGTTACACCGACATAAGCGCTTTTGTGCACAGCGCTATCCGACATAGCTTCGGCTGTTCACAGAGGTGGTTTTATTATGCTGACGGGAGAGCTCTCTCCTGTTGGCATAGAGTGTCTTCACCAGATGTGCTGCTGCAGCAGCACTGTACGTGTAGTCATGCCCTAAGATTTGCAGGGAACACGTTCCTTTCTAGAGGAGAAACAGAATGAAGAAAGCGTTTAGGGATGTATTTTGTATATGGTACTTGCATCACACCTTTAAGGAGCTCCTCCCCTAATCTGTGTTAGCTAGACTCATGGAAAATCAGAGAGGGAGGAAACAGCAGTAGTTGGGTTTTAAGTGAATTTAATGCTGGTGAAAGGTGTCAAATTGACAGCTCTAGATACTGACACCTTCTGTTTATCCCCAGAACAATCACAGCCTGGGAGAGGCAGGGCCAGCTTCACCTTTCCGACAAACCAGTGTGCCTCAGCTCAGACCTGGAGGGTCCCACTTCTACCAACAAGAACTGAGTTCAGTTTCACTAAACCCACTCAATCCATGGCCTCTCTGAGATTGCCAACGAGTCCAAGTTTTGTGGGGTTTTGTGTGAGATATGGCCACTTGTTTTCTGGAAACTGGACTGAGACCACTGACTCATTTCCCATATGTCACCAAACAACCTTCAGAAAAAATGGCTTTTGATCACGGTTAGCTAGGATTGAGTTTGAACGTATGCCCTAGAAATGAAAGATGGAAGATAACTGATGCCAAGTGCTGCTATTGAATCGACTTGTACTATTGTGTCTGGTGTAGACAGAATGATATGTTTTGATAACAGCAGTAGTTGGAAGCTTCTGCCTTTTATATGCTAGAGATTACAGACTATGCTGCAGAGTCCATAACTTCAAAGTGGTCCTGACAAACAAAATATATTTTATGTAAAGCCTATTATACTACCATGGAAGAGATGATAATGTCTGATATACTAGATTATGCTGGAAAAATAAAACAGGAGTAATATCTAATTATAAAGGAGAAAGCTTCTATTTATACACAGACACCTTAGTAGTTATCAATCACTGATGGGAAGGATACGACAGGTTAATTGAGTCTGAGTCAGTCGTACTTAGCAGGAGGAGTGGTCTCTGTAACATAAGTCAAGTTCAAGCTTTGTACTAGAAGTTACCTTTAAAGTCTGAATCCCAAGGCCGGATTCCTGTTTCAGCTCCAGCTTCTCTGTTTTCTAGGCCGTGGAAGATTACCACAATCAGATCACTAGTATTGCTGGAGCCATCCTGGATGAGTACCATGAGCTGTTTGGGAAGCAGATGGTTGATGGTGGTGTAATAGATCATCACACCCTGGAGGAACAGAAATGTCAACTGAACTATGAGCTCAACAGCTCAGGAAAATACTTTGCTTTTAAGGAACAGCTGAAGGCAAATCCTCCATTTGTATCTCTTTGATTGCCTTGTCATTTCCTTCCTGACTCTTTCTCTTCAGCAGAGAGCTTCTGTACTTCAATAGGAACTTTAAATGACAGGTGCCACCTTACTGCAACTGAGGAATCCCTTTCAAATAGTCAGTACCTGTTCCAGCAGGAGCATAAATTCTTAGGTTTCTGTTCTAATGGGGCAGGCAGTTGTCCAAACTTTGGCTGCATGTCAGGAGAATCTTTTCTGTCAGTGGGGTACAGCTCCAAGCCTGGACTCACAAAGGGCATGTGTTTGCACCACATTTCTAGGCAGGTTTAGTTTAGTTTTGAGCAAAAGAAAGGAATGGAAAATCAGCTTTCCACATGCAGTAATCCTCTGTGTACAATTCTGGACCTGAACCATCCTACTAAGATGAAAAAAAGAGTTCACTTCTTTGATTTAGTTAGTCCTGGCCTATGCTTGTACCGCTCTGCCAATTGACCCCAGCTGTTGGAGGAACTGCCCTTTCTTGGGGTAAGAGCAGAATTCAGTCTCCATGTGTATTTATGCAATGCTCCACCATGGACTGCTCCACCAGTGGACTTGGGTCTGTCCAAGAGGGACCATAGTCTGGTAGGCTGAAAGTGGAATTCAGCTGCATCCCCTTAATCAGTGCTATACATGGCCTTCTTTCATTAAATATGTGTTATGGGTTCACGCTAAATGAAGCTGGTGTTTTTTGGCTCTCTGCTGCTGCCACAGGGGAAAGTGGTAGGTTGAAGGGTGGGGCCCTATTGTCAAGTAGTTGTTTTATGTTCTCTGCAGCATGCAGTGGTGAAGATTGTGAGAGAGAAGTACTTGAGGACAACAGCATTCAACAACTTGGAGCAGCTACAAGCTTTCCTGAGTGAGCTGTATGTGTACCTGGTGGATCAGATGCACATTGCTCTAAACCAGGTAGGAAGACACCCAGTCACATAGTAAGAACATTGTCAAGTGTGACTTGGAATGTATTTATTTCACTATGGAGCTGAGGCCTGACATGGCTTTCTTAGAAATCAGTGGGGGCAGGATCAAGCCCTGAATATGCAATTACTACAATTAGCCTAACATGCAGACCCTGGGACATTTTTAATCTACATTATCTAGGTACTTCTATGGTCCCTGAAGGAACAAAATATGGACACCGTGTAGAATCAAGCACGTGGGTTTATTACGCACAGCGCTGGCGGAGTGTCACCTTGCTTATTAGGCTCAGAGACACTGCAAACAATTGATTACAATGGATTATATGGATTTTCCATGGGCAGAGGGAAATGACGGGGTAGGCAGTCCCAAATCCCTGGATAGGTCTAGCAGCAAGACAAGATAAGCACAGTAGCCAATAGTCAAAGATTACATGATGTCTCCCCACATGGTTTCAGGTTAACACATGACACATAATTAGTACACAGGTGTTTTCCTTTAAACAATGTATAGAGTGTGTTAGTATAATATATATGTTGAATTCTGATTTGGGGTCCATAGGAATGAAGTAGCTCCTCTGATTGTCCAACAGGTACATACCTAGGGGTTAAAGCAAAGAAACATTGAAAAGTATATGGCAATAGAAATTGTCTTTCAAGTTGCTCATTTGTGCTTCTAAGGCAGGGACTGGTATCTGGGGTGGGGAAGAGGATGCCATATCTCATACTGACATGTTTGAACCTTTTCCATAAATTCAAGGTTGGTATGTGGGGAGAGCATGGTTACCTCTTTGCAGAGGAGTATACACACAGATCCAGACATAGGGCCTCTTTCATTCCTTTGGTCTGTTTGCAGCTTTTAGATAAAGCCACCAATTTACAGCTCCCACCTGGCTTTTGCTGACCAAGCTTATTTTAGCAAAAAGCATGGTTGTCTTTTGTTTGTTCTGCTCTCTTAGCTCATATTGTCCACTATTTGCTAGGCCTCTGGCCTCTTGACCAAACTCTGGACTTTGGGCCTGTAAAAAGAACTGACACAGCCTATATCAGATTTTTACATAAACAGCATATGGATTTCGGCCCTTCAGTCCCATAGCCATAGAGTATGTATGCATATGAGGTGTCTTTGGGTTGATGTATTTTAGGGGTGGATGAGGAGATGTCAGCTAGCAGACTCCTATATATGATACAGATCTTTCATTGTGTATCAAAGACCCACACTGGTGACATTACACAAATTACTAAAGTAGGAAGCTTGCAATATTCTTGGTCCATATGGAAGTCCTTAGATGTTTCTTCGGTTTTTAAGATTGTGACCTTCTGATACCACTAGACCACAGGTGTAAATAATGGGGAAGACACCTGGCTTATGTGGTGAAGATAGCTTGAAGTCCGACATGATTTTACATACCTGATAGTGAGGTACAGATGAGAGAGATGCAGGAGTGAGTCCCATTTGCCATCAAAAGTCGGAATGATTTATAATTTGTCGCCCCGCCTGTAATGTATTGCATTTTGTATCACACTGGATTTGTACAGTGATGCCACAGAGTGACCTAGTTCATCCTTGCCAAACTTCTGTGTGCTGATTTGACTTCATTTTATCTCCTGTGTCCTTGTCTCTTAACAGATACTGTCACAAGAGAGTACTGTCGTTGCCTCACCCACCTTCACAAGCTGTGAGCAGCTCCGACTCTTTGCTCATGAAGCCGAAGTCAATGAGGACTATGCTCTGGCATCTGTCTACTACCATGAAGTAAGGGAGCTTCTCCCTTCCCTTCCTTCTCTCCAGGCATATTGTTTGGCACACAGTGTGTTATAGGGATGACAGTGGGGCTGAAATCAATGAAGACCTCAAGTTTCTTACTGTAAATCCACTGTAGGCTGGGCACAGTGAAGGAAGAAAGATGCTGCTCAGTAGGCTTAGCACTTAGCATTGTGAGTTGTTTGTCAGGATAACGTTTATCTCAGGCTGAACCATAACAGAGGCTGACCATGTCATTGTGGGCTTTCATCCTGATGGGGAGGGGAAAAGAAAGGATCTGATGAGCTGTCACAAAAGGCAGCTAGAGTGAGAACTGGAAGATTATGTCATCTAACAAGAGGGGAAGGAGAGCTAGAAGGAAAAGCAACAAGACTGGCTAAAGATGGAGAAGTCTCTGCTCCTTACTGCCAGGTTAAGGAGGCAAAAAGACTGAAAGTGGGTAGACTGAAAATTGATACTGGTCATGATCCCTGCTTAGGAGAAACTCTAGCTCATAGCAAATAAAGGCTGACAGTTGGCAACCAAATGTTGGGGTGAAGGTACAGAAAGGGAAATTAGCATAAAACTGGAACCCCTCATTCTAAACTTCTTCTGCATCAGCTAAAACTCCAGGAATCCTAACTGTAGCAATGATATCTTATACCTAGAGGCTGGCTCGTGACCGCCAGATTGTCCAGCACTGGCTAGATTATGGGGCATTCTGCCTCCTGATGGAGGAAAATATCAAAGCCCAGGAGTGTTTTCGTGAAGCTCTTTCTCTGAACCCAAGTCACCTGCACAGGTACTGCTGGTTCCGGCTAGGAGGGATGGCAGGGAGAGGGGTCTGTTTAATGTCACTGATTTAATCAGTTGTGGATCTTTATGGATAACCTGTTTGACACTGTCTCTAGCTTGCTGCTGTGTGGTATCATAGCTGTCATGATGGAGCACTATGAAGAGGCAGAAATCTTCTTTGAGGATGCCACCTGCTTGGAGCCATCCAGCATCGTGTCCTGGACTCTCTTAGGTATGAGATCAACTGAATATGTACTTTTGATAAACTCTGTAGACCTTATGTTTTGCTCCTTATTTTGGTCCTGATCCCCATTGCTAGCTCTGGTGCTGTAAGAGCAGGAGTATGGAACCCAGCAGAACAGAGGGAAATAGCTGCAACAACTCCTCATTGTGCAATTTTTTTGTCTCCTCTCAGGTTTGTTCTATGAAATACAGGAAAATGATATTCGGGTGGAGATGGCCTTCCATGAGGCTAACAAACTACTGAAGGCACAACTGGCCAAAGAGAAAAATATTGCTGAAGCTGCTGAAGAAGGAGGAAAAAAGCTACACTCTCTTTCTGCCACAGTTCTAAGACCTGACACTTCTCCCCAGGAAGACACCCTACCAGGTAAGTCAGCAGTGTAGCCAGCAGCCAATCAGAGACTAGCGAGAAGGGCACTCAGATTTAATGTGGAGGGATGGTGTCCAGTGAAACACATGAGAGGAAAATTAGTGTTGGCTCTTTTGACCCAAGCAGTCAATCAAAGTGGGGGCACTGGGGATGTTCCAATTGGAAGAAGAAATTGATGGAGTCTGGTATATTCTTTATTGTAATCTTGTTTATTTAAAAAGAATATGCAAAGTCCTGTTTCTCTGACTGCAGAAGGAACCAAGAACAAAAGGAGCAGCTTCTTAGCTTACCACCCCCAAGTCTACCAGCGCCAGATCTGAAAGTTCTAGCTTTCTCTTTTAAGGGCATATCTACACTTGCAAAGTTACAGCACCACTCAGAGAGCGCAGAAGGGAAACCGCTGTTGTGTGTTCACACTGACAGCTGCCTAAGCAATAGCGTGTTCACACTTGCAGCACTATTCAGAGTGGTGCACTCTGGGCAGGTATCCCACAGAGCACCTCTTTCTCTTCTGCCGCTAAGACTTGTGGGAAGGCGGAGGGGGTCACAGAGCATCCTGGGTCCAGTCCCAATGCCCCGTGATTCATTGCTTTGCATTCCATCAATCCCTGTGCTTCCGTCTGCATTTGGCGCCATCTTTCAACCGTTTGTGTACTGCGCGCCCTGCCTCTTTCAGGCTGCATGAATGGATCCCGAACTGCTGACCAGTATGCTGCTCGCTCTGACCAACATGTCATGGATGGTAGTGGAGTTATTCCTTACACTCCTCTTGCCTTTGTAGTTTAACATGGATTTCGCCACATGTAGTAGCTACGACACAAGATTGCTTCTGGCATTCACAGAGGTGCCGACCACAGTGGAATGTCGCTTTTGGGCTCGGGAAACAAGCACTGAGTGGTGGGATCAAATTCTGATGCATCTGGGATAACGAGCAGTGGCTGCAGAACTTTCGCAGAAGAAAAGCCACATTCATGGGACTGTGTGATGAGCTCGCTCCAGCCCTGCAGCGCAAGGACACGAGAATGAGAGCTGCCCTGTCACTGGAGAAGTATGTGGCGATAGCACTGTGGAAGCTAGCTACTCCAGACTGCTACCGATCAGTCGCTAAGTAGTTTGGAGTGGGAAAGTCGACCATTGGAGTCGTGTTGATAGAAGTGTGCAGGACCATTAATCGCATCCTGCTCCGAAAGACTGTGACTCTGGGCAACGTGGGTGACGTGGATGGCTTTGCACAAATAGGCTTCCCTAATTGTGGCACACACATTCCAGTTCTGGCACCAGACCACCTAGCCACCGAGTACATTAATTGCAAGGGGTATTTCTCAATGGTTCTCCAGGCGCTTGTGAATCATTACAGACACTAACGCAGGCTGGTCCAGAAAGGTGCATGACGCACGCATCTTTCGGAACACTGGCCTGTTCAAGAAGCTGCAAGCAGGGACTTTCTTCCCGGACCAGAAGGTCACCGTAGGGGAAGTCGAAAGCCCATTGTGATTCTGGGAGACCCCGCCTACCCCTTAATGCCATGGCTCATGAAGCCATACACGGGGCAATTTGACAGCAGCAAGGAGTAGTTCAACAACAGGCTGAGCAAGTGCAGAATGGAGTGTGCATTTGGCCGTTTAAAAGCCCACTGACGCTGCCTTGATGGGAAGCTGGACCTGGCCGATGACAATATTCCTATGCTTATAGCTGCATGCTGTACACTTCATAATATTTGTGAAGGGAAGGGTGAAAGTTTCACTCAGGGCTGGACCGCTGAGATCAGCGCCTGGAGGCTGAGTTTGGATAGCCAGAGACCAGGGCTATTAGAGGGGTGCACTGCGGGGCCATAAGGATCAGGGATGCCTTGAGGCAGCAATTTGAAGCTGAAAGCCACTAATATTTGTTGCTATGCACAGGAGTGCAGTGCTTGTAATGCTAGGAGGTGATTGTGATTGGTACAGACAATGCAATATGAAGGTTTAACATAATTGTCTGTTGCTTTGCAGGGCTGTGTTTGCTTTCAATTAATAGAATAAAGATTGCTTTCAAACCAACACAATTCTTTTATTAAAAAATAACAACCAGAGGACAGAGTCAAACAAAGAAACCATCAGCAGTGAGGGGGATGAGGGAAGGAAAGGTCACAGGAGGAGGCAGGATCCCGGAATGGCTAAAGATTTCTATATGTCCAGGGATCATATCCAGTCTTCTCCTTTGGAGTACAATGCAGCGGGTACTGTACTTCAGCAGGGCCAAACTGCAGAGGGATGGGTGTTGAATGCAGTGGGTAGTGGGAGTCCGGAGTGGACTGCGACGGGAGAGGAGTGGAATGCCGCGGGTATAGACTGGAGCCAGGAGGTAGATAAGAGCGTGTTGGCAGTGTCTGCAGGGAGCATGGGAAAGAGTTTTGTAACAGTGGCTTTAGGAGAGGGCGGGCGCGGAGCTGCTCGGTTTGCAGTGCTAGTATCGCCTGGAGAATGAGCCGCTCCGTGGCTTCCTTCTGGCTTCTCCTTTCAGTCCCCTTCTCGCTGTCCTGCCACTCCTTCAATTCCTGTTTCTCAGCGGTGGAATGCATCATAACATCATGCAGAAAGTCCTCAGTTCTTTGTGGCCACTTTCTAATTCTGCGTAGCCATTCAGCCGCCGATAACAAAGAGGGAGGCTGGGCTCCCAAGGTAAAATGCAACATTTTACAGAAGCAGTATTGTTTGCAACACACAGACAACAGTGATTCAGGGATTTAAAACACAGCCAGTACTCACACCTGTCACTAACTGGCTGACCCCAGGCAAGCACACATGAGCCACAAGCCCCCCAAAATGGTGAGTAGCCACAGGGGCAGGGTAAATCACTCTTCCCGGACCCTGCTGTACACTGGGCACGTGTCTCTTGGGGAGAGCCGGTACTGTAGGGGAGCCTGATAATCATTTCTGTCCCCACATTTTCCACAGGATGTGATCGTTATGGAAGATATCTCACTGCAGAGGGTGAGCAGGGAATCAAGGGAGGGTCTTCTCCAAGACTGTGGCTTCTGCCCTGGCACTTATGCAGCTTGCCTGTGTGCAGCAATGGTGTCCCCCATCCCCCTCTGGTGATGGCACAATGGCGCGGGAAAGTTACTGTTAATGGGGCAAGAAACAAAGCAACTCTGCCGAAGAACCTGCGGCAGCGGATTGTCCAGTATCTCCATGAGAGTTTCCTGGAGATCTCTGAGACAGATTCCTGTGAGGTGAGGGAGTCAATCAACAGCCTGTTCTGCAGCTCAGACTAGGCATGCAGTGGAAGACAAACCTGCTTTCTGCAACCCTCTTGCCCCCAACAACTCACTTTAGTGAGTCCCAAAATCAAATCCACTCACCAGGGGCCTCCTCTCTTGTTTGCGTTTCGCCAACATCCAACAGCTGTGACTGGCTAGCCTCCTCTGGGGTAGAAAAGAGCTCCTGGCTGCATGCATCTCTGGCCTCCAAGTCTTCCTCTGCCTCTGGGTCCCCCTCCCCGTCCATATCCTTGTCCAAGATTTCCTCCTCCTGGGTCGGTCCACCCTTGACTGACCCGCGAGCCACCAAAGTATCTGCAGTGGTCTTTGCAGTGGAGGTGGGGTCACCGCCGAGTATCGCGACCAGCTCTTTGTAGAACCGGCAGCTCGTGGGCACAGCACTGGAGCGGCGGTTTGCCTCCCATGCCTTGTGGTAGGCGTTCCGCAACTCCTTCACTTTGACCCTGCACTGCAGTGTGTCCTGGTCACGGCCCCTTTCTGTCATGCATTGTGAAATCTGTCTGTAGGTATCATATTTCCTATGGCTGGAGTGCAGCTGGGACTGGACAGCCTCCTCTCCCCAAACGCTGCAGAGGTCCAGCAGCTCGGCATTGCTCCAAGCCGGGGATCACCTGATGCGTGGAGCAAGCATGGCCACCTGGAAAGACGCGCTGAGACCACTGCACGTATCACCAAGAAAACAGGAAGGGGACTTTCAAAATTCCAAAGGACTTTATGGGGTGGGGGATGACGGTTGGTCACCTAAGGGCAGGGCAGTAGAGTTCAAACCGATGACAAGAGAAGTGAGAAGAGGCATTGTGGGACACCTCCCGGAGGCCGATCACAGCACTGTAATCGACCAGGGTGTCTATGCTGGCACTGCAGTGCTGTAGTCCCAGCGCAGAAAACTCAACGCCTCTTGTTGGGGTGGTTTTTTTACAGCGCTGCAACTGAGCAGTTTCTGCACACTAAGTGGCTTGGCCGTGTGTACACAACTTCGGAGTAACAATGCAGAAAGCTGCTTTACTGTGCAGAAACTTGTCAGTGTAGACAGGGCCTTACTGATACTTCATTCTAACTTTGCAAGGTATTAATGTAACGAAAAATCCATTCCCAGTGATTTGCATCCAGGGCAGTATTTTCCCAGCAGACCTGGAACTGTGCTAGTTCTGCAATTTTCTGAGTTCTCTCGGGTACAGCGTCTTGCTAAGAAGTGACCAGTTTATGGAGAACTTTTCATTGCACTTAATCCATTGTGGGGTTTAGTTCCAGATGAGGCTCCAGATGGCTCCCTGAAAGTACAGCCAGATTCTGTAGAGCCTGTTGTAACTATCCACCTGCCAGAAGATGACCCTGCAGTTAAACTGACCAAGAAGCTTTCTCCCACTCTCAATAAGAACAGGGAGACGTCCCAGAAAGGTTAGAAAGTGGGGTCTGTGGCTTAGAGTACCAGGGCAGAGGGTTGGGACTTCACAGCAACCAGTGGCAAAGATGTGGTGAGATTAAGTACAGATAATATTGGAGATAGTCAGTAAAAGCTAATTTACTTGCCATTCAGTTCATCCAGATAGGGTACAAAGCAGCAGGGTTTGCTCTCCAACCCATGTTAGGAATCTTCAGCAAAGTGGATTATCTTGTAAACGGTCCAGCCAGAGCCCCGCAATTAAACAGCGCCTGAACCAAGCCCCGCAAGCCTGAGTGAACTGTCACGGGCCAGCCCTGGGTTTTTAATTGTACTATAGACGTACCCTTTGTGACAATGGTGTAGCTTCCTTTTGCATCATTTATCAAAACTTAAGCACTTAAAAAATCAAAGAAATGACTAGTTAAGGTCAGCTGAGGCCTATCTGGCTCACATAATAAACAAATACTTGATTTGGTTTTGGATTATCACTGTTATTCTGAACCTCTGGTCTTTACAGCACCCATGAGCCTCTCTCTCTTGCTGTTATTTCAGTAATGAAGAAACCTAGTGGAGGAGCACTTGATCCATCACATGCGGTGGCTCCTGTCCCCATTTCTGGACTTTCACAGCCCTCCCACACAATCTTCATGGAGACCATACACTTCTTGATGGAGGTCAATGCTCTACAGGTCTGTGCAGCATGAACTGGGGAAGGAAGGTGGCATTAGGATTTTGAACTCATTTCAATGGGTGACATTTACTTCCCTGTGGTATTAAAATAGTGAGATCATGGCAGCTTCCAGTTGGATGTTCTTATGGGTTTAAAGAGTGGGCTATGCAGACTCAACTCATCGAATATCAGTCAAGTCAACATTACTGTCAAGTGCTGATAAGATATGGCTGTTTAGAGAATTCAGAACTGAAATGATCCTAAGATGCATCAAAATAACCTTAGCTAGGCAAAGTAATAGGAGTGTTCAAACCCACCACTGGCTTGTTGCAGGAAGAACAAGTAATCCAATTTTTGTCCATAACACGGCTTCTTTCAAGGATAGTTTTGAAAGGAAACACCTATTATTTTGATGCATCCTACAGACCAGGTGGTCACTTCTTGGATCAGAATAGCCATCCAGGCACTTCTGTGTGCATCTGAGTAACCTTTCACATGCATGTGGAGTAGGCCCTTCCAAAACAATGGCTCCCTGTGGGTTTCATCAGCTGGAACTCCCCCTGTGACCTTGGATTTCACAATAGCCAACATATGTTGCATTTAATCGTAGCAGTACAGAATAACTAAAAGAGTTGTGAAGAGGACTCCTGGCACATATATTGTTCCATAGACTTTCACCTGTCCACATCATTCTGATGTATAAGCATACACTTTTGACCTTAGTGCTCCTCTATCACTGATGCTCTGGGCAGTCTAGTTCCTCCTTTGATTACGGTCACTCACTACTTGTAGTATTTCTTCCCAGGTGATGCCAGCGCATTCACTATCTTCTGACACTGTCTTCTGCCGTTCTTCCTTTGCCTTCCTCATTTTCGCTTTCCTCTCTCAGGCACCCAATTCAATGCTTTCTTATCATATTGCCTCATGCATTAAAACCATGCAATTTTAATATCCCAAAGGAGCAAAAAACACTTTCCAAACCAATATACAATAAAAACAGCAGCTCTAGGAAAGGGTGTGCAGTGGGAGGCCATGGAGGTACCTGGGAGACTCACTGCCCAGACCTCCTCCTCAGTCCCAGTGCCAACTTGTATGTGCCCCACATCCCCTAATCCACATTCTGTCTCTTACACATTCATCCTCCCTTCAAGTTAAAACCAGCAGCACCAGTATCAGTCTATTGGACAACCCTTGTCCATTAGACCAGAGACACTCTGAGCAACCACTGGGGGTTTGTCAGAGGAACCAGTCATAACAGCACTCCAAGCTCCTTTTGTCTGGCAACTTGTCTTTCAGTTCTGTCCCCACTATCTCCTAGCCTGTATTGACAGGGACCTCCTCGAATGCCGTGACTTCCACATTGTGCTGTATGACGTTAACCTGACAGAGAAGGGATAGAAAAATCTTCTGAGTGTTAACAGCAAACAAAGAAAACTAAAAGCAACTGACACTAAAATTTCAAAGGAAAAAATGTATCTGTCCAGGGTTTGAACTGCTAATGAGACACCCTATCATTAAATCAGAGGATGCCTTGAGGGAACATGTAAAGTCATCTTGAAACATCACCTGTGTGTTCCGAAATGTATAGTGCATGGTGAGCATTCAGATTGTCTGTCACAGAGGAAGCTGCCCGTTATCCCTTTGCTCCATGCTGGGAGCAGAACAGTGGTTGGGATGTCCATGGCTGGGGTTAGTTTCATTACAATGCCTGTGTGTGGCTTTCTCTTTCAGTTTGTTCACAGGGCGCTAGCACATGAGCTACTCTGCCAGCAGGAAGGACCCAGCTGTGAGTATTACCTAGTGCTGGCACAAACACACTTGCTCAGGAAGGACTTCTCTAAGGCTGAAGAATGTCTGCGAGAGGCTATCCAGACTGACTACCTGGTAACTATGTTTTGTAGCGCTGTGCTGCCCTGAGCAGTCACCATGCTCTCTCAGAACACAATGAGCTTTGCAGAACAATACAGTCTATCCCCTGCTATGTTCGTTCCAATGGGTCAGATCCTGAGGTCTTGACTCAATCTTTATTCAATCAAATTCCCATTACAGTCAGTAGGAGTTTGCCTAAGCAAGGATTACATAAAAGTTGAGTCAAGTATCAGGGGGTAGCCGTGTTAGTCTGTATCCCCCAAAACAACAAGGAGTCCGGTGGCACCTTAAAGACTAACAGATTTATTTGGGCATAAGCTTTTGTGGGTAAAAAACCCACTTCTTCAGATGCACCATAAAAGTTGATTAAGAACATCAGGATTTGGCCTGTTTCACTTCTCTCCCCCTTTATTTAGTTCATTATTTTGCATTCTAGTTGATCTTCTAGAGGCACCAAAGCAGGGTGAAGACGCATATCTCTGTCTTTCTTTCCCCTCGGTGTATGTTACTCTTGGGGGAATTCTGCGCCACTGTGCAATGCAGAATTTTGCAGAAATTAACATTGTGCATGCAGAATTTCCTCTCCCCCACAGAAATGGGCTGCAGTGCTGCTGGCCGCAGAGCCCAGCTTGCACGTTGAAGGTGGGGGGGAGGGAAGCGGGGGAGCTAAAGGGTTCCTGACAGCCGCAGTTCCCAGCATGCCCTGTGGGAAGGAAAGGGCAGCACACAGCAAACGCCATGCAAGCCTGGGATTGAGCATCAGGCTGTTTGTGCCTCTGGATCCCTGTACTCTGGGGGCCAGGTATCTAGGCCGGGTGGGGGGGACGGACCACAGCTGGGCTCTGGTGGGGAGGGGGGCAGATATCTGGGCTAGGGGGAACCCGTGTCTGGGCTGGGTGGAGAGGGGGTTCAGGTGTATTGGCTGAGGCCCCCTCCCCAGCTGGGCTGTGGAAGGGAGGGGTTGTGGGTGGCTGAGCTCTATGGGGTGGGGGGAGAGGGGGAAGGGGACAGAGAAACAGAAGTTGGGTTGTCATAGGGCTTTCTTTAACTCTCTACCCTGGGGGGAATTTTTGTGTGTGTCTGTATTGTTACAGACATACTTGCTGACAGGCATTTTGAAATAAATTACAAAAATAATTGAAACTGGCGTGATTATGCAGTGTTATTTTCACAAATAAAATTTGCAGAATTTTGCAGAATTTAAAATATTGTGTGCAGAATTTTTAATTTTTTGGTGCATGTCCCCAGGAGTAATATGTCTCTTTCTCCCTGTGTGAACACGTGCACTTCTCTATTTCATTCATTATATATATGAATGAAGTAGAGAACTGCAGATATTCGGATGAAAGGGAGATGGATCTTTTGTGAATGTCAGGTTGAATGGAGCACGCAGACAGCAGCAGAACTAATATCGCTACATGTTTTTTAATATTTGTACTTGTCACGGAGTAGGCCCCCATTGTGCTAGGTGCAGTAGTTGTTGTGCAAGTACTCCTTGCTACAAACTCAAACTTGCTTGTATGTAAAATACGTATCTGTAAGCAAATAGCCTTCATCATCTCCCTTACTTCTGGGCTTAGATGCTAGCCAATTAATCTCTTGCCCACTTTGCCCTATCTGTCTCACTTTGTCTAACTACTGGGTTTGTTTACACAGAATCCAAATGTTTGGGCACAGAAAGGGCACCTGTGCTACCTGAGTGGAAATCTTAGTGAGGCAAAGGAATGCTATGAGCGAACCATCAGCTTTGTAACAGATGCTTCTGAGATGCATTTTGTTTACCTGCGATTGGGGTCCATCTATCTGAAAGAGAAAGAGGTGAGGAGCTGAACATGGGATCTAAGAATGGGAGATAAACCAATGCAGGGAAAGTAACTATTCTGGGTGAATAAGGTGAATTACAACTTTTATTTTCCTAGCTGCAGATCAGACAATACAATTAAGTCTTTTAATGAACTCAACTCTTTGGAGCAGAGATCTGTTTTACTTCTCATGGGGGGGAGGGATAGCTCAGTGGTTTGACCATTGGCCTGCTAAACCCAGGGCTGTCAGTTCAATCCTTGAGGGGGCCATTTAGGGATCTGGGGCAAAAATTGGGGATTGGTCCTGCTTTGAGCAGGGGGTTGGACTAGATGATCTCCTGAGGTCCCTTCCAACCCTGATATTCTATGATTCTTTGTGTGTACGTGCCTAGCGCCAATCCTGATCAGGATCTCCAGGTGCTGCTGTAATAATAACCCCAATAATTTTTCTAGTGCTAGATAAACATTTCTTATTAGCTTGTTAATCTGAGGCTCTCAGGGGCTATACAGGCAGAACTGCCTGCTATGGGAAATGTGAGTAGGTTCTTGGACACAACCAACAGCAGTTGGATGGTAGTGTCCCCTCCCATATGAGCCCTGTTGGAAATATGGTGGTTTTAGAGTGCCTGTGGAGGAAGAGCAGCCAGGGTGCAGAGTGAATCGTTACCTTAGAGAGAGCAACTTACTGATCTCTTCTCCTGGCAGTATGATAAGGCAAAGCGCACCTATATGCTGGCCTGTAAGAAGTCCTCATCCTGCCTGACCTGGCTGGGAGTAGGAATCGCTTGCTACAGGGTAAGAGAGTGAAAAGCATCCGTGCTTGTCCAGTCTTTAGATAATTGCATGGATCTTGGGAAGATGAGACTATGACTTGACTTTCCACTGTTCCCCTTTCCTTAGGTAAAAGCTTTTCACCCAAACTATCTGGGGGACCAGAGTTCTCTACAGCTGTTCTTAGGGTAAAGACCACATTGCAGTGAGTGCCATCATGGTTACAAGCATGAGACTCACTGATGCTAGAATGGAAAGTGTGTGAGAGAAAAATTACTCTAACCAGCTGTACAACAGACAATCACTGTATAGCAATTAACTCCTTCTGGGGCTAAAGTCTCTTTTCCCGGTGTGACGTCCTGCTTGGGGTACCGAGATCTGGGAGACACTGTCTTATCCCTCAGCCTCAGCAACTGAGAGCTTTGGTCTCTGACACTAGCTCATCTGCCTTCCCAGCAAACTCTCCAGGATTCTGCCAGTCCAACCTTTGCCTTGCAGGTAACAGTCAATGAACCCCAATTCCCGAGTTCCCCAGAAACATCTCTCTGAGATGTCCAATCCTTCTCACTGGACACTCACAGAAGTTAAGTTTGCTGCCTCTAAAGAGACAGAACACACACCAGCCTGTTAGGTCACCTCAAGATTTACACTTTACTGTAATACACAGCATACTGAGATGGCTTTGAAATAAAACAAGAATAAGTTTATTAACAAGGAGAAGACATAAGTGTTAATAAATAAGAATAAAAGAAACAGGTATGATTACAATTGAAACCAAACACAGCACACTTTCAAGTGACTAAAACTTAATTTCACAAGTTACTATCTTTGTCTAAGCAAGTTAGACACCTGTAGTTAGTTTCCAGTGACTCTTGCCTTTCAGGCCAAACAAATCCAGCTTTCATAGGCTCGGAAGATGCTGAACACTAAGTCCCCTCAGTGATGGATAACCAAAATGGGATTTTGCTTGTCTTTATATCCCCTAAAGTTCATTGTCTCTGGAGCCAGGAAAGCTTCCTGGGGTGCGGATTCCATCCCCCATCATGATTGTTAAGCAGTTTCCTCCCCTTCTTGTTAGCTTGATGGCTTTATTTAGTTTAAATATATATATATTTGCATTGTCCTCTGCTTGTGATCAAGCTGGTGAGTCTAGGGAAGGCTGGGCTTACGTGCTGCCTCCCAAACATATCTTAACATATTTCCAGCACACATCTATAACTTTTTGTATACATACATACATACATACACAACTATGCAATGATTTTGGGGACCAGCATGTTACCAGTTTGCATAAGATACCTTACGTAACACCTATTAGATACAGGTTATGACAACAATGTTTCGGGGCACTGAGTGTGTCAGGCCTGCTGTGAATTACAGTATGACATGCCCTCTACCAGTTGGTATTGAGGGCTCCCAGAGTCACACTCAGTACGTTGTCACATAGGCATGCAATCACTGTGCTGGACTTCATTCTAAATGAGCACCTACCTGTATGCAACCTAAGTGTCAACAGGAAGGATCCTTTTTCTTTTGGCTCACCTTGCTTTCTCCCTTGGAAGGAATGTACGGAAGTCAGCAGATTGGAAGGGCTACCAAGAATATTCCTTTCTTTATTAAAGATGTGAGGATTTTCAGAATAGTTTAATAAAGACAGAGACACAGGCCTGAGATTCCTGCAGACATAAAGAGTGTAGCATCTCCCAAGGGGCTGCTTTGCAAGGTTCCCTCATCTGAAGAAAGTGAATGGGAGGGTCAGGGTGACTCTACTTTCCTCCTCAACCATCGTAAAGGTTCCCCAGTAGTTTCCAAACTCTAGACACATGGAGGTGGAAGAGTGATTGTTGCTTTCTTCGGTGAGAATAGTCCATGGGTAATTTGTAAGAGGACAGGGCTCCATTACTGGCTGGCTAAATCAGTAATGAGGGGCTTGCCCTCCAGTCAGGAGAGCTGGAGAGTCCGACATTGCAGTTGTCTCACTCCCTCTGCTCTAAATTTGTTACACTGTGTCATTATTACTGTATAATTCAAAGGAGCCCAGAGTGAGGATCACTTCTGAAGGTTTTTGTCACACTGATTTCTTTAGCTGTTGTATACCAGGTGCGTGTTAAACTCTGGGCAATATTTCACCTGCTGTTTGGTTTTTGCTCTCATCTCTCCCTCTCTCTGTAAAGCTGAAAGAAATGGCGGAGGCAGAAGATGCCCTCTCTGAGGCCAATGCGCTGAATAACAACAAGGCCGAAGTGTGGGCATATCTAGCGCTAGTCTGCATGCAAGTGAGTGTCCTATCTCAAGATCAAATGTGAGGAAACATGTTCTGCTTTATCTAAATCAACATCTGTCTATATGTCTACAAGGTGCCTCATAGATTCCATTGGTAAATATAGATAGGTTTGGGGTTTGTTTTCTGGAAAAACAAAATGTGGAAGCATTTAAATGCCAAAAGAAACAATCTTCCCCTTTGTTTCTCATTACCCTTTCTCCTACTGAATACTGCAGAGCTGAGGTATTCCTGTCACCCAGCCTTGTTAAAATGTGTCTCTTGACAGTAGCTGAAACACCTGATTTTGTCCTGTCAAACAAGCTTCTCACTGACTACTGGTGTTTTTCAGGGAGGAAGGCAGTTGGAGGCAGAGCAGTCTTACAAATATGCATTGAAGGTTTGTATTTTTCTCATCCCTTCTAGTTTGGGGAAAAAAAGCAGGATGCAGAGGTCAGCTCATGGTCTGTCGTCAATTAAAAAGGAAGACATCTATTTTTCTCATCAGAGGGTTCTGAATATTCCTATGGTGAGACGTACTTGCCATTTTTCAGGTGTGAATTATATTTGAAAACAAGATAATTAAAGGTGACTGAGGCCTCTCCTGTCAGCTGCTATCATCTTGCTGGCATGTGATATCACTTCTGATATCAGCAGTAGGAAAATATTTGGTACGATCACAAAGAGGCTATTTCTATTTCCTTTATAGTCTCTAAGTGGGATTAATTGGTTGAATCCTCCTTCATGGCCCAGAGTATTCTAGGAAGATGTATCTTAGGTGCTTTAAGACTTGTTCATGTGTCCCTGTTTGAGCCTCTTCTTTTCCATACAGTTAGAGCTGAAGAATGAGGAATTGCTCCAGGAAATCCATGAGGTACAGCGAATGGTTGGCTTTGGTAATCCATCATTCTGAGCACTTCCTGTTCTCTGATCTACAGTCTCTTCTGTTCAGTCAGGGGATGGGTGAACATCATGGTCTTGGCTCTCATTCAGTAATGAAACATTCCAAACTTCCAAACTCCTGCTGCTATAGTGGATCATCAGGTGGTCTGGAGAAATTAAACCCCTCAATGGTGTTGGGGGAAAGGGGGTACCCCTAGATAGAAGACCATGGGAATTAATTCCCCTTTTATGATGTATTGGTTATGTTCAGTTCCTTAATACATTCATCAGCCCAGTTCACATGCTTTATGAAAAATAACTCTCATGTATAAAATAAGAAATAAAATAGCTTAGAAGCAATTAACATGGGGTGAGACTCGGAAAATTAACTCTAAAAATGGTATCATGAGGTTACAAGTGGATAGTTTGTTGTTAATTTCTCAGATCCCATTCTCTTAGTTTAGAAGTAAAAATATTTTCCTCCTAACTGCCAGTTCTATAAACTCCATCTGAGATCCGAAAGTCAAACTGAGTTCTTTCAGGGTTACTCATCTTCACCAGTATTAAAGCTTCTGCAGTTGACATGTAGTTAACAGTTTGGTTGATAATGCATGAGCCAGAATGGATTCCAGCTCTCTCTCCCATAGTTGTGTTGTGTAAGCAGTGGCAGAAAATGTATAAAATAGTAAAAACTTCTTATTGTCGGTAAGCAGATATGACTTGAAATAATTACAGTGAGCAGATTTATTGAGTAAGAAGGTACCATTTTTACAGTCACTTTTCAGAGTAGAACCATATTTTAAGGGCCATTATCAGAAAGGTATCTTAGGAAGTGATTATAGTCAAAAAGTAAGTAAGTGAGTGGTTTTATTATAATACACTGACACCTGACCATTAGATAGCCAACCACCATCGTTTTCTGTTAGGGTGGGGTTGGTAAAAGAAAACTACTCCTAAACCAGCAGTTAACCACTGATATTTCCATCATTCAGAACTGAAGCCTGGTTTCATCAGGATTATACCTTTAAAAATTATTATACATCTTTTCCTTATTTGGAGTCTTGTTCTTATTGTAGCAGTTTTGGCAGCCATATGGAAGGGAGGGTAGGAGAGATTATAATGCTGTGTTAATTTTATTCCTAATAAAAATCTTTGTATGCTTCTTGTTTGTAAAGCCTCCAGCTTTGTCCTGATGGGCTTCTGTGCTCATATGCTACCTGCCTTTACTGATATATCACCAGCAGGTCTTAAATCAGCAAGAGGCTGTGCTTTTGTTTTAGGGCCTCCCCAAGGGTGGGATTCTATTTGCACCTGAAATTAATCTTAGTCCATTTTTTATGCATCTAAAAACACCAAAAACCTTTTCCCCAAAGAGTTTATGTGGGTGTTCAAAAAACAAAAGGACACAAGCCCCGTATGTATTATCTTTCCCTCCCATCCCCTTATAAAAAAATCTACTCTCTTGCTTGGGTTTGACTTTTAAGAGGGCTGTTTTTGATTAATTTCTTTGTACTATGTTGTACACCACTTACTGGTATGTTTTACAACCTAGAGGTTGAGATGGCACTTCATAAACAAACATTATTATTATTTGTATCGTTGTAATGGTTGGGGGCCAAGTCATGGACCAGGACCCCATTGTGCTAGGCACTGTACAAAACACAGAACAAAAAAGACAGTCCCTGCCCACAAAGCTTACAATTACTGATTTTTTTAAAATTATTTGAATTCTTGCTATCCTAAGATAGGCAGGACTTTTATACTATTTAATGTCTAAAATGATGATTTTCCATCCTTTAGTCAGATTGATACTTCTCAAAAGAGACGTATGTGTGTTTCTTTTTCCCACTTATTTTTGTTTGATTTTTAAAACAGTTCAGTAATTATGAGAACTGCTTATGGTACCAGCACCATAAAAACACAGACCAATGTGTATTGAAGAAGAGTCCACCTCACCTAGAAAATTACCAAAGAAAGATACAAAATCAACACAAAAAACAGAGATGCTTTGTAAGTCAGCTGGTTGGGTGGTGTAGTTCACCTATCAAGCTGAAGAGGGCTTTGCAAACTACAACAGATGCAACAGTGATTGAAACTGCTGGAGGTTTGTCCTCCTGCATTGTTATGATTAATAAACATTTATGTAGTGCCATAATTCTGCCACAAAGAATTTTCCATCTAAATTAGCAAGTATAGACCATGAAGTTAGATAGTGGAAAGGGGGTTAAAGAAAGGAGAGATGAGGGTTAATTATTATACAAAAAGAACGAGGAGTACTTGTGGCACCTTAGAGACTAACAAATTTATTTGAGATTAAGCTTTCGTGGGTTAAAACCCACTTCATCAGATGCATGCAGTGGAAAATACAGTAGAAAGATAGATAGATAGATATACAGAGAACATGAAAAAATGGGGGTTGCCATTCCAACTCTAATGAGACTAGTCGATTAAGGTGGGCTATTATCGGCAGGAAGAAAAAAAACTTTTTTTTGTAGTGATAATCAGGATGGCCCATTTCAAACAGTTGACAAGAAGGTGTGAGTAACAGTAGGGGGGAGATTAGCATGAGTAAATAGTTTTTAGTCTGTGTAATGACTCATCCACTCCCAGTCTTTATTCAAGCCTAATTTAATGGTGTCCAGTTTGCAAACTAATTCCAGTTCTGCAGTTTCTCATTGGAGTCTGTTTCTAAAGTTTTTCTGTTGAATAATTGTGACTTTTAGGTCTGTAATTGAGTGTCCAGGGAGGTTGAAGCGTTCTCCGACTGGTTTTTGAATGTTATAATTCTTGATATCTGATTTGTGTCCATTTATTCTTTTGCATAGAGACTGTTCGGTTTGGCCAATGTACATGGCAGAGGGGCAATGCTGGCACATGATGGCATATATCACACTGGTAGATATGTGTGTGTGTGTGTGTATATAATCTAATCTACATCTATATATATATATATATATCTGATCCCCAATCAGTTGTCATTCTGGGGCAGCGCCCTGCCTCCCGAAAGCGTGCTGAAAGGAACCGAGGGGCTCGAAGCCTACTGTATTTTCCACTGCATGCATCTGATGAAGTGGGCTTTAGCCCATGAAAGCTTATGCACAAATACATTTGTTAGTCTCTACGGTGCCACAAGTACTCCTCATTCATTTTGCTGATACAGACTAACATGGCTACCACTCTGAAATTATTATACAGCAAGTGAATCTCATAACTTCTGATGCTTTTAAGTAGAGACTGAGTGAGACAGAAGAAAGAGAAGAGTAGAGAGTACAGGAGTAGAGGTCTCTGGTAAAAAGTAAGGCAAATGCTATGTGTTTTGAGGAGGGAGGATGGCAAAGATGCTTGATACACAGGAAGACGGATACTGTATGGGGCAAGGCGGGAAACAATAGCAGGCAAGAGATGAAACATGGGCAGGGCGCAGAGCTGTGCAGAACCATAAGTGAAGATGATTTTGATCTTGACACAAAAAGAGACAGGAACTCGATGAAGGTACTCTGGGGGTGACATTACCAGAGAGGTGGGAAAGCAAGTATATTTGAGCTACTGAATGGTGGATAGTTTGATGGGGAGAAAATCAGGGACACTGGAAAGGAGGAGATTAGTTATCCAGGCAAGATGCAACAACGGTGTGAACCAAGATTTTGGCAGCAGGGATAGAAAGGAAAAAGCAGATTTTAGAAATGTTAGTGTGAGAGGTTTGGCAAGAAGCTGGCTCTTAGGACAGAAGGAAAGGGAGGAGTGAAAGATAGGATGTGGTATAAGCAAGTGATCTGTTAGTTCTCTGAATCCTTTTGTGCCACTAATTGTCAGTGAAACATCAGCAGTCTGTTTCCCAGAAGAGCATACAACCTTCCCCACACAGCAGTATTAGCTATTGGACTAAAGATTTACTTCCTGTTTCCAACATTAACCCTATTTTGGAGGAGGATTGTTTTAATCTGCAGTGAATAGGCAGAATTGCCTGTTTAAATAATGGAGGAGTGAATCATGTTGGGAAATTGTAACACATTGAGAACAGAACTGTATTGCTAGGTCCCTACCAAATTCATGGCCCTGAAAAACACATCAGAGACCGTGAAATCTGGTCTTCCCTGGTGAAATCTGGTCTTGTGTGTCCTTTTACCCTATACTATGCAGATTTCACAGGGGAGACCATTGTTTCTCATATTGGGGGTCCTGACCCAAAAGGAAGTTGCAGCGGGATTGCAAGGTTATTTTAGGGGGGGTTGCAGTATTGCCACCATTATTTCTGCACTGCCTTCAGAGCTGGGTGGCGGGAGAGCAGCGGCTATTGTCCAGATGCCCAGCTCTGAAGGCAGCAACCCGCCAGCAGCAGCACAGAAATAAGCTTGGCAATACCATACTATACCACCCTTATTGCTGCCTTCAGAACTGGGTGGCTGGAGAGTGGCAGCTGCTGAAGGCCTAACTCTGCAGACAGCAGCACAAAAGTAAAGGTGGCAATACCATACCATGTCATCCTTACTTTTGTGCTGCTGCTGGTGGCAGCTCTGCCTTGAGAGCTGGGCTCCCCGCCAGCAGCCACTGCTGCCCAACTCTGAAGGCAGTGCCACCACCAGCAGAAGCGCAGAAGTAAAGGTGGCAATACCGCAATCCCCCCCCCCACAATAACCTTGCAACTCCTCCCCACCACAATACCTTTTTGGGTCAGGATCCCTACAATTACAACACCATGAAATTTCAGATTTAAATAGCTGAAATCATGAAATTTACAATTTTTAAAAGCCTGTGACCGTGAAATTGACCAAAGTGGACCTTGAATTTGGTAGGGCCCTATGTATTACTGATGATCACTTAACAGGCCAGCTGCACTACAAGAGCGATCCTGTGTACATGTGTTCTCTGATGAGAGGGATATACATGGGCTTTTTTCTCCAAGAATCTATATTTTGCAGATTCTTGATTGAGCACTTTTGCTTTTGTCTCATTCTCTGATTAAATACACTTCAAAGTAGAAGGCAGTAGCACTTCTGTGTAAGAGCAGAGTGATCTGCGCTTCAGGACTATTAAATCTTCTGTGAGTAGCTAAAAAGTGTCTTGACGAATAGGTCTCATGTCCGCTATGTTGATGCTGGTGTGTGTCTCTGGGCAAGCCCTTAAACTCAGCTTCCTCTTGTGAGTGGTGTAGTGAAGCTTAATTCACTAAGTGCTTTGAGATCCTTGGATGGAAGGTATGTTGTTTTATTGTTATAGTGGTGTTCTGGTAGAAAATCCCTACATAATATTCCACCTGTCCCACGAGTTTTTCAGGGTTTGCAGGTGTTCCCTTGGCTCTGATGTAATGGGATGGTTCCTGAGTGTGGGACTTGGGACATACCCCAGTACCCACTGACATTTTTAAGCCCACATGCAGATAGCATTCTGTGCTACACCCCCAATTGCTTGGTGACATTCCCAGGCCCACCCTGAGGTGACCAGCCCGGGCCCACCAATGCCACCCTGTTGTTGCCACAGGCTGATGTGCTGTCAGACCATCCTAGGCACGATGCCCGCAGCCAAGTGTACAAGGATCCTTATGAAGGTGGCGAGCCTTGCAAAGGTGGGCGGGTACAGGGAGCTGGGGGACAAGGTGGGACCCGGACTGCCCAGTGAGGGGTGACACAGGGACTCTGTGCCGCCAGGCTGCCAGCTTGGGGGGGGGTTGGACCCAGGCAGGGAGGCGGTCACACCGCCAGCCAGAGCATAGGCATCCCCACCTGGAGCGCCCCAAGGCGGCCATGACACTTACCGTGGCAGAAGCGCAACAGTGGCCTTGTAGGGACCCACTCGCCTCCTAAGGGGCGCTCCGTGCGCGCTCGCCTGCAGGCTCGCGGCACATCGGTCACGTGGCTCATGGGTGCGTGCCGCGCTAGCCGAGTGAGCTCTATGGTTACCGGCGGGCCGGCTGGCGCGGGTTGGCAGCAGCGGGGCGGTTGAGCCGCGGGCTGTAGCGGCAGGAGAGAGCGGGGGAGCAATGGCCAAAGGTACCCGGGGCTTCGCCGGGCGGGGCTGGGGAGTGGGACCCGGTGGCGGGCCGAGGGGTAATGGACTCCCGGTGGGGGGAGGCGGGACTGACGGCAGGCCCCCGGGCGGGGAGTCCGAGGGAGCTGGGGGGTTCCTGTGGGGGGAGGCGGGGCTGAGGGGCCAGGCCCCCGGGCGGGGAGTCCGAGGGAGCTGGGGGGTTCCTGTGGGGGGAGGCGGGGCTGAGGGGCCAGGCCCCCGGGCGGGGAGTCCGAGGGAGCTGGGGGGTTCCTGTGGGGGGAGGCGGGGCTGAGAGGCCAGGCCTCCGGGTGGGGTGTCGGAGGGATCCCTGGGGGGAGTCTGACTGGGGCCCAGTGGGGCGGAGCTGAGGGGTAGGACCTGGAGGAGGGGGCTCTGTGGAGCCATGCGGCTGGGGGCACCTGCTGGTGGGCAGGGATCTCTCTGACACAGGCCCGCCCTCCATCGCAGCCTTGTGCTAGAGCATGAGCGCCTGACAGGCCTTGGGAGCTGGTTATAAACACAGTGAAACTGACTAGTCTGCTCTCCATGTTCCACTGGAGGAAGGGGCAAAAGTCACACCAGCAGCATCACTAGTGGAAAGACCCCTGGCTGGAGGTCTGGGATTTACCTGCCCCCAGGGTATTACACTGGTCTTCTTAAAGGACTGCTTGGCATTGTTTTGTGCTGTGAGGTACCAGCTTCTGCATTTCAGAATAATTTCTGTCCTGGCCTCATGGAACAAATAGTGCATGTGCCAATAAAACAGGCTCAGAGGCCAGTACAGTCTGGCAAGTGTGCCGATGGATTGCTTTAACTCCCTGCTGTGTGCTGATGAATCAGTATAACTGGACACATTGATGGTCATCGATATCCTAGCATCTTCACTCTCTTCTGATTCTCTGCAGTGTGGCAGCATCCATATCTGAATGTCTTCAAGCACTTCAAAGTGGAGGAGTGGAAAAGATCAACTAAGGAGGGAGATGTGACAACATTTATGGTAACACATTGTATTCCTAATGTTTCCTGATTGGACCAGCTGTACTGCAGAGAGACAGGCACTCTGTGATGCTGAGAGAGAGAGGGATTTCCCAGTCCCCCTGCTTTGTGATGTCAAAAAAAGAGGAAGATTTCAGATTCCCTTGCTCTGTGTCATCAAAAGAGAAAACAATGAAATCTTTCCATCCTGCCTCCTGCTTGTTGCAACAGAGGTGCCTAAAGAGGTCCAGAGAGCACTTGCTGGTGGTCCCCAGAGAACAATTGGTCAAATGGTGCTGGCTGTCATTTCTCACTTCTACATCACATTCAAGACAACTAAAAAATACATTACATCCCTAATGTTACCTTTCCATTTAGGCAATCACTGTAGTTGCCACAGGGGATGTAATGTAATCACAAATGGGAAGACAGGTGGTCATGGGGTAATGTCTCTGTTAAGATGTGGTCCACCCAGAAAATGTTTGAGAACCTCGATGTATGGCACCAGAACTTTCTACCCCTCATTCTCCAGAGCTTTATTAGACTAATCTTGTCATACACTTGACTTGGAGCCAGTGATGGAATGTGTAATTGCATGAGTCGAGTGAACAAGCAGTAAGACTTCCACAACTGGATCTCCTCTCTTACTTTACTGTAGGGCAGAACTTTGCATCAATGCATGTTCTCTTTTTTTAGGACAAGACATTGAAGGGAACAGTATATCGCATCCGTGGCTCCATTCCTGCCAGTAACTACATCCAGCTTCCCAAAACCAGCACACAGTCATTGGGGCTCACTGGTCATTACCTCTACCTGCTCTTCAAGCCCATGCCTGGCAAATGTTTTGTGGTGCACCTGGATGTTACCACGGAGGTATGTGAGAGAGTCTGTTGCATGGCCCTTGGTGTAACTGGTTTTCTAATATGAGTAGAGGAGTAGGGATTGAAATACTACTCTGAACATAGCTTGAACATAGAGCTTGAACATAGAGAACTGAACTGTGTCGCCTGAGTGTTCTAGAGCAAGATAATCATCTGCCATAAGTGTCCCATGCTGAAGTCCCATAGACTGCTATAGCAGCTGTTAAATGAAGTTAAAAGAGAGGATTGCTGCCTTTCTTGATCACCTTTGTGCCTCACTTCTTAGAGTTTGAGAGCTCCAGTCATTTCTCCCTTGGCTCTTAATTTACTTACTAGAAGGCTTGCCTCATTATCAGTGGTGATTGCCCTGAACCTCATATGATTCGCATTTTGATCTAACATCTGTGGACTCGAGGTAAAAATCTCAAACCCACTCTTCCACGACCTTACTGTGTGTTTTCTTCTCACTTCACTCTTCCCTGTTTAGGGCCACATTGTGTGGGGTAGACCATATAGAAGGCAAGCTGGCAGTAGTCCCTTAGCCTTGGTGGGTATCCAAGCTCGACAGAGTAGTGTCAACCAAGAAACTATATCCTCCGTTATCTGCAGCATTTCCCTAGTGGTCTACCAGGTGGATAACATTGTGTGTGTCTTTGTTCTCAGGATAGCCAGGTTGTCCGCATCTCTTTCTCCAACCTTTTTAAGGAGTTCAAGTCCACAGCCACTTGGCTTCAATTTCCCTTCATCTGTGGAGCAGCCAAAGGGTCGGTATATGAGTGCACAGCCAGAACTTCAAAGCAAGGTAAAGAAATAGTGTGAATAGTGTGGCTGGTCCCTCAGTGTGGGAATTAGCGCTATAGTAAAGAGAAAATAATGTATCGTACACCAGTATTACTATAGTCACATGTGACCTGAGCTTTGAAGTCATGGATTTAATCAGTTAATTTTAGAGGACAATGAGGGGTGGATTATTAAATCCATGTTTCATTAAGTATTTTTAACACTAGACTTTACAGGGTTTTTTCATTTTACACAATGTAGAATTAACCTGTGGAACTCACTGGCTCAGGAGACTGAATTAAAAAAGGATTACACACGTTATGTGAATAACAGTATCATCAGCAACTGCGCTAGCTAGAATAAAAATTACTAGGATGATCAAGCCACATAAACATCTCAGTCAACCACCAGTTGGCATCAGGAAGAAATTCCCTCAATGTATAGTAAGAAATAGTGATGCATTGTGGTTATTTGACACACAACTCAGAAGTCTCAGGCATTGGCTGGCATTGGACACAAGATACCGGATTAGATGGGCTTTTAGTTTGTGATGGAAATTATGTTCCTAAAAGGATGGTCAGTTTGGACAAAAAAATTGACCTGTTTTGGAAGATGTTAAAATGTGAGGAATCGTAACTAGAGTCTAAATGTTCAGGAATGAAGGCCATGGGATCCATGCATAAAAATATTTGTGCAATTAATTGTCTTTATTCACATGCAGCTACCATGGTTTGTGCTGCAAATCAACATACGGACTCAAATGATCACTAGAAATCTAGCTATCCATTTTCCTAGTGTGGCAATTGTCTCTAAATGTGCATGTGCACAAGTGTGCACACACACATCAACCTCATGCCTCCCTTTCTGTAAGGATTTCAGTACATGTGTAAAGCTGGGTTTCTGATATTTTTAAAGTAACATGTCAGTGTTTAATGCTGGTTTTGACACTGGTTTTTCTGATCCTCAGATTTGGTGGGTGTGGCCCCTGCCAATGTGCGCTGGACCTGCCTGATGCTTGACCTCCACTACATCCTCTCCATGTACCTGAATAGACGTTACAGCCATCTGAAGAGCATCAAACTCTGCTCCAACTTGTTGGTGAAAAACCTCTATACCAGTGACTTACTGTTTGAGCCAGGTAAGGAGCTGAAGCTTTGTATGATATTTAAATCAGAGCTGGCTGCTAGGATGCGCTAGGCCTAATCCATTCTTACTGCTGCATTTCAAGAAATAATTCCACCAGGACCATTTGGCCATGTCTATTGCTGTCTGACACTGTTTTCAGCCAATAATAACAAGGCACTGTCAACAAAACCCTTACCTTAAAAACAACACTAATAATAATGACAGTAATTTTCCCTTGTTTGGTGCCTTCAATCTG